>NW_004567111.1:34720117-34741585 GCF_000260355.1 Condylura cristata
TTTAAAAAAAAAAAAAACTTAATTCTTAACACCTACTAGTATATTCTGGGGCTACACAGCAACTTGGCTTCTTTTTTGTGTTTTAATAACTTTGGATTTATTAGAGCTTTCTCACCAAATGTCCTGTCAGCTATTCAAGTCATCACTTGCAGAAGATACAAGTTAGTTATAATTAATGTGGCATTTGCACTTTTGGTGGCAGTCTTGTAAAAAGTATTTCATGGAGATCATGTAGAATTTTCAGGGGTGGGTACAGTAGAGACAAGGATGGTGGAAGGTATGGAGGGCAGGACAAAGGGGTTACGCTGGAACTAGTGAAATTGGGTTATGTGTCAGTCAGTATATTGAAGTGGAGTCTACCATTTTCCCTGTTCCCATTGCATTTTTAGTGGAAACATTTTAAACTTGGGATGTGAGTAGAGATCTTTTTCACAAGTGAATGCCTGTGATGTGCCAAACAAATTTTTATATACTGAGAATAATAGTGAAAAACCCAGCAAAATCACTGAAGCTGCTCATGTTTTATTGAACTGTGTTTTTCTGGGGGGTAGTGACATAATGGAGAATCATTCCATGTATTTATTGAGCACTTTTTAGGTTTCAGAAAACCATTACCCTTTAGAAAAAGTCCAATTTATGGTTGTCAGAAATCTATTATCTTCATTTCCATTGTGTGACTCTCGTGGAAGCTGTTTACTTTCTCACTACCTCTGGAGACCTTGGTTCATAGTATCTTTACTCCCAGCCTTCAGTTCCAGCCAATTATTCTTCCACTATTGTGTAAAAACCCAGATTCCTTTTAAGAGTAAGCCCCTGGGTTGTACTACCTTAGGTCCCTCTATTGCTGACATTTGTGGTCATTAAATGTGAGTTTGAGAAAAAGGCATATTCTGTTGTAGTTGGATGAAGTTATATAAAAATGTCAGATCCTGTTACTTGATGGTACTGTATGTTATACTTGATCTTGATTTTCTAGTTGTGTGCCCAATTATTGATTGATGGATGTTCATGTCTCTAACTATAATAGAGAATTGGCCTGTTTTTCTCTTTTCTGTTGGCCTTGACCTGGTGTAGTTAGGCACAGAACATCTGTAGGATTGTTGGTCTTCCTGGAGAATTCAACTCTTAATCATTATATAATGATAGTCTTCTCATTCCTGGTAATTTTCCTTGCTCGAAAGTCTGTTTTGTCTAAAATTAATGTAGCTACTATAGCATTCTTTTTCCCCTCAGGTTTTTTTTGTTTTGTTTTAAGATTTTATTTGTTTATGCATACAGAAATGTGGTAGGCCAGATGTGCAGGGGTGGTGAGAGCATTCTGTCTGAAACAGTAGGGAGCAGAACAGGCAGATCTACAAAGTATACTGCTGAGGGGAGCAGCAGGGGAGACAGGAGAAGTCTCCTGTGTCATGTGGATCACCTCCAGTGGCTGCAGCTTGGCTTATTTTAGCAGTGCAGAGCTCTAACCTGCTGTGCCACCCAGGAGGGCCCTCCCCTCAGGCTTTAAAACTATATACTTAAAAGAAAATGTACAACCCAACCATTAAAATAATTTGAATAACAACAAAAAGGCACACTACATTTTACAGCCTGCAGGACACCTTGGACCAGTAGGTGTGTGCTCTAGATTTCCCTATCTTCCCACCCAGCTTCTTCCTTCACCAACATGTAAGTTTTATCCATCCCCTGCTGTCCTGAGGGGTAAATGTTAGTAGTTTCTGGATACTTTGATGTGGAAAGGGCCAGCCCAGGCATTTAAACTTATCCATCCTCTTTGCATCTTACGAAGTTGAGCTGCCAAAAGAACTAAAATAAGGCAATGTTTGTGGAATATACAGTACGTACTGCTGACCAGGTCTTACAGATCTGCTTGCTTGCTTCTGTTCCGTGGAGGCAATGGATTTTTCTCTTGCATTTCTTGTCTTCAGTTTTTACTTACTGAATTTCTCAGTCTCAGCCACATTGGGTTTGTCAGACATAGCTACAGAGGAAGCTAGGAAGGATTGAGAGGGAGCAGAGTATTGTTGTACTGTGGCTGTAGCCACTGTGTACTTCAGTGCTCTTAGGGTTAGCATTGGCATGGGGTATCTCTCCATCCCTTTTTACTTTTAATCTTCATCTTTATGTTTAAGGTGGGTTTCTCGTAGACAGCATATAGTGACAGCATACAGCATATAATGGTCTTTTTTTTAAAAAAAAAACATTCTAATAGTTTGTTTTAATTGGTATGTTTAGGCCACATTTAAAGTGATTTTTGATATAATTGGATTAAAGACATATCTAACTTTTTCATTTATTGCCCTTGTTCTTTGTTTTGAGAATTTTCTATAATAATGACACTATAAATCACACATTCAGGAGGGTCAGAAATACCCAAGTAGGATAAATATACAAAAATGTATAGCTAAGCATATTATAAACTGGAGAAACTCAAAGACAATGAGAAGATCTTGTAAGAAGTTAGATTTTTTTTTAAAGTCCCAATTAACTAAAGGAATGGGAAATAAAAACAATGGCACTGAATTATGTTTCTATCATTTGTTTGTTATCTACCCATTTAATCTGTCTGTCTACCATGTAATACACAGTTTGGTAGTCCTAGCCACATGTAGCTTTTGTATGCTTGCACTGTGGCTGGTTTACCTGAGGACTGATTTTTAATTGCTATCTAAAGTTATAAGTGACTAGGACTACCGTGTTAATTTATCTAATGTTTTTGCCATAAAGGGCATTTTTTTTTTTTTTGCAATTTATCCACCGTTGGGGTAATTTTTACAAACCTTCACAACAGCTGTGTCACCTATCTGAGTAATCCATTTAGTTAGTTTGACTGTAAGCTCTCTAAACTTTATCACCAATCTGGTCTGTCTTGGATATGATACCCAGCACAAAGTATCAAAAATTCTATTGATGTGGCTCTCCCTGGTGATACAATGAGTTAAAGTAGTATGAGGCTATTCACAGCCACTGCAGCATGAGTTTGATCCCTGGCCTGGGAGCTGGTCCACATGGCGCAGCAGACCTCTCCTGTCTCTTGCTTTGCTCCTCTCAGTAATGTATTTCAGTCAATCCACCTGTTCTTTTCTCTGGTGAATAGTCTCACCCCTTGTACCTCTGGTCTGTTCCCTAGTTCTTGTATGAATAAATAAATATATTTTTTGAAAACCTTGAATAGTATTTTAAAGTCACTAAGTACTATTATTCTCATTTGACCCTCATAGTCACCAGTGGGAGAGGCTATATATCATTTTACTTGAAAATAAGCTAATCAGATGTAATTTTCTAGAACCACACAGCTTTTCAGTAGTGGGAGCCACACTTTTGCATTCCAGTTTTGCATTGTGTTCCTGTTTGTCATATGCTTCGTAATATGTAATATTTTGTTCATATCTATTTGTCTGGCTTGTAGTATTTAAAGCCTTGTCTCAACAAGAGTCAGTTCTCTTAGGGCAGTGTCCAGGCTGAGCCCATAGGCACTTCATTCCCAAATAACATTTGAACACATTGAACACATTGGTGCAGTGTGGTGATTGTTAGTTCATTGTTTCCCCACTGGAGGGCAAACTTTCCAACCCAATTTTATTTACTTTTCCGATTTTCAAAATTTGAAAGAACTCCTTTACAAGGGCCTGAGCTTTTTGAGCTTTATTTCTGGCTTCTGAAGTTGTGAATCAGAAAAATTTCTGACCCAATATATCTTGATCATTACTCTTATCAATTAATAGATTAAAAATCCCAGATACTACTATTAAATGTAAAATCCTCTGCCAAGTGATTTGTTGGAGTGGTGGAGTTTTGTGTGGGAGATGGCCCTGATCTGAGAGTAGAAGAATGAACACAGTTCTCAGGCAGTTCACAGCCTCTAGATTCCTTTTTGGTAGACTGAGGAGGGTTGTCTGGGTGACCAGTAGCCCATGACTTGATTGACAAATTGGTAGGCTTTAGAGGTAAAGGATTGTGTCACCCCCATGTTGGATACCCTACAGGTACCTTCTCTGCAAAGACTTTTTTTTTTTAAAGATTTTTTTTTTAAAGATTTATTTATTTATTCATACAGAACTGGGGTACAGGCCAGAGATGCGGAGGGTGAGAGGATTCACCAGAGACAGAGTGGGGAACAGAACAGGCAGATCGACGAAGTATACTGCTGAGGGGAGCAGCGGGCGGGTCAGGAGAGGTCTGCCACGCCATGTGGTCACCTCTGGGGCAGGAGGGAATCGAACTCATGAGGAAGTGGCTTAAGCTTTTTAGTGCAGTGCTTTAACCTGGTGCGCCACCAGGGAGGGTCCAGATTTTTTTGCATACAAGAATTGGGGTGTAGGCCAGAGGTGCTGAGAATTGAGAGGATTCATCAGAGACAGAACGGTAGCAGAACAGGCTGATCAACTGAAATACACTGCTGAGGGGAGCAGTGGGCAGGTCAGGAAAGGTCTGTCTGTGGGTCACCTCCCTGGCCGGGGATCAGACTCATGCTGCAGTAGCTGCCATAGCTTCATAGTGCTGCACTTTAACCCACTGTGCCACCAGGGAGAGACCAAGAGTAGATTTCTAAGGGGCATTTAAACTCAGTAGCCACTTTGTAATTTAAGAGGTAGAAGCAGTCATGATTCTGTACCCTATTCTGTCAACTCGACCTCCTTAGGCCTAAAAATCTAGACGTTGGGAGTTCTGAGTGTGGAACAAAAGTAAACCAAGTCTTCTAACACATAGTTCAAATAGTTCCATATTTTAAAATATAGGGACATTTATATATACAAATGTAACTGCTTGTTCTCATGCCCATAAGGATTTTAGGTTCTCTCCTTGCATCACAGGTCTGCCTTTGAGTTTCCTTGCAAAACCTCTGTCCATAGGTTCTGAGTAACAACTACATCATCTGGACACACGGAGATCTGAGTTTCATGTAAACCTAACATTCTCTTCCAAATGTGATGTATCTTTCAGCCACTAACACTAGGGAGATCAAGTAAATTCTCTTCAGCATGTTCATAGATGCCCTCACCTTGACTTTACCTGTCTTTGCTGTTGTTGGGAAAAGTTTCAGTGACAGGGTGCTGTACTACATTAGGGCAGGTTTGCACCTAAGTCAGGGAGAGGCACTGCAAGTCAGAAAACTCAAAGAGACTCGGGAGATTTTGATCTTTTCAA
Source organism: Condylura cristata (assembly GCF_000260355.1). Classification (NCBI taxonomy): domain Eukaryota; kingdom Metazoa; phylum Chordata; class Mammalia; order Eulipotyphla; family Talpidae; genus Condylura; species Condylura cristata. The sequence continues at coordinate 34,725,266 of NW_004567111.1, forward strand.
TTCTATACTTAGAAGAGGAATAGTTTATTAGCAGAAATAACTGTCTGATCTGTATAAATATAAAATTACAACCATTGACAATCATGGGCCTCCCTGGTGGCCTATGGGTTAAATCTCAGCACTATCAGAGGGATGGCCTGAGTTTGATCCCCAGCCAGAGAGCTGACCCACATACGGCACAGCTGATCTCCTGTCTTGCCTCCTGCTCCCTTCAGCAATGTATTTCAATAGATACACCTACTCTGCTCTCCACTTTGTGAATCCTCTCACCCCCTGCACCTCTGGCCTGTACCCCAGTTTTTCTTGGCAAAAAACCCAAACAACCAGAAACCACACAAACAACCATCAGCAATCAACACGCAAAACAGCTTGCACAGCTGAGCAGTATTGACTGATTTGTTACATATTTATCCCAGGTTCTTATGAGCACATATCTGTTAGAAAACATCAAAATTTAAGGAATGTGTAACAAAAAAACAAAGTGGAAAGGCTGCCATTAGTCCATTTTAGGGGCAAAGCACTCATATCCCTCTTATGCCCCTAGGAGCAGAGTTCAAGGACTGCAGCTGTCTTCTCAATGCTTCCGAATTCCTCTTCAGAGTTAATTGGCTTCAAATACACACTAAGTCCCATACAGCACTTTTCACACTGCATTTCTCATGTTCTACTTGACTGGTCCATTATTTGACTGTTTTTCTCATTGTTACTCCGGGACTGAGTTCAGGAACAAGTGTCACTGACTGGGTTTAAATGTGCATTTTGCCACTTAGCCAGGGGTATGATCTCTCTGTGCTTCAGTTTCTCATATGTAAAATGGTGTGCAAGTATCTTCATAAGCTACAGCAAAGCTAACATGAGGTCAGTTGCAGAGAACTTGGAACAGGGCTTGGATCAGTGCCAAGTTAGCGTTTGCAGTTATTGTCATTACTATCTATCTCCCACAGCACCTTGTCAGGATTTCCTCCGGGACTTGGGCTCCTGGTGGATTCTACAATGTAAGATGGTTTTCCATTGTGCCTGCAGATTTTTGTAGATAGTGGGAACTTTGTGTCCAGCCCCTCTCTTGGGAGCTCTGATGCGTCTTAGGCTCTGTTATCCTAACGGAAGCAACACTGTTAAGTGGCACCCAACCAGAATGCCCATGGTCACCACCTGAATCAAATATTTAGTAATGTAAAGATAACAGCCCTCATTACAAAATGCTATAGAAAGCTTCCATCAGATCAGGTTCTCTCTGTGGCCCAATAAAACACAACTGGTAAATAAACGACTTGTCCAAAGTCACCCACTTAACAAATGGGTAAATGATCTGAACAAATATTTTTCCAAAGAAGATGACAAGAAGGTCTCAATCACAAGTTTAAGAACTCATCGATAAGGGGCTCTCCGGTGGCACAAGTGTTTAAAGTGCAGCACTATGAAGCAATCTGCAGTTGCTGAAGCACAAATTTGATCCCTGGCCAAGGAGGTGATCCACATGGTGCAGCAGACCTCTCCTGACCCACCACTGCTCCCCTCAGCAGTGTATCTGCCTGTTCTGCTCCCCATTCTATCTCAAATGAGAAAACTCTGGCCTGTACCCCAGTTCAGAAGTCTTTAATAATAATAAAAAAGAACTAAGCTTTGAAATCTGGCTATAAAACTGAAGCGTGTAGTGGGATAGAGAGTGGAGGAGCGAACAAAGAGCAAAGGAAGCTCAATGGACTGAGTTGTGGGGCAGGAATGGCACTAAAGGTGATTTGGTGGAGGCTACATTGCAGTGGTAATACCTGAAGGGGGCATCCTAATGTTACCTCAGTTAATAAATGTATTAAAAAATTAAAATCACAAAAGAAACCCACGAAAGGTAAATCAATAAGCACATGAAAGGAGATATTATTGCTCCTCGGGGAAATGAATACCTCTTCACATCTACTATAATAGCTGTAATAAAATAGACATCATGCCAGTGAAGTTATTGAGAAATTAGAGCCCTCACACATTGTTGTTGGGAATGTAAAATGGTGCAGCTGTTTTAGAAAAACATTTTGGCATTTAGCCCAGTAATTTCACTCCTAGATAAATGAAAACATATGTTCACATGAAAATTTGTACACAAATGTTCATTCATAGCAGCATCAAAATAAAAAGTGAAAACAAATTTCGATCACATGATGTATGGATAAATAAAATATGATTGTGATGAATAAATTGATGTATCATTTTAGCTGAGTCATTATAACAAGGTTATTTGTCAAATATTCTGGAAGTTTCTGTGTAGGTTTTTTTTAAAGATTATGCATACAGAACTGGGGTACAGGTGAGATGTACACGAGTTGAAAGAATTCACCAGAGACAAAAGGGAGCAGAACAGGCAAATCAACTGAAACACTGCTGAGGGGAGCTGCGAGCATGTCTGCCATACCATATCGGTCACCTCCCTGGCCGGGGAATGAACTCGTACTGCGTATAGCTTCATAGTGTTGTGCTTTAGCCTGTTGCACCACCAAGGAAGGCCCTGTGTAGGTATTTTTTGATGAGATGAACTGTTAATATAAGTGAACTATGAGTAAAGCAGTTTACTCTAGGTTGGGATTCATCCAATCAATTGCAGACCTGAATAAAAAAAAGTACTGATCTTCCTTGAGAATAAAGGAATTCTGCCAGCACATTTCCCTTGGATCAAAGTACAACTCTTCCTCAGTTTTCAAACCTCCATAGTCACAAGAGCCAGTTCTCTCTCTCCCCATATATGTATGTGTGTCTGTGTATACATACTTACATGTTTATATGCATATATACAAACATTCATATACATACATGCCACATGACAGGCCAAATATACTATGAGGATCCCTATGAGTCAAATAATGATATTGTCATCAATGGTAGATTACATATACAATGGTGGTCCCATTAGGCTATATCATCTACTCTAGGAGTGTGAAAGTCTATACTCTATTTTACTATCTGGTGTTCACACAAACATGAAATTGTCTAACAATGTGTTTCTCAGAACAAATATATCCTTGTTGTTAAGGGGCACATAACTGTATGTACACATCCTGTTGGTTTTGTTTCTTTGAAGAACTCTTGTTAGCATAGGAGTATATCCATGTAGTGGAATATTATTCGGTAATAAAAAGGGTCAGTGTACTAATTCATGCTAAAACATGGGTGGACCTTAGAAACATTTAAGTGAAAAAGCCAGTGACAGTCTTCTGATTTCATTTTTAAGATATGTCAGAATGGGTGTATCCAGGGATACAAAACATATTAATGGTTCCTTAGGGCTGGGGGCTGGATGTATGAGGGAACGGAATGGTTGCTAATGGCTGCTGTGGGGAGATGAAAATGTTCTAAAATTAAAATATAATAACAGTCACACAAGTATCTGAATAAAATAAAAAGCAGTGAATTGTACACTTAAATGGGTGAATCCTATCTCAGTACAGCTGTTTTTTGAAATGCGTCGGTGGTAAGCAGACACAACAAAGCTTACAGAGAAAGAAAATGTTTGAACTGCTGGGAAGTATGGAATTGCAGCTTGATTCTTTGGAGAATACTGTGTGCCTCTCTGGAGACACACTGTCTGTACATGTTTCCTTTTTATTCCCGGTTGTGTTATTCATAGTTACACGCAAATCAATCCAATTTTGGCTTTGACTGGTAGCTGTATTACTCAATCTGCTTAAAAATATAGAGTAAAGTATAGGCTGGCTTATGAAGTAAGAGGTAGAGATGCTGACAGATGCTAAAGAAGTATTCTAAAATATACATTGTACCAGTGCCTGGAAGGAGGATGGAAATTTATGTCATGAGGGAAGTTTATGTGAGACATCATGATCCAAGTGCTTCCATTCCTGGAGTCTGAACTCCCTCTCATCTACAGAGAGTAAGGGGGAGGGGTTTTATGTTCAGTACCTTCAATTGTCTTTGAAAGTTAATGCTTTTGAGATTTTTTTTTTAGTTATAGCCAAAACATTAAAAAATATATTTATTTATGCATACAGAACCTGGGTACAGGCCAGAAGTGCAGGGGTGGTGAAAGGGTCCACAGGGACAGAGTGGGGAGCAGAACAGGCAGATCCATGAGGTACACTGCTGAGGAGAGCAGCGGGTGGGTCAGGAGAGGTCTGCCGCTAGATGTTGTGGGTCACCTCCCAGGCGGGTATCAAACTCATGCTGAAGTGGCTTTAGCTTCTTAGTGCTGTGCTTTAACATGCTGCGTCACCAGGGAGGGCCCTAGCCAAAACATTGTTGAATGGCCACAGTCCATTCTCTTAAAAAAGAAAAAAAAAATTCAGCATAAAAATAAATTCACTCCACTATTGATAAGAAACACCTAATAAAAGTCTTCATTAAGTAGTAAAGCTTCTCCGGAGCCATTTTGCCTTTGAGAATGTGCTACTTAAACCCTTCTGCTGACCAAATAACAAATTTTGTGACACGCCCTCCCCCCCCCCCACCTCACTGGTCACAGCTGATTCTACCAACAACTGATATCGACAGGTGATCCACATTGGGCTGATCGAACCCTCTTTCCGAGAAATGCGATTTAGATATAACGGTTAGTTATTATATAACATATAAGAGTTCCACTACTTCAACAATTTTCATTGTATGCACTCGGGATGGCAATGGGTGTTATTTCCCGGGTTCCATAAAGACTTGCATTTTAAAGTAACATAATTAGGCCAGTTTCCCTAGCTGCCAGGTGCCTGCGAGGGGTGGGCGGGGAGAGACGTCAGAGGAGGACTCTAGGAGGGGCGAGGAGGCGGAAGTGAGACTTCAGAAGGTGTAAAGGGCGTTTGTTCTGTGGATTCCTGAACCCTCTCAGTAGATCTGGCTGAAAGCTACAGAGTAAGTGGAAAAGGAAGAGGCTTGCTGAAAAGAGAAAAGAAAGAATGCCGACAAGGGGCTCAGAAGACCAAAAGGTATTCCTAAAATAAGATACTGATGTCTTAGTGAAAGATGTTCAAGAAATAGCAGCTGTGGTGTTACTCAAACATTTTGTGATTTAAAAAAAAATGAAAAAGATGATATAGAATGGAGACTGAAGTAAGAGGGAAATAAGTCTTCTAACCAGCATGACCAGTAACCCACCTGGATGAGTTAGAAGCAAAGAAAAGGGCAAACGACAAATGGCAAAGCGAGAGAAAAAGGGAAAAACAAAGCAGAAACAAGGGCAGCAAAGGGCTTGGCCTGGTAGATGCCTAAAAACAGAGAAAAGGCCACTACAGTGTGATTTTAGCTCCCACCAAATGAAAACTCTATTTTAATTCGGTCTTTTTACTCATTTCAAGTCCAACATAATGCCTGAAGTTTGTTTTTGGAAATTTGAAGAAAGTATTTTCTTTGATGAATAAAAGGAGTAAAATAATCACATCCAGCAGAATCAAGATTCACTCATTGAATTAATGAATTCACCACTCATTTAAAAAACAGCGCAAGAGCTTTATTAACAGCAGGACTTTTTTGTGTCATTTTTCTCTTTAAAGCTCTGTCTATTTCAAATTCTCCGTTTTTTTAATTGATCCAACCAATATCTTAATTCTCAGGAGCAAAAATACATTCATAAATTGAAATGAGAAATTTAAAAATTTGTGCTGACCGTAAGAGTTTCGGTGTGTTGACAAGTTAAATATGTACATATTTTCATTAGTATCAACATAACGTGGTATTACATATTGATTATACTTTTCCTACTTATCTCCATCTTTAAATCAGATAGTTATATCTGTAACATATATAAATTAAGTGGTTAATCTTGTTCAAATATGTGTTCAAAGAAGACTGAAGGTAATTTGTATACCAGTGTCATTCAGATCTTTGCAGTTCTTGTTTTTTTTTTGTCCTAAACCACTTAGTGATCTACCAAATACTCCTTTTTAAAAAAATTTTCATTTATTTATGCATAAAAACTGGAGTACAGGTGTGGGGGTAAGAAGATTCACCAGAGACAGAGTGAGAAGCAGCACAGGCAGATTGACTGAAGTACACTAAGGGGAGCATCAGGGAGACAGGAGAGGTTTTTTGTGCCATGTGGTTCACCTCTGCCGCTGGGGATCCGTTCTTGTGTTGCAGTAGCTGCTGATAGCTTCATAGTGCTGTGCTTTAACCCATTGCGCCACCAGGAAAGGCACTCTACCAAATATTCTCTTTTTTTTTAGGGGTTTAAATTTATTCTTGGAAAAAAATCTCACCCTCACCCCATAGTCCAGAGGGCCCTGTCCCTCTAACTTGTCATCTCTTTTCTGACTCGAGCCTCCATTGATGTCCACAAGAATGCTGCTCCTTGGGTGAGGGGCTCCTCCAGGTACTGCATCAAGGCCTGGGCCTTGGCCTTGAGCATTCCGAAGCCAACAGTCTCCTGGGCATACATACACAGCAGGAGGTTGGCCACTTGATGGTGGCGACATGGCCCTCCATGCAGTCCATGAGGATGAATTTGAGATTGTCTTCAGTAAATGCTTGGTTGCCATTTTGATCCTAGGCAGCAACCAAGGTGTCACTGGTGATGGCTGCATGACCTGGGTGTCTGTATTCCCATAACTGGAGTAGGCCAGCAGAGAACCTTCATTATTCAGCAGCCTGCAAAGCCCCTCTGCTCCCTTTCTACCAGATGTTCTAATGCTCTCTCAGTGAACAAGTCTAGCAGCTCCTTCAGTTTTGGTAAAAGTCAGGAAGTGGAGACTGTCCGACTTGCCCTGTACTTGCTGCTATCAATTCCCCGTCCAGCTTCCTGAGGCCCTAGATTTTTCAGAATGTGCAGATCGTAGCCTAATGCAAAATAAATGTGCAGATGTTTGTAACTGTCCCCCAAGAGCTTTCTCTTTGCATGATTGTAAGGGAGACAAGTGTAGGGAGTTAATTCTCCAAAGGATCACTTTCAGTGAGTGACTAATGAGATTCTGAGCTTAAATACCCCAGCTTCCGTTCTTCACAGGTGGAATAACCCTGCGGTATATTCTGTACTATCTTTTCAGGGTCCTCTATGGAAGTGAGGCCTTAGTTCCCACTTGCTTATAAAGATAATCCACATTGCCTTTCTTCTTTTCCTTGCGTCTTCCACTTCCTCTGTTGATGATTCCTGGGAATACCTCCTTAATACAGTATTGCACTTTCGTTTGGGTGGAACCACCAACCTGAAATAGGTTAAATTTGGGAAGGGAAAACCTCCCACCCACCCCCACCCCCCAAATGTTCTAACCCAAGAATTTCTGAATGCGACCTTATTTGGGAAAAGTATCTTGATCGATAAACAAATTTAACAGTCTCCAGAAGAGATCATCCTGGATTACCCTGTAGGTGGGACCCTAAATGCAAATACAGTAGCTTCTAAGAGAGAGAAGACACAGGCAAAGATGGCCATGATCAGGTGAATGCAGAGATTGGAGTGATGCAGCATGTGTCCAGGAATCCCTGGTGCCCCCAGAACCTAGAAAAGAAGAATTTCCTCCTAGAACATTTTGACAGAGCATGATCCTACTGACAATTTGATTTTAGACTTCTGGTTTCCAGAACAGTGAGTAAAAACATTTCTATCATTGTGAGCCATCAAATTTGTGGTAATCTTTGTTATGGCAGCCACAGGAAAACAGGTTGTGGAGATGGATAGTGTGTGGAGGGGGGATGGTTGCACAGCAATATGAATGTTCTTAATGCCACTGGAACTAATCACTAAAAATGGTTAAGATGATATATTTTATGTTATGCGTTTTTTTAACACAGTAAGATAAGAATAGACTCCAGAGTTAATAACAGAATTAGATTAGTCAGTGCTCAAGGGATCCCAAGATCTGGAAGGGAGTAGAGGAGGAGTATTGACAGTTACATGATTTGAGATAGGGCTGTGGTCAGAGGGGCTTGTATTTCTCCTGTTACCTTACATCCCTCTCTCAATGGTCTTAGAAGACTTCCTCATGCCCTAAAGTAGTGTGTGATTTTATCTGGAGTACAGCAAACTTTTGCATTCTCTAGACTTGGAAAGTTCTAGCAAATCTCTTTCTCCTGCCTCCATACCTCCAGATCATTGCTATCACTGAAACAGACCCACTTTAGTTAACTTCTTTTTCTAGCCAAGCCTCTCCTTATGTAAGAATTTATTATTTTCCACAGTGGTCCAAATAAACTTGAAAGAACATGGAACCTAGGCAGATTGCATATTTATTAACAGCACTTAATTAGGATGGGGTAGGAAAATGACTAAGGCGTGAGGAGGTTTGATTTACTAATATATTTAACTATTACTTATATCAAATACTTTTTTCATCTTTGCTTTTAAATATTATCATTCATCCCTTAGGCAAATTCATTTTTCTAAAGATCTGTGCTGATTTTCTCCCCCAACTTTATTTTCAAGGTAACTCAAGTGCACTACGTTAAACTCATCTTTCTCAACTTCCCCTTCTATTCACTTCATTTGTGCACACTTGGCCCTCTTGTTTTAGCAACTTTTACTTATTTGTTACTAATATATTGAGTACCCATAAACTCATTATCTAGTTAGAGGCTAAACACATCAATGATAAAGTGAATAATGAGCACATTGATGAAACATCTTACATGTTTTCCTGCTCTAGCCTAAGTCCTGACGTTGTTCTCCCTTCTCTCACTTGATATAGCCATCATTCTGAATTTTATACTTTTAAAAAATATATTTTAGTATTTGTTTATGCATATAGAACTGGGGTACAGGCCAGAGGTACAGGGGCGGTAAGAGGATTCACCAGAGACAAAGTGAGGAGCAGAACAGGCAGATTGACTAAGTACACTGCTGAGGGGAGTAGTAGGCGGATTAGGAGAGGTTGCTGCGCCATGTGGGTCACCTCTGGGCCAGGAGGGGATCGAACTCATCCTGAAGTGGCTTTCACTTCTTGTGCTTTAACTCGCTGTGCCACCAGGTAGGGCCCCTGAGTTTTATACTTTTATTTATCCTTGATTTAAAATATTTTTATCCTATACAATGCATGCAGACAAGATAATGATTACCTTCAGTTGATTTTGAATTTTTTGTTTTTAGAAAGGATACCATGTGATATATAATCTTTTGGGTCTTTTCCCCCCATTTAATTTTCTGTTACTGAGTGATTCATGCTGTTTTGGGCTGTGGTGATTCTTTCATCTTCACTACTCTATAGTAATTCATTGTGTGAATACCTTAGTAGTTAAGTATCTGGTCTTTGAGTGCCAGAGTTTAGCCTTTTCTCCTCTTATTGTAATGAAGTTTTATTGTGGATATTTTTATATGTGGTTCTTTTTCCTACTCGAGTTGTCTGGTTTATAATTAGGAATGAAATGTAGGTTGAGTGTATGGTCAGTTTTGCAAGTTAAAGCCAGACTGTTTTCCAAAGCAGTTGCTGCAATTTATACACTCACCAGCAACATGTAAGAGACCTCCTATTGGTTTGTCCTTTCAGAATCTTTTGGTATTGACAGATTTCTTAATTTTTTGCCAGTTGGATGGATATAAATTGGTATCTCTTTATGGTCTTTATTTGCATTTCATGGATTATTTATGAGGAATTCAATAAATGGTACAGGAAAAAGTGATTACCCATATGAAAAGTAAATCAAGTTCCTATGTCATTAGATACACAGATCAACTCCAGATGGATTAGTGATTCAATGTCAAAAGCAAAACTTTATCATTTTTAGAAGAAATGTGGGTGGATAGCTTTAGATCTAGAAGGTAGAGAAGGATTTCTTTAACACAGGACATAAAAAGCACTCTATAAAATAGAATTTGATATATTATAGCAAAAGACTTGTACTCATCAAAAGACAAGTGAAAGAAGGTGAAAAGGTAAATGCAAACTGAGACAAGTGTTATTGTTGTCAAGAGTATTTTAAGAACTCCTACAGATCACTAAACAAAGGACAACAACCCATAGAAAGAAAAGCAAAAGACATAAATGAACATGCAGCCAATATAGCAGGATTCCCAGTTTCCTCAGCTTTAAGAGCATCTTTTGAGGAGAAACAGAATGCTATAAAAACATAGATCCATAGGTCTTTCAGGCTAAGGGGAAAAAAAATCCAGAAAAATAAACAGCAAATAAGCATTCAACTACAATTAAGTGTAAAGGAAAATACTCTATATTTCAATTTTACTCTCTAATTTTGATGATTCCTGATGCCTTACACATTTTGGTACTTAACACTGGGTAGTGGACACTGTGAATTTCTGTAAGTCAACTTTGTTTTGTTGAGTCAGAACAGATGGGCTCATATTTTTAAGACATTAATATACATTATAAAACATGATCTTCTTTCTCTGAACCCTGTTGGCTATAAGAATAAAGCATCCACTTGAGGGAAGAAATCAGATTTAATCGAAAAGGTATGGAATAGTTATGCAGAGCCCAGACTCTGTGGTTGAAAACAGAGTGCTTTGTCGGCATTGCTGGGGTGAATCAGAATGCAAAGGAGGATGGAAATGCCCCAGGCCAGCACACATATGATCTCAAATCCAATGAGTATTCTTCTATAAAGCAGATGCTACCTTGTAAGGTGCCTCAGAGAACAGTGTTTAATAAGGGAAACGTTCTAGAGAGGAGTTACTTCTTTTGTATCAGATTGTTAAGCCTGGGATCACAATATTTTATTGGTAATTTTTCATTCAGGAAACCTGCTCAAAATACTGATAATTCTGAAGAACACTTAGTAGAAGAGTATCTAACAAAATTGATGAGATGATATTGCCTTGAGTTTGTTGCAGAAACTTATTTCACAGTGGGTGTAATCTATATAGATAATGAGAAAATACATATTAAAAGAATTTTGTATTTTCTTTGACCCAACAATTTAACACCAATAATTTATTCCTAGGAAACAATCATGGATAAGCCTCAACGACATAGCTACTAGAATATTTATCAGAGTGTCATCTATGATAGTGAGAAAGTAAAAATTCTTAATGTTAAAAATGGAAAATTGATTAAAATTGCAGTTTACTCACTCACCTATAAAATAAGGAGAAATAGCATTTAAGGACATGGAAACTTTCACACAGGTTACAAACAATATGTACAGTATGATCCTATTTAAAACATACAGACCTTTGCATGTCTAAAGAAAACAGACTGACCAAATAATAATAATTAAAGAAGAGAACATACTGGAAATATATATATAATATATACCAAACAGGAAAGAAAAGGTAGCATTATAGGATCACAGGCAGGCAGGCCATGGCTTGCAGAGAGAGTAGTAGATGGAAAGCAGCGTAGGACTAAAGACAGAAGCACAAGGCAAAATAAAAACTTAGTAAAATATTGGCTTAAAGGAATAAATGTAAGTTTGAAACAACTCTTAAGAAGAAAAGTAGTGAAAATTGTATCTAGAATATGAAAAATATTAGGTCCAAAGCAGTAAACACGTTGCTTTTACTCTCCAATTAAAAGGCTTGGATGCTTTAAAGAGCATACTCTAGGAGAATGCATAACAGGAAAGTATGCGTTAGAGCTAGGGCTCAGCCATTGAGAACACTACTGTGCGCCAGGCACCGTGGCCACGCCTTAATTAAACCTCTACATAACCATGGGATAAGAAAAGATCGGAATGATCAGGTGGTTTGCTCAAGGTGCCATGAGTATTATGCCTTATTTAATTTAACAATGTATTCTTATAAATATTTTGAACAACTAGCCTTCCTTTAATCATTAACATTTATATTCTTTCATGTAATTACATTTGTCTTCCACAATGAATAAAATAATTGAATTTTATACATTAAATTCCCCTATGCATTTTAATATAATCAACTTATCAAAATTCTCTAAACATTTCATTAACTCATCAGTGCAATAAACCAACTCCTCAGAACTTAATGAAAACACATACAAAATAACACAAAGATCACTTTTATGTCTAGTGTCTTTTGCTTATAATATTTTAAAGACTTATTTGTGTTGTAGCATGTGTCAATTATTTCCAAATTCATTTCTTTGTATTGCTGAGTAGTATTCCATAGTATGGATGAGTACAATTTGCTTCTTCACTAATCATAGGCACTTGGGTAACTTCTGATATTTGGCTATCATGAATAAAGTTGTCAGCATTCTGTGCTGTTATAGACTTATTCTTATTCTGTCCTTACACTTAGTAATTTCTTGAAACTACTTGAAGTTACAATATTTTGATCTGAGTCTATATCTATTTTCCAATGTGTGCAGTAATCTTAACCAGATTCTAAAGATAAAGATAAATGAACAAAGTAGCTGTTGTTCTTTGATTGGTTCTTGGCAAAGGCCTCAAATTGCTTCTTTGAGCAAGGGTAATGCAAACTTGAGTCATTAGTTGAGTGACTTTTATACTTAACTTGCATCTTGTTTTATAAGTAGAAATTTAAGTCTATTACCTTCTTATAGATTTGAGCTGTTGAAGTTTAATTTCTTTCTCAGAAATTATCTTGGTTTAAATTTCATATGACTGCCACTGCCAAACTCATTGTCCTGACATTATGACATATTGACATTGTTTGATATTTTAGTTAAACATTTATCACTGCCTTACAAGTAAGTTATTACAATGATGTATTTGGAAGTTTTCTTTTATTGGAGATGAAGGACTGAGGTAATTCTTGTTTGTGGGGCATTTGGCTGGTTTAACACCTTGGAACACAAAGATCTTGATTGGTTATTGTGCACTACTTGTGTTTCTACACTGTTATTGAAATAATCAGCTAGTGCTGATTAATTTTTCCTACTATGCATATAGCTTTTTTTCCTGGAGTTGTTTCACTAGTGTGTGTGTGTGTGTGTGTGTGTGTGTAATTCTTGGCTTACACAGATTTTAAAAGAACTGTGCTTTGTAAGCCAACATTTACTTAAAAGGACACAACCTGGCCCTCCCTGGTGGCGCAGCCGGTTAAAGCACAGCACTGAGACTCTAAAGCCGCTTCTGCATGAGTTCGAGTCCCGCCTGCCCTGGAGGTGACCACATGGCGTGGCAGACCTCTCTGACCCGCCCGCTGCTCCCCTCAGCAGTGTACTTCGTCGATCTGCCTGTTATGTTCCCCACTCTGTCTCTGGTGAAGCCTCTCACCGCCCCTGAGCCTCTGGCCTGTACCCCAGTTCTGTATGCAAAAAGAAGGATCTTTAAAAAAAAAAAAAAAAGACACAACCTTTCATATATATTAATAAATGTAATATAAAAAATTGCCTTTTTAAATCAACTTCTTCCCCTTGACTTTTATAACTCTCATAAATGCTTACAAGCTTACCCAGTTTAATCAAGATAACTTATACTTGTGGTTCTCAAGATGTGGTTTTTGGACCAATAGCAAAAGCCAACAACTTCACCTGGGAACCTGTTAGAAATGCAGATTCTTGGGCCCAATTCCGGACCTACTGAATTAACAACTCTGGGGCTGTGCCCAGCAATGTATCTTTTCACTTTTCCAGGGGTCTCAGATTCTCTTGTTTGAGAACCTCCAACTTATACTATATATGAAAATGACACCTGAATTGTCATAACATGGCCAGTGGATGCCTAACTTAAGTTACTCTACAGCTGATTTTTAAAAAATCTTTGCTTTCTGGAAATTATAAGATATTTCAGATTCAAAGAGATTTTTCCCACTTCTCTCCAAGGAACCCTTTTTCCACTTAGTGAAATTAGAGAACAAAATCCTAGTGTTAGTGATGTCTGCATGTACTGGGGATGATCCAGATAACAGCTGTTGATGTTGGGCCACATTAAAGGAGAGATTTCAGACGTTCTATACTCAGTCTCCTCTATCCCCCACCCATTTAACATATTAAGTTACTGTATTCTACTTTAGTTATAGAATGAAGTTTTACTGAACACTAACATTTTCTATTATGTGGACCGAATAAACCTTTCATTGTTTCTTTTTTATACATACTAACCCAAACCCTTCCATTTTAAAATTTACCCGGTTAAACTACATTGTCTTTGCCAAAGAAATACTTTTGGAAATATATTTCAAGAGGATGAAAGTATCACTCATTCGGGGAGAGCTGGGGATACTTTTACAATGAGTTCTCCTCCACCCCAAGAGAGGTCATGAATAGTGTTGCTTCCACAGCCTGAGAACACCTGATCTGTGTCTTATAATTGAAAACAAATCACTGCCTTATTCGTATTTCATTGCAATTAGTATGGTCATCTTGAAGTTTCCTCTATAAAAGACTCTGGTGAAGGATTTTACTCAGGAATTTTTTAGTTTTTTCTCTACTTCCTCCCACACACATAATGCTGGTGGTGTGTCAGCTGCATTTGTACATCTGCTCATTTATTGATTGCTACTCATATCAGTCGGTGTTAGAACACAGGGAAAAATAAAGTCCCGTTGAAATGGCCCATACAGTGTCATGGGCTGGAGGAGTGGAGATTTCATTATCTAGTTCTCAGAGGGCCATGACTTAATGGCTTCACAGCTGCAGTAGCATCTACAATCTCAGTTCAAATCAGGTGTTAATCCGAAATAGATGCTGGGTAGTGGGGATGGGCAATGTGAAGGTGAAGACAAGGGAGGAAAATAAGGGTCAAAGGAATATTTGGCCCATTCTGAAGACTTCAGATCTATGTATCTTTTCCTGCTAATGATAAAAATAATCTTTTGCATTAAATATTGTTAGTTTATTGTATTTTAATGATAGTGGATGTATGTTTGGACCAAGTGCCCTTTTTTCATAGATTAACTAAAACTACCTATAAAATAATCTACACAGGAGTTAGTCATTCTTTATGGTGCAAGAGAGAAGTCAGCATTTAGTTTCCAGGTAGACTACTAGGCAGATCTCCACAGTTACGGGTGTTACACAGTGTAGAGAAACACTCCTGGCAATGTAGGGGTAAAAGGATAAAAGTATCCTCAGAAACTAAAGCCAGATTCTAATTTACTCAAAAAGGAAATCCCTGGTGATCTTTGGAATCTCAACTTTCTGTTGCTCAGCTTCTTGACCTACTGGGGTTGGCAAAAATCTGCTTTTTCTTTTTTTAAAGATTTATTTATTTATGGATACAGAACTGGGGTACAGGCCAGAGGTGCAGGGACGGTGAGAGGATTCACCACACACAGAGCAGGGAGCAGAACAGGCAGATAGATGAAGTACACTGCTGAGGGGAGCAGCGGGCGGGTCAGGAGAGGTCTGCTGCACCATGTGGTCACCTCCAGGGCAGGCGGAGATTAAACTCATGCGAAAGTGGCTTAAGCTTCTTAGGGCTATGCTTTTACCTGCTGCACCACAAGGAAGGGCCAAAAATCTGCTTTTTCTTCTGCACTAGCAATACTGAGTTTTATGTATGAAATAGATTTGAGATTTTGGTAGACAATGTAGGAAACTGTTAATGAATAGTTGTTTTTATTTGCTAATACATTTATGAATGCAGACATTTTTACATTTGTTCCCTACTGGCAGCTTATAAGAGATTTTTGCATGTGTCATTTGAACATGCACAAAGCTAAAAGCAAATTGTTTTTCTTACATATATATATGCTTTGTTTTCTTATTCTTTTTGTTTTTCATATTTCTTCTTTTTCTTATATATATATATATAAGGAAATTGAGACACAGAAAGGTTCCATGACCTGTACACGGTACTGTAATTGCCAGTACCAGAGCCTAGCTCTTCTGACTTTATTTCATGAAGCAACTGCTTCTTTGCAGTTACTGTAACTAGTAGAGGAATGTGAGCTATTCATTCAATAAAATGTAAATTAACATGGATCATGTGGCAGACAGTAGGGTGAAAATCACCTGTGACTGATTTCCCGCCTTGCAAAGCTGGTTTAGATTGCAGAGCGAAAGTGCTAGCTCATTTTTAGCATTAAATTTCTGTTTACTCTGACATTCAAATACTATAGTAGGCTAGAAAACAGGTTGGTCTAGCTTCTTACTGTTATACTTCATTCAACACTTTGCATCACCACGGAGAGCCTTAGAAAGCAGTTTTAAGGCCATGTTTCTTTTTCTTTCTAGTGAGTCATGTTTGTGGCTTGAACCACCTGAAAGTCCTCACCTGTAATCAAATTGGTTAGATGCTCTGTGGCTGTGGGTATTATAGAGTGAAGGACAGCATTGCTGAAGATAGGAGAGAAAGGAGATCCTTGTGTACCGAGAGGACTTCAGGGACATCTCCTCTTTCATTCCCCAGATGGTGGCAGCAAAATGTTGTAGGACCTGGATGTTGGGGAACTTCTTTTTTGAGTCAGCCTGAGAAGTGCTGTTATGTTGTTTTGGTTTAAAATCACATTAAGGTCCTCCCTGGTGGTGCAGCGGGTTAAAGCACAGCCCTAAGAAGCTTAAGCCACTTTCGCATGAGTTCGATCCCTGCCTACCCTGGAGGTGACCACATGGTGCAGCAGAC
>NW_004567111.1:34741910-35035862 GCF_000260355.1 Condylura cristata
GTGGGGAGCAGAACAGGCAGATCAACGAAGTACACTGCTGAGGGGAGCAGCGGGCGGGTCAGGAGAGGTCTGCTGCGCCATGTGGATCTCCTCCTACCATGTGGATCTCCTCCAGGGCAGGTGGGATTGAACTAATGCAGAAGTGGCTTAAGCTTCTTAGTGCAGTGCTTTAACCCCCAGTGCCACCAAGGAGGGCCTTTTTTTTTTAAAAGATTTATTTAATTATGCATACAGAGCTGGGGTACAGGCCAGAGGTGCAGGGGTAGTGAGAGGATTCACCAGAGACAGAGTTGGGGGCAGAATAGGCTGGCTGACAAAGTATACTGCTGAGAGAGCATCAGGTGGGTCAGGACGGCTCTGCCAGGCCGTGTGGATCACCTGGGGCAGGCTGGGATCGAATGCTGGATTGGCTTTAGCTTCTTAGTGATGTGCTTTAACCCCCTCTGCCACCAGGGAGGGCTCGTGGTACAGTTTTTTTTTTACTTTTAGGCATTTACCCAAGAGAAACAAAGTAGCTATTCTTATTTGTATATCAGCTTTATTTGTAATAACTCAAATTAGAAACAACACAAGTATTTGTCAACAGGTGAATACACAAACGGCTTGTGGTACTTCCAAATAACGGTATATTACTCAGCATGGAAAAGGAGTGAGTATTCACACAATGTGGATGAATAGTAAATTAATTACAGAAGAAAGGTCTTTGTGCTAAAACTTCTGTAAAATTCTAGAAAATATCACCTACTCTATAGTGACAGAAAGTAATTAAGTGGTTGCCTGGGAAGGGAAGGAAGAAAGGAAGGGGAAGAAATTACAGCAGGGCAGGAGAAAACTTTAGGGGTAGTGACTGTGTTTACAGCCTTGAG
This sequence comes from Condylura cristata, assembly GCF_000260355.1. Taxonomy (NCBI): domain Eukaryota; kingdom Metazoa; phylum Chordata; class Mammalia; order Eulipotyphla; family Talpidae; genus Condylura; species Condylura cristata. The sequence goes on from NW_004567111.1 coordinate 34,742,777, forward strand.
AACGTGTCAAAACTTACGTGTCAAAATTGTATACTCTAAATTTGTATAGTTTATTGTATATCAATTAACTTACATTGAGATATTTTTCCTTCTTTAAAAGATCCTTTATGTTCTCTGCCTTGACTTAATCTACTTACTTATTTATTTTTGGCATAGAATAACTGGGGTGTAAGCCACAGGTGTGTGGTGGGGGGAGTTTGAGAGGAGTCACCAGAGACAGAGTGGGGAGCAGAACAGGCAGGTGTCCTGATACATTACTGAGGGGAGCAGTGGATGAAACAGGAGAGGTCTGTTGCACCATGTGCTTTAGTTCCCTGGCCAGAGATGGAAGTCTGGCTATAGATGTGATCACACTGACACTTAACTCCTAGGTCAGCAGGGAGACCTCCAATCTACTCAGTTTTAAAAAGAAGACTTTAACTTTTTAGAGCAGTTTTAGGTTCCCAGAAAAATTGAACAGGAATCTACTCAGTTTTAAAAAGAAGACTTTAATTTTTTAGAGCACTTTTAGGTTCCCAGAAAAATTGAACAGAAAGTATAGAGTTCTCTATACCTCCAGCCCTTTCTCTCTACCCACTTCTCCTTACTGCATACATATTCCCCCTCATTCCAAATAGCCCCATTGGAGGGAAACATTTGTTATAATAGATGAACTTATACTGACACATCATTAGCACCCAAAATCCACATTTTACATTAGTGATCACTCTTGGCGTTATATATTTTATGAGTTTAGACAAATATGACATCTATTCATTATTAGCATCCTAGAAATCATTAGTATCCTAGAATATTTTCACCTTAAAAATCTTCTTTCCTGTACCTATGCATCCCTCCCTTCACCCTAACCTATGGTAACCACTGACTTTCACTGTCTCTACTATTTTGCCTTTTTCAGAATGTCATATAGTTGGACTTATACACCATGCAGAATTCTCAGGTTGGCTTCTTTCACTTGGTAATATATATTTAAGTTTCTTCCCTATCTTTTAATGGCTTGATGACTAATTTTTTTATAAGTACTGAATAATATTCCATTGTCCTGATGTACCATCGTTTATTTACCCATCTGCCTACTGAAGGACATCTTGACTGTTTCCAGATACTGGTAATTATGGAAAACCTAGTTTTTTCAGAGTCTCATCCAAACCTTCTAAAGGGTAGACCCTTTACTCTGGAATATTCTGCATACATTCATTGCTTTATTTATTCTATATCACTGATGGTGCTTGCAAAGAAGCAGATACAGTGCCAAGGGTTAGGGAGAATGTACAAGAGGGTACTAACGTGAGGTCATTGAAAGGGAATTAACAAGTAAGGAACTAGACCCTGTTTTCCTTTAACTGAGTGGTGCCAGAAAGAATCTTTGCTTTCTGAATCTGCTTCCTCATTTGTAAAATAGAGATGTTAATAATGACCTCTTGGGTTTGCAAGAAAACTGACTGAAAAGAAACTAAAGGGTCTGAGACAGGTCAGGTGCCAGGGATGCTTTCTCTTCCTTCCTACAGACTGAACCAGGGACATGTAAAATCCTGGCATGCCTGGGATTTTTCAGTATGGTTAAAGCGCTCTCATTTTGGCTGGAAGAGGGTGATATTTTGAGAGATGGAATGGATGAGAATTGTGTACTTGCTCTTGAAAAGAGCAGTAGAATAGAGCATAGGATGTTCTTGATAATTAGTGAAAACAAATTGCACAATTGCTCCTGCTTAAAAATTTTTAATTGAGGTGTGTTTTATGTGAAACATATAACTCTTACGTGTACAATTCAAGGAGTTTTGAAAATATATATTCCCTGAAACTGCCACCAAATGAACACGCAAACTTCAGTGTGTGCCTCCATAGAGGCACACCACAAACTTTTGTTATTAGTTTGCAGATGTTCTGTATGTTCTGTTAACAAGTTCTTTGTCAGATGTGTGTCCTTGAATGTTGTCTTCTTGTCTGTGGCTTGCCTTTTTCTTTTTGTGATACTGTCTTGGATGAAGAAAAATTTTAATTTTAGTGCCCTGATTTCAATTAAAATATAATTTTGCCTTTTGTAACCAATCTAAAAAGACTTTCCAAACACCGGAGTCCTAAGGACATTACCTGTTTTCTTTTAGAGACCTTAGAATTACAATTTTTACTTTTAGATCTGTCACTAGTTAATTTGTGTGTGGAGCATATGGTAAATATTATAGTAATTTTTTTTCAAGGCAGATACCCAGTTATTACAGCACTACTTACTAAAAAGCTTTAATTTCCTCAGTGAATTGTATTGATTCCATCCTAATCAGTTACCAAATATGTACATATCTATTCTATACTTTATTCTGTTCCATTGATCTGATTGCCAATCCTTGGCCAATGCCATACTGTTTGAACTATTGTAACTTCTAGGAAGTCTTGAAATCAAGGTATATAACTTTCTTTAAGGTGATTTTGACTACTGTAGGTTGATTTTGGGCTTATGCCACTGTTGTGGGTAGAAATGTGACCCTCAGAGAACCTGGAGAAATCATGGTATTCCTGGGATTTTTCAGTATGATTAAAGCACTGACATTTTGGCTTGCTACATGTCACGATAACCCAGTTTTGAAATGCTGTTTGGTAGATGTAATCAAGTTAAGATGAAGGCATACTCAACTAGGGTGGACCCTGATCTTCTGACTGTGTCCTTACAAGAAGATGAAAATTGATATAGACCAAGACACATGGGGGAAACACTGGTGAAGACAAAAGTGGAGACCAGAATAGTGCATCTTATAAACCAAAGATTGCCCATAAACCACCAGAATTAGAAGAGAGACATAAAACTCATTTTCCTTCAGCCTTCAAAAGGAACCTACCCAGGCCCCTCTCCTCTGGTGCCACGAGAGGTTAAGTCTCCACACTGTGAAGCTATTGGCAGCCACTGCAGCATGAGTTCAATCCCCAGCCAGGGAGCCAACCCACATGGCACAGCAGACCTCTGCTGTGTCACCAGCTGCTCCCCTCAGCAGTGTATTTTTTTTTAAAGATTTTTATTTATTTATTCATACAGAACTGGGGTACAGGCCAGAGATGCGGAGGGTGAGAGGATTCACCAGAGACAGAGTGGGGAGCAGAACAGGCAGATCGACAAAGTACACTGCTGAGGGGAGCAGCGGGCGGGTCAGGAGAGGTCTGCCATGCCATGTGGTTACCTCCGGGGCAGGCGGGAATCGAACTCATGCGGAGGAGGCTTTAGTTTCTTAGTGCAGTGCTTTAACCCGCTGCGCCACCAGGGAGGGCCCTCAGCAGTGTATTTTATTAGATCTGCCTGTTCTGCTCCCCACTCTGTCTCTGGTATGTTCTCTCACCTCCCCCCAACCTGTGACCTACACCCCAGCTGTTGTATGCATAAATAAACTAAATCTTAAAAAAAAAAAAAAAAAGGAACCTACCCTGCAGACACTTTGATTTTTTACTGCAGCCTCCAACTGTAAGAGAATACATTGCTGTTGTTTTAAGCATTCAATTTGCCATACTTTGTCATGGCAGTTCTAGATGAATACAATCTGAAACACAACTGAGGCTTGCTTAAACAGCAAGGAAATGACCGTCTCTTAAACTTGTAAATCCAGTATTGAGGGTTATTGGTGAGGTTTATGTGAGATATTAGGCATTAGGATTATATTCACTTGTAAGTGTCAGAAATCCCCAAATTGTGTTTTACAGAAGATTTTCTTTCTCTCCTGCAGGTGTTGACAGTGTAGGGTTCACTGGTATTTCAGCTCCATGACATCAGGGATCCATGGTTCTTCTTTTTTTTTGCTGCCATTCTCAATACATGATGTCTACTTTGTGGTATAAAATCTCGTTTCCACCCATCAGAAAGAAGTAAGGGCAAGGGCACCAACTCTTCCCTTACAGATGCATTTCAGAGGTTTGTTTTGGGTAAATATCTCTGCTCAAAACTTGTGTAGAAATTAGCCACATGACAATATTTACCTGTGAGAGAAGCTGAGAAATAACAATGTTTATTTCAGGAGCCCTGGTTCTTCCTATTTATAGCTGAAAGACAGGGTAAAACTGATACAAGGAAATAGGGAGACTTTGTTTCTACTCTAGGGAAATGCTAGGAGCCTTAAAGGTGATGGGATGTAAGAGACTGAGGAAAAAGAAATCAGGTCTAGAAATAGAGATTTGAAAGCTTGTAATGTTAGTTATAGTCTTGAAAAGGGGGATGTGGTGACCTGGCAGCAGTGTAGAATGAGAAGAAAAGGTGAAGGAGAGACCTTGTTGAGAATCTCAAAGTTCAGTTACTCAGGTGAGGAGTCAGCAGGGCCCTTGGAAGAAATGGAACAGGAATTACGTGGATATTCAGGAGAGGGGGATTGTAGTGAGCAGTGTACAGGGAAGTGATGCCAGTTAAGAACTCTTTTAAAAAATAGAAAGTTGTGTTTGCCCTTTATCACAAGCTACCTCTAGTCTTTATCTGAAAGGAGACCTGTGTGACTTAATGACCTTCTAGGACTTGAAATGCTTGTAATGTCACTGTTAGGATATTATGGTTAATTTAGATTCAGAGATGGTGAAAAACAGTACTCTTCACTCACCCTTCCTCAGTGAGATACAAGGTCACATTTGAACAGGGAGGTCATTTTTCTTCATCCCCATGGTTAAGTGGTTGGAAACCACAGAAGGCCCTAGAATAGCAAATGGAACCCAGTTGGAAGGCTCAAGGAGCTAGGGATTTAACTGTTGCCTTATATCTGGTTCTAAGGATGGATTTAAGATGAAGACAAAAGTGGATTCAGACATGCACTAAGAGCTAGGTGAGATGATAATTCAGTATTGTTTGTGACAGAGAAAGATTGGAAACAACCCAGATGTTCATCCACTGGAGAGTGGATAAGTAAGTTATTCTGTAGTCATAGGGTGGAATTCTATTTGGCAGATAAAATGACGATTGTTGTGTATCAACATAAGTAAAAATAATGTTCAGTGAAAACAAAGCATGTTACAACATGAAAGTAGTTATGTAAATTTAAAAACCACATTAAGCAATACCATGTGCTTTTGATGTAAACATATAAAAAATATAGTTTAGGTACAAAAATATGAGCTGGAAGGCAATTTACCAAATTCAAGGGTAGTGCTTGTCTCCGGGGAGCCAGAGAATTTCAGCTTTGCTACTCTATTTCTCCTGTTAAGAAATATTTGAACCTTTTGTTCAGGTTCAAGCTTTTGTTTATAAAATAAGTAATGGGAATGTTATGTACAACTTAGTGAGTCTAGTTAATAACACTGTATCATATACTTGAAAGTTGGTAAGGAAGTAAATCTTAAAAGTTCTCATCACAAGGAAAAAACTCTGTGATGATATATGCTAACTAGAATTATTGTGCTCATTTCACACTATATGCAATATCTAATCGTTATGTTGTACACCTGAAACTAAAGTTGTTTTAACTCAGTTAAAAAAATAATTGAAGGCCTCCTTGGTGATGCAGGGGTTAAAGTCTCAGTGTTGCCAAGCTGTCAGCAGAGCTGCAGCCTGAGTGTGACCCTGGCCAGGAAGCTGACCCACATGGGGCAGCAGCAGACCTTTCCTGTCTAGTCTGCTGCTCTCCTAAGCCATGTATTACAATGGTAGCACCTGTTCTGCGCCCCACTGTCTCTGGGGAATCCTCTCACTATCCGCCCTGCCCCTGTACCTTTGGCCTAGACCCCAGTTCTTGTATGTATAAATACATAAAATAAATCTTTAACAAAAATTGAAACATATGAAAACGTGGCTAGCTGAATTGCTTATTAGGAAGAAGATAGGAAAAAAAGAATTACAGTACGTAGCCAATCATTCATCACAATGATTAAAATGGACACACCAGTGTCATTTTTTAATTTTACTTATTTATCTTTTGATTAATTTTTTTTACATTTTCTTATAGTTTTCATTTTTGTACATGATTTTGTACAGTATTTGATTTCTTTGTTCGGGAGTCGTCTCCACAACCACATCACCCATGAACTATCACTATAGTACCTTTTTCTCTTCCTCCCCCTTTTTTTTTTAATTAAAAAGTTTATTTTTACATCATTTTTCACATTTTTTTTTCATCTTACCTCCCCTCTTTTGACCCATCTTCCTCTTCTCCTCTGCTTATTGCTTCATATCTGTAGTCTGTATACAAGTTTTGTCTCTCTCTTTTTTTGACCCTTTGTTTGGTTTCTCTGTGTCCTCCCTATAAGTGAAACCATCCATTATTTTGCTTTTTCTTCTGACGTATTTCATTGAGCATAATCTCTCCACCCATATTGCTGTGAATGGCTTGAGTTTATCATTTTTGATTGCTGAATAGTACCCCATTGTGTACATATACCATGTGTTTTTGATCCAGTCATCTGTTTTTGCACATTCATGTTGTTTTTATATCTTAGCTATTGTAAATAGTGCTGCAATAAACATAGGAGTGCAAATTTCCTTTCAAATTAATGTTTTTGTATCCTTTGGAGCAATTCCTAGGAGTGGAACTGGTGGGTGATATGGTAGATCCATTTTTAGTAATTTGAGACACTACCACGCAGCTTTCCATAGTGGTTAAACCAGTTTACTTTCCCACCAGCAGTGTAAACAGGCTCCTTTTCCTCCACAGCCTTGCCAATATTTGTTGTTGCCATTTTCTTTAATTTGGGCCATTTTCACCAGTGTAAGGTAGTATCTCATTCTGGTTTTGATTTGCATTTCCCTTATCCTAAGTGGTGTTGAACATTTTTTCATATACCTGTTGGCCACTTGCATTTCCTCTTTGAAAAGTGTCTTTGTAGTCCTGCTCATTTTTTGACTGGGTTGTTTGCTTTGTTTTTGTTGAGTTGTATAAGCTCTTTGTAGATCCCTTATCATTTGTATGGAATTCAAATATTTTTTGCCCAGTCTGTACGGTGCCACTATTTTGGGCATTGTCTTTTTTGATGATCAGAAGCTTTTTAGTATGATACAGTTCCAGGTGTTTATCTTTTCCATCATGTTCTTTGCTTCTGGGGATGAGTCTTCATCTTGGATGTTTCTGAGATGTATGTCTTAAGAGTGTTGTGCCTATGTTTTCTACATATTTTATGGTTTCAGGTCTTACATTCAAGTCTTTTATCCATTTTGTTGGTTTTTGAATATGGTGTGAGGTAGTAATCTAGTTTCATTTTTTTGCATGTGATAGTCCATTTTCCCAGCACCATTTATTGAAGAGATTTTCCTTGTTCCAGTGCACATTCTTTACTTTTTTGTTCATGGGTTAGTTGTCCATATATATATGGCTTTATTTCTGGGTTTTTAGTTCAGTTCTATTGGTCTGTGTGGTCTGTTTTTCAAACAGTATCATATGTCGACAAAAATATAAAGCAAATGGAATTTGTACACATTGCTGGTGGTGTCATATGCACCCTAAGACATAACATCTCAGAGATACCTGAGATGAAGACTCAGAAGCAAATAACATGAAGGAAAAGATAAATAGCTGGAACTGTATCAAACTAAAAAGCTTCTGATCAGCAAAAGAGACAATGCTCATAATAGTGACATCCTAAGATTGGGCAAAAAATACTTGAACTCCATACAAATCTACCTATTCACCTAAGAAAATTGGCAGTAGCTTTGAAAGCTTAACAAATGTCTGTCTTGTGATTCTGAAATTTCAGTTCTAGGTATAGACTCAAGAGAAGTGAATATATATGTGCACCAAAAGAAACATATAAAAACATCACAGCAGTTTTATGACATTAATTAAAATTAATCAAACTAATTTAGCTTTCTACTTGTAGATATATAGCCGAGGTACTCTTAATCATGTACATAAGGAGAGAGGTACAAACCTTCAGTACCCCACTGTTTTCAGTGATAACAATTCAAAAGTCCATGAGCAGGAGGATGGAGTAATATTGCAACAGTATGGATGAATCTCATGATGTTAGATTAAGCAAAATAAGCAAAATGTAAAAGAATAAAAATTGAATAATTTTAAGGAATTGCAGAACTAGTATATCTAATTCCTGGTGACAGAATCAGGATTTATTATAAGGGTTGTTTCTGAGGTGCAATTGCCTGGAGATGAAATAGAGACCCTTTTATATGGTGATAAAATACTACATACTGAACTGGATAATAATTACACAGGTGTATAAATAGGTGAAGATTTACCAGCCTGTACACTCAAGAATTGTGTACTTCTTTGCATTAAGTACGTTAACCCCCCCAAAATCTGAAAAGAATGACAAAAATTAGTGTGTTCTCAATGCTCTACTATAGAGTGTTACAGCCAATTTTCTGAATTTACATTTATAATTAGGAAAAAGAGAACAGTGGTTCTGTATAACCAAAGTGACTCTCAATCTAGAGGACGTAATAGTTTGAGTTGACCTCCTACCTGCCCATCTTCCCAGTGCTGAAACAAATCTCTTTATAGTGGGGTGCATGTGACAGCAACATCTAACCTCTCCTGGTATACTCAGTCAGTTAGCATAGCTGAGGGTTCTTTTGTAGACTCTTTTGAAGATGAGCTTGCCTTAGCTAAGGGGGACCCTGAACAGTGATGTAAGAACCAAGCTGGGGATTGCAAATGAGATGGGAAAATGCACAAAATGATGTAAAAATAAACTATTATATATATATACATATACATATATATATATCTAAAGAACCAAGCTGGGGTTTTCAGCAGTATGAGATGAGAACTGCATTTGGAAAGCAGCTACTTGGTCTCAGGTCCCATATTAATTGCTTCTTGGTTAGCTCAGAGCATCACCAGTGGGTGCTGTGGGCTGGGCATGTCAAAGACAACAAAGGAAGAAAGAAGGGGGAAAATGTTAAAAGAGAGATGGAAAAAGTGTGGGGGGGCTGGAATGACAGATGCACATACCTTGCCTAGTGGTTTCTGGGCTCTCTGCTCATCGGGTTGGAGGCTCTTCCTCCCAGCTGCTCAGTTCTCCAGCTAATACAAGGGAAGAAGGGAGGGCGGGGCTTTGCAAATCAACCTGTCTTTTCATCACTTCATAGAAGCTGCACTGAGATTCTCTGAAGCTCCACTGAGATTCTCTGAAGTTCCGTGTCCTCACTGACCCACTCTGACCAGCAATCTAATTGGGGGACCAGTTATGGCCACTTCCAGCTCCTGCAACAGATGGCAGATGGTTGTCTTTGCTTCAGTTTCTTCATCTGTAAAACAGGAGTTTTTCTACTTCTCAGGGTTGCTGTGGGGCTGGCAATGGTGCGTGCTGGGACCTGACACCTAAGTTGTCTTTCTTTTCCTGAGGTCAGATTATGGTCAGGAGATGCTGCATTGATGGCCGTTGAACACTTGAACTGTGTCTAGTGTGAATGAGGACTGAGTGTTCTTATTATATACTTTCATAATTGTTTTCCATTTAAATAGTCACCTGTGGCAAGTAACCACAAGAATTAGGCAGTGCAAGTTCTAGGGTGTTCCAGGAGCTGGAAGTTATTCCAGCACCCAACTTAGGACTATAGGTGAGTTCACACCATACCCCTCCACCCCTCCCCTCCAGCACCCACCTTAGGACTATAGGTGAATTCACACACACACACACACACACACACACACACCATACACCCTCCCCTCCAGCACCCACCTTAGGACTGTAGGCGAGTTCTCCTACACACATACACACACACACACACACACACCTGTAGGTGAGTTCTCCTGTACACATACACACATCCTCCTTTCCTCCCCTCCATTGTCCACCTTCATGTGCAAGCAGTTAAGGTCATAAGGGCTTCTACCCCACCAATTTTGTGTTGCCCCTTACTTTCTCTATTCCATCTACCAGCAATCCTGGGGAATAGGGCTTAGGGGCCTGTGGGAGCCACCTTCTGTGTCTCTGGGTCTCTCATAGCCTTCAGCAAACTCAGCAGGCTCAGCGCTTCCTTTTCACAGATGAAGAAACTGAGGTCCACGAGACGAAGCAAGGGAGCTGCTGCAGAAATGTCAGTTCTTTGAGGCACTGATGACAGACAGTTTCATAGGTTAGGTTGTCAAGGCGCGCGCGGGAAAGCGGCGGGTAAATATTTGGGGCAGTAACCCGGGCTCCAGGACTCCTCCTCACTGCAGTTCCGCGTGGCGAGGGTGGTGCCATTCGGATGGAGGGTGGTACAGGGCGTCCTCTGACGTCGTCGTCGCAGCTCTGGGACAGACCTTTGGGGCCCAGCTCCTGTGGCCCCGCCCCGTCCCGCCCTCGCCTCGCTGGGCTATAAGTGCAGCAGCGCTGGAGAAAGCGGACAAGCGGACCCAGACGGAGCTGAGGGGAGCGGCGCGCCTGGGCTGAGGCGAGTGCAGAGCAGAGAGTGCGCCGGGAGAGCAGGTCGGGGCTACTCCGCCTCGGGTCTACGTGGTCCCCAGGTCAACACCGCAAGTGCTCAGGGCAAAAGCTGCCCCATGAAGCCGCCCTCGGTGCAGAGCAGCTCCGCGGCGGCCGCAGCTGCAGGTGAGTAGGGGTCCTTGTTACACCCCTGGCCCCGCAGACGGGTGACAACCAGAGGGGGAGCCTGTATCGTTCCTTTATCTCCCACCACCCCTTCCCAGTCTTCAGTCTCACCACCCTGCCCCTGGCGGGTTCAGCCTCCCTTTCCACGCCTGCCTGGGAGTTTGAGCCCCGGTAACATGCGTACTGACTCAGTCCTCCCACCGAGGTCTGGTCCGCCCGCACCCATGAGCGTGGGGACAGTTCCAGACAAGTGGAAAAGCTGTGCTGTGCCGTTTAGCTGGGTGATCAAAAGGTCTGCAGCTTTGCTGCACCGGACGGAGACTCACTTATCTCACCTCAAAGTGGGCATACTAGTAAAAGGCTCTTGGGGGGTAGTGTTGAGAGGATTAAACTGTAAAAGGTAAGTAGCAGCTGCGACCAGGTAGCTGTCACTTGACGAGCGAACAGTGAGTTTAGTTATCCTCGGAAACGGTGGTGGCCGCAGATCGCGCCATCTGACAACCTCCATGACTGCCAACAGCCCCGGCCTTAGACTCTGCCGCCTTGGGCGATCTGACTGATGCGCTGTGCGAGTTCGACGCGGTGCTGGCCGACTTCTCCTCACCCTTCCAGGAGCGCCACTTCCACTACGAGGAGCACCTGGAGCGCATGAAGCGACGGAGCAGCGCCAGTGTGAGCGACAGCAGCGGCTTCAGCGACTCCGAGAGTAAGTGTGGCTCCCTCCAGGACAGTGCCGGGATCCCTGGGTTCTCCCAGGAGGCCCAGGAAGGCCTTTATGGCCTCAGTTTGCTTCTCTGTAAGTCATGGGGTGGGCGGGCACGGCACAGTAAACCCTGAAGCTCCTGGCAGTGTTTAGGAGCTAGGAGTCGAGTTTCCAGAGTGGCAGGCCCAGCGAGGGACAAACCCCTGGCCAGCAGGCTGGTCTGCCAGCCGGCTGCAGGTGTAGTGAGGAAGGAGAGCACTCCTGGGACCCAAGCCAGGGCTTTCCAGTTTCCTCTCCCTCCTCTTTCTCTGTCTCTCTCCTATCAGCAGTAACTTTTCAGAGGACGTGGGGCAAATGCTAGAGGAATCGGAGTGGGGGAAAACATTTGTGAAATCAGGATAAATTTCATAAGCTGATGTTCTTGGGATGCCTGAAATAACTTTGCACTTTTTTCTGGTCTTCAGCAACCAGACTTAGTACTCTAGTATCTCAGGGTTTTGAAATATCCTGGCACTGCTGGGTTCAAGTATTTTATAAAGTATCCCTCTTCCTGTAGGCACCCACCAAAGGGTCTACTTTCTCCTGCCTAGGAAGGAGGTAGTCAGAGCAGATGGGAAAAGAGGTACTTTGCAATGATCTTTTTCATAATAGAGGGTCTCTCTGCCCTAAATGACCAGTATCCAAAGAGAGACAGTAATTTCCAGGAATTAAAATGTCCTGCAGGACTATTTATGCATGCCTGTTTAGGTGTCAAACAGCAAATTGGGGGACTTTCCAATAGTACGTGATTGTTGGTTTTCAAATTGTGGATTATTTATTTTTCAAAGTGAGTTTTAAATTCTTTTGGGTCATTCTTGAGACTTCAATCCCTAGAAGAGTTATGGGTGTAAATGTCATTTCTTTTGCTGCCCTTGACACTGGAAGTAAAGGCAATGACCGTTCCTTATGATTCTCTTCTTTTGAAATCACAAACTCTCCCTTGTTGCAGGGCAAAGAGTGTCCTACACTTAAACATGAGTTGGCCTCCTAAAAAGGGATAAAGGGCACTCACCACTCTCATGATTTCCGTCAGAAACCCGAGTTCCAGTTTGAGTTTCCTTGGCAGCCCTGCCTGAGTGTTAGATCTAATTGCAGCTTTTGGGGTGAAAGGGACTGTAAGAGTATACTGTTGATTTTTCATTTTGTACTTTTGGACTTTGTTGCTAATGGCTGTACGACTTATTTCCAATTTCAAAGGAAAATCTAAAATTTTTGAAATCTGCCTCAATATCTATAGGAAACTTAAATGTCTCCTTCTCCTGGGCATAGAGCAAGTTATTCAGCAAGCACAAATCTCTTCCCGGTGGGAAAGCAAGCTGGGTCAGTGTGTCCACTGGCACTCTGTTGCACAGCAAACCCTTCTGAGGTGCAGCCCCATTCAGCTGAATACAGACTTGAGCTCGCCCATTCCTGGTGATTGCAAGCCCCCACCCCCTCCCGTAGGATTTCAGACGTGGGATCTGTTTTCAGGAGCTTGGAGGAGGCACACAAAGCACATTTTTAAATGGTTTTGGAGGAGATAGTTGGAATAGTCTGTAGTTTTTCTTTGGGTATATGTGTGTTTTTCTCTCTGTTTCTGTTGTTAACTGTTAAACTAACCCTTAGTTTGGTGGTTAGAGAAGTAATTGAGAGGGTAAAAAGACCGATGACATGAGTTTTTTCTATAGTATAGCTTATCCCCCACGACTGTTTATTCTTGGCAGGAAGAGTATGTATTTAAATGGTAATTTCCTAAGGAAGCATAATATGTGTATTTTAATTGCTGCCAAGAATTGAGCACAGACATTTGTTATATTCATTTGTCTGTTTGATGTTTTTCTGGGGAAGAGAATGTTTGATAGAGGTAGATCTGAAAGTTAGTCTACCGAAAGGCAACATCTGGATGAGAACAACAGCAGTTCACTCTACCAAGCCTTCATTGTGAGTCCCATTGTTTGTTCCCTCTTAACTTAGTGACCTCTTTGCTGTGCTTTTAAGTGTGTTATATGGTGTGATTCTGCTTACGTTCTATAAGAGAGGCACTGTTATCTCTATTTTTCTGATAAAGTAGCAGTAGCACGTGCCTTTCTAAGTAAGACCTTGCTGGTTGGCTGAAATGGAAATGGGGTTTGGAACACTAGATAGTGTCTGTTTATTAATGGGGGGTGTGTTGTCAATGTCTCTTCAAGGCAGTGGTCATCTAGTTGGGTCACTAGCACCCAGGGAGATGAGTAGACTTCAGTTTCTCTATCCGAAATCTTGAAAGGATAGGATAAGAAACATCCATAAGCTCATGACTGGGAAGAAAACATTTGCTCTCTTTAATTCTTTCAACAAAACATGAAAGTGCGCATACCATGCTACATAACATTGACCAGATACCTTTGAGTCAGTATCTTGCCTGAAAATACTATGTTTGAAGCTCTAAATCCTCATTACCTTGGCTTTTCTTCACCCTACTTTTCTTAGCTTGATTGCTCTGAAGTTGTACTTACTGCATCCCTGGTTGCTTTTTTTTTTTTTTTAATTTAAACTTAAAAAAAAAGATTTATGCATACAGAACTGGGGTACAGGACAGAGGTGCAGTGGTAGTGAGAGGATTCACCAGAGACAGAGTGGGGAGCAGAAGAGGCAGATTGAGGGACAGGAGAGGTCTGATGGGCTATGTGGGTCACCCCCCAGGCAGGGGATCAAACTTAACATTGAAGCAGCTGAGGCTAGGCTAGCTTGCAGTGGTGCTGGGTCCTAATGGTTTTGCCACCTGGGAGGTACCACATCCCGGTTTTTTGAAGAAACTTCCTTTTCTCCATTAAAGAAAGGATTTAGGTTGCTTGCATCTAAAAGAAGGAAATATACATTTCTTCTTCAAGTCAAAGAAGCAAGTTATTTACATAGAGGAGAATGGAAATTTAACAAGGAATTACTCCTTCCTGTACCCCTTATAGGGAATCCTCCTAAGAAAAGAAGTGAGCCCCAAGAACAATTGACAAGATATCTTTATTGTACGGTTAACATTCAAGTTGGCAGAGGTTAGAGGTGGAAGTCATCTAAGCAAAATAGCCTTGTTCCTTTCCCTGGACTTGTGTTCCAACAGGTAATATCAAGCACTTCAGTGGGAGTAATTTTAATTTCAGCAGTAAAAAGGCAATGCAATTAGGAGTGAGGGTAGTGTTGTTCGAACTTGATACTCAGACATGATTCAAGAATAGTAAACATCTTTGGTTTGAACTTATTATTAAAGACTTTTAGCATTTTCAAACCTATAGATACACACCATAATGCCACAAGTGTTTAATCAAGTTTTATCTCATATTTACTGAATTTTTTTTTTAAGATTTATTTATTTGTGCATACAGAACAGGAGTACAGGCCAGAGGTGCAGGGGCGGTGAGAGGATTCACCAGAGTGGGCAGCAGAACAGGCAGATACACGAAGTACACTGTGAGGGGAGCAGCAGATTGGCCAGGAGAGGTCTGCCAGCCATGTGGACCACCTCTGGAGCAGGGATTGAACTCATGCTGAAGTGGCTTTGGCTTCTTAGTGCTGTGCTTTAACCCACTGTGCCACCAGAGAGGGCCCTCATAATTTAATGAATTTTAACCAATTTGTTCATTTGTTTCTTCTGGTTGCTTTAATAAGAAGTTTACAATATTTACTTGAATTTGAAATGTGGCACGGGTTACATCTTTGATGTAGCTTTTTCCTTTGAGGTAAGACATGGCTTTCAATTTAACAGAAAAGGTCTGCAGTCTACTGTGTACGCAGGGGCTGTGAAGATACAGTGAGGGCATGTTAGGAATAAGGGACTAAATGGTTTCTTTAGCAAGTGCAAGACTTAGAACAGCTATTTATATTTGCCTGGACTCTTGGAGCCTGCACTGGGACCTTGGACCCTGGGCGCCCCATAACACAGAGCATACCTGCTGATAGGACATAGAAATCAAAACTAGAAGCTGGACTTGTCCAAGTCCACAAGATTGAGGTGTTGGGAGCTCTCAGGTTGCTGGAAGTTCCAGGGGCGTGACAGGTCTCTGGTGGCGAGGTGTCCAGAGGGACGGAGCAGTTGACAAGGGAAGTTGGGGCAACAGTGGGGAAACTAAGAAAAGAGGCCCTTGCCTGTTCTATCCCACTTTAGTCAGGCTGTCAGAATTTAGAATTTACTCACCATTCCCCGTGGCAAAGGGAAGCAGGTCCAAGGCTTTCTTTCTCTCAGTTAATTACTATAGTTTGCTTGCCTTAAACATGTGGGCTTGTTCTATATTTACAGGAGCTCTGGGCAAGGTTTATGTCTGTGGTTTTACTTCCCTCTGGAGCAGCACATGTTGGTGCTAACCTGAAATTACCTTTCTCCTCGCTCCCAAACTAAGAAAGCACATTTACCTTTGAAACAAGCCTGTTTTTGCAGCCGAATCTCTCAGGCTCTGTTGGTACTCCTAAAGTTAGATGTTTGTGTATTTAATGTGTTTACATTTCTTTTCATGGTGCCTTAGAAAACTTGGTCCCTGAATTTGAGGTTCTTGGCTTTAACACACTAAGAGGACTTGCTAGGAGCATTACTAATGGACTTTGGGATACTTGTGACTGGGCTTTCCAGCTGATTGGAGTAAATGCCGCAAGGTCCTAAAATACCTAGTCTTGCCACCTGCCAAGTTTTCCCAAGTCACCAGTGCTGTGGTTCCTTGAACTGCTCTTAATGTCAGCACTTTATTTATGGCGGAGCAATAGTACTTGAATATGTGACCAGTCAGCAACGTGTTGTTGTCATTTTATCAGAATAACTGACTGACTTTGCAAGGACTAGAGTTCCAGGGGAAAGTGGAAAGAATAGCAAGTCGGGCTTTTTATGTACATCAGTGCCTAGTCTTGTTGATTGCACGTGCCTAATAAAGTATGGGGAATGAAACTTCATTGGCCAGAGGGTGAGGAGAGGACTACTTCTGTGTTGGTGGCTTGTTCTCAGGAGGTTTGTTCTAGTCTGTTTCTGAAGGTGAACTTATCTTAAGAATTTGTGCTGCTATGTGAAGAGGAGAATGCCAGGTCTAGAATCTTGATCTACTCTTCTGTGGGGACCTAACTGCTCTTGGACATGCCATTTTGCCTAGAACTTTAGGACATAAACATGAAATCCACTGGTATCATACATGGAGCCCCTAGGTCATTGTTCCCTTTTGCTGAAGAAGAAACCGAGGCTTAGAAGGGAAGTTGGAAGGGACTTTCATGGTCACACAGCTTTCTCCCCTCTTCTGACACACAGCTCTGTAGAGGCAGCTCTCTGCTGGGTCCAGATTAGCTTGGGGGCTCTTGAGGTTGTACTTTTCAGCTCTTTCAAAAATGACGTGTGTAGAGTATGACCAGAGGGGGAAAGAAACCATAGGCAGGTTTGGCTTGAGGATGCTGGAATTTGATATCCTTTTAATGGTTGAACATTTTCAAGCTTGGAGTCCATTTTTGGACAGAATGTTCATGGAAATTCTCAAAAGAGGCTTGAAGGAGCACGTAGAGGTCATCAAGGTGTGGCAATGAGGTGGGGGGAGGTGTGTGTGTTTGTGTTTGGATGGGGAGGGAGAAGTGAGCATCTGCTGTGCTGATAAACCTGTGTGTGAGTATGGGTTGTCACAGATATTCTAACTGGTATGTCCCTCATAGCAATAGTTACATGAATTTGTCAGTGAGAAGAGGCAACTTCTGGTAACTTAATAGTTTGCTTTCCAAGTGCATTTGTCGAGTAAAACTTTATGTATTTTTTAAGCTTGAGGAAAATACTTTAATCATGAAAGCACTTAATGCCAGTCTTTAAATGGCAAGAGATGAGCCATGAAGTCAGGGTACTCTGGTTCATTCTCTTCAGAGCTGCCTCAAACCGCTGGAATCACCTCACTGTTTCTGAACTATCACAGGAATCCTTTCTCTCTACATTTTGCAAATGGCTTTTCCATGTCTAGGTTATTCCTTCACTGAAGACTCAATGGCATTTGGTTTTCTTACAAGGAGGAGGGTAAGAGGGAGAGACAGTTTGAGTTTCCCCTTCTCCCTTCCCTAAGGAGGAGTACATGTACATGGAAGATTGCTGGAGAGGCTGGAGAGCAGGGGCAGATTAGAGATGAAATCCAAGGCAAGCCAGGGGCTGGTATAGGGTGTGGTGGAGTGAGGTGTGGTGGTAAAACTGCCTTTCAAGAGCCAACTGCTTCTGGGAGATAGAGCCCAGAGGTGTGGCCACTGAGTTCTGGGTCAGCAGGTCTCTGGGTTTGACCCTCTGGGCTAGGATGATGCTCTTAGTTTTCCTTCAGAGCCCACAGTCATGTGCTGAGAGCCTCATTCCTTCTTCTTGGAATGAGAAGTCTGGGTTTAGGGCATTGGTTTCTCTGCCCCTAGTCTTACTTTATCTTTTCCTCACAGGTTTCTCAGGTTCTGTCTATGGTGATTGTCCCACTAATTGCCCAGTGATAAGTAGCAGTGTCCCACTGTAGGGCTGTAGGAGGCGTGACCACTTTTTTGTATTAGGGAAAGGCTTTTCCTTGAGAAAATCCAGATTGTTCTGGAGGTGGGCTCAGCTGACAGAGCCAGCAGAAGGGCTTCTAAGTTGAGCTCCACCAAGTACAAGTGTTCTGGGAAATGCTAATGGGGTGCCATAGAACATGTGTCCCATGGTCATGGACACTTGAAAGTTAGGGCTAAACTGATTCCTTTACCACAGACTTCTCGGAGAGTGTCAAGGGAGTGACAGTGAGGATCTCCAAGGTGATCGGTGTTTCTCAAACTTTGTTGATCACACAGCTTTTCTTTTCCAGGGAGACCACTATTCTGAGGAATCTATATATTTTTGAAATATAAGTTTGAACTTCAGTGTTTTGAATCTCCGTAGGTATTCATTATGAAAGTTCTGAAAGAAAGGTGGTGGTCCTAGGTGACCAGAACTGGCTCTCTGAAAGGAGAAAAGATTGTGAGGGTTGTGCACTTAGAGAAAGTAGACAAGATGGGTGTATGTGTCAGAAAGACAAGATGGCCACCTGGTCAGAGAAGGGAGAGGAAGATGGGAGGGGCACCTGTGAGGTGCCAGAGAACTTTTAGCAGCCTCTTGGGGATGAAGAGGATTCTCTCAAGACCAGAAGCCTTCTGCATTTTTAGTTAAGACAACCAGAGAAAATATTTTTGCCTCTTTCTGTGCTGAATTAAAGAGTGAATCTGAAGATGGATTGCGACCTGGTCAGGCCCTCTTAAGTCAGCTGCTCTCTCCCACCTGAACAGCCTCTCCAGAGCTCATCTCTGCTACAGCCTTGGCTGCCTTTGTGTTTTGTCTTAACCAGAGAGGCTGTTCCTTTTGACTTCAGTTACCACATCCTGCTTCCGCCACCTGCTCTGCCTTTGAGCCCCTTGTGTTGGTGCAGTTCAGCCAGCAGCTCCTGTCACAACCACATGCCAGGGCCCGCCATGGGCTGGTTTTCTCCTTGGCAGGGCATAGAAAAATAGAATCTTAGAATTTCTGAGCTGGAAGGGATTGAAGGATTACTTAGCTCACCTTCCCACATTGTTGATGGGTAAGCCAAGGCCCTGAAACAGTCTTGCTCAAGGGCACTTGAGCGCTTAAAAGCCGAGCAGATTCGAGCAGATTCCCTTGGCTCCTGGCACCATCTACTCTGGGACCTTTCCTGGTTCTTGCTCTGGCCTTTGGGGCTATGAGAATAAAGGAAGACATGAAATAGCTGCAAGTGTCTATAATAGACAACCCCTGGGAGAAGTGATTATCTTTGTCCCTCTATTTGATCCCCAGAACGTGGGCTGTCAGGAAAACCATGATCCTGTCTTGAGCAGGCAGCGAAGATTATTCGGTCATGGGATTCAACTTAGTGTTTATATTTTTGGGGGCTCAGAGAGTGGAAGGGACATTTTTCAGGGAAGATCACTCCTTATATCTAAAATCCAAAACCACCCCCAACATCCCTCGCCAAATACTTGGTGTGCTGAACAAGTGATCAGGTAGACCCCTGGACAGCAGGCTTCTGTGCTCTGCAGATATGCGGCTGCCGTTATCATGCTCATTCCTTCACGCTCTTTATTTTAGAGACGCCAGGGCCTCTGGGGCTTCTGGTTGGAGATGTACACTTACATACACAGGCACACTCATGCCTCAAGTCATTTGGGGGCATATGTATGAAATTTGGAAGTCAACCTGCTTGGCTTTGTTTTAAATTTCACAACTTTTGTGCCTTTTGGAGATAAACTGTTGGTTCTTAGTGTACTAGACTGAAAACCATTTCTAATGGATACCTTTTTCATTCCTGAAAAGGTGCAGGTTCGCTTTGCAGGAACAGTTTCAGCTTCAGTGATGAAAAACTGAATTCTCCAACAGACTCAACCCCGACTCTGCTCTCTCCCTCTGTCACTCCTCGAAAAGGTAAGTTCATTCATTGCAATGTGAGGGAAATTTTTGTCTTTTAATTCCCCTGCATTTCTCAATCACTTCTCTCTTCTCTCTTCTTCCTGACCAATCTCCCCGAGATGTGCAAGTCAAGTAGATAACACTGGCATCTTCGTGCTGTACATTGTGCCAATTCTTAGGGTTTTGATCAGTGTGAAAATGAAGTCAGATAATTTGGTGGGGGCAGGGGTGGGAAACTGAATTCACAGGGAGACAGACAATGTGTAGGCTAAGACTCTCTTCTCTCTCCTGTGCTGTAATCAAGACTCTGCATAATGACAGTGCTCTTCCAGACTGATTGCTTCTAGAATTTAAAACTCAGCAGTTAGGCTTTGCAGAAAGTAGGATTCTTTTTATTGCATTAACTATTAAACTAATGCTTTCAGATTACCCATTTAGCAATTAAATGGGTCATCATTATGAGAAAAGCGATGATCTAACATAATTCAAAATAGCAGCTCCAGCCTGTCTCAGCTGTGATATTAATAGACCTCCTAAAAAGTTTTTAAAGATGCATGACCAGTTTCTTATTTTTTGGAGTGAATAAAAGTGTTTCCAGCTAGAGAGCTGAATGTTCTGTTATATTGGACAAGTGCCCTTTTGAAAACAAAAGGAGTTTTTACTTAAGAAATGTTATACTTGCTGAAAATAGTCGCAGAATGCAAAAAAGGGAACATCATTAAAAAGAAATATGAAGACCCTATCCTTTTTCTCACTCTGGCATTAGGATAGATTTTCCCTAGTTTTCAAAAAAGGCATTTTAAAATTCTCTTCTCAACATAGCAATGTTAGCAGCCACTGGGGACTCTGCCTTTGTCCAACCCTCAGTCTGTAATGGATCTACTTGAATTCAGAGAGACAGCGGTCTAGAAAGCAGCTTAAAATGTGCACAGATTTGCTACCTGATCCTTAAGAGACAGGAATTAAGACAGGGCAAAATCCTGGTGGCACATTGGCTTAAAAGCCAAGAACAATGAGCCATTTGTGCCTAGTGGGTGTTAATTAATAAAAATGTCTAGTCATGCATTTCAGAGAAAGCATCAGTGATAAATTCTACAGCAGACATACAGAAAAAAGTACATAGAATATGAGGGAACAAAGTCAGGATGAGGACTCACTATCTTCTGCAGACACCTGGATGGGACGAGGCTGTCCTGACCCCTAAATCCCACCTCACCTTCCATTTCCATGTACTGGCGGGACTGTCAGGTTGTGACATCAATCTGGAGTCATATCACGAAATAGAATGACTTAAGAGAAGTTTAGCAGGAATTACTGAAACTGAGTATCCATTCTATACCATTCTGTACAGTGCATGTTCTCTCTTTCAGCAAATATTTTTGACTGGTAACTCAAATTCTACACCATTAAAAAAAAAAAAAAAAGGAACTTTTGCTCTTCTCTTCCTGCTCCTTGCTCCCATATAGCTTTTTAAAAAAATAATATAATAGTTTATTTTTACATCATTTTGTGCCTTTTTCCATCTCAGTTGTAATTCCTGTGGGCTTCCCACCACCAATTCACCTATGTGCCATCACCCTCATCCAACACACTTGTTCCCATGTAACTTTACAGGCAGTGAAGGAAAATTCTTCTTCCAGGTTGCTGGGGTGGGAATGGGGGAGGAGGATATGTGTATGGTGATGACCTAAAAAATGAAGAACATTTAGGCTAATCTGAGAATAAGTTACTGTGTTGAGCAGATATGTGGGGTTAGTACAGGGCACTCTCAATAAAGTACAGGGCATCTCTCTGAAGATGGAGAGAGACAGAATGGGGTTGCATGGTTGTGACTGGAAAATGTCACAACACCAGCTGTCTTTGATAGAAACTGAACTTGAACTCTTGCTTTTCAGCCAAACTAGGAGACACGAAAGAGCTAGAAGACTTTATTGCTGACCTTGACAGGACATTAGCAAGTGAGTACATGCCTAGCATGAAAAAAATCAAACAGAAAACTGATTGACACCTCTGAGAAAGTGCAAGAATGTATACCAGCTTGCCTGGAGGGAGGGAGTTACATCATAAGCCTTCTTTAGCTTCAGAAACAGGACCCTGGTGGCTCAGAAAGGATAAGGCGTATGTTAAAGTTGATCAATGTGCCTTTCCAAACAGGAGAATAGGTCACCAACAAACAATGGTGTGTTGTTTGAGAAATGGCGAGTGAAGTAGTAGTTAGAGCAAGATTGGAGCTTAATCATGGTGGCCTGATACGCTTTTCAGAGCAGAAGTGAATGGATCCACCACACAGACGTGCTAAGCAGACAGAAGGCTCCATCTCATGGACCAGGGACATTTTCCCAGGTTAGATACAGGAGCTAGATGAGGTCTCCTTTCTCAAGGGTTAGGTTCCAAAAGAGCATTGGCTTTGCGTCCAGCCAAAGCCCCATGCCAATTACTGAGAGACCTAGATTAAGGACACAATATCTTGTCTTTCATTTGGCAGTAACAATAACAGTATCCCATTTTGTGTGATCAAACATATTGGGAACTGAAGACATTGGATCTTAACAACAGTGTGGGGAGAGGTTTAGAAGAAGGCTATCCTGACACTCCTGCTACACACTGTTTCTGAAAGACAGATTTCAAGGGCTGGAAGGACCAGAGAGAAGACCCGAGATAGAATTTGCAGCAACTCGGCTCTTGGGGGACCTTGTTCAGTTATAGAGCAGGCTTGGAGAATTTTGGGCAAGCCCCTTAATTTTTCAATAAACAGTTGATATTTCTATAAGGAAATATTTTTTTTTCTATTAGATTTTTCTTTTACATTCTGGTAATAACCAGGTATGAAAAATTAGGTCCAAACCTGCTTATTTAAAAATAGCTTTTCTTAACACTCTCTCAAACAGGCCTACATCTGAGGTAAGAAAGGCCTGTGTCTTCTCCCCTACTTCAGTGCCTACATTCTCACACCCTGTACTATCCTACAGCAGGGGACTGAGGCCTGTTTTGATAGAGATTAGTGTAATTGCAGCACAGTTTGTATGAGACTGATACAACAAGCCTTTCTGCTTTGTGGAAATTGCAGCCACTGCGTAGTTACTCCAGGCCGTCAGACAGTGTGGGAAACCTGCAAGTTTGGTGCTTTGATGCCTGTTGAGTTGTTGTGATCTGGTTAAGCACAGGGCTGCTAAACTAGTGGTGAATAACCTTATCCATTTCCTACTTACAGGTATGTGAAACAAGAAGTTATGGGCCCTTGTATCAAAGCTCCAAGGACCTGGTAAAATCAGCTACAGAATTTGCTGCCAGAGGTGATGGGGACAAGTGTTTATTGCTACCAGGCCATTCTCAGGCTCATCTCCAGGCAATGTAGATGGCGAAACTGACTTTGTTTACCTGCTTGTAGCGAATTAGAACAGACATCCCATGCTAATACTGTATTTTCTCTAAAAACATAGCTTACCTATAATTTAAAGTGCTTTTATGAAGATATTTGTAATTAATTATATATAGTCGGAAACAATAATATGCTTTTCCCATTATAATATATTTTTGTATACAAATAAAAATTGAACTGGAGTCTGTATTTTATAAGCTGCTTCTTTTTTTCTTTCAATATACGTCTATTCAAATAATATTCTAATGGGAATAACATGCCTCTTGATTTTAACAAAGGCCTTGGGCGTTGCCAAATTACTAGATGCTAGGACGGTAAACCTAAAGTCTTACTTTGAAGTTTATTCATTTGCTCTGGAGGAGGAGGCTGGCATATGATTAATAGGAAATTTTAATTTGAGGATTGTGGTTTTAGTGGAAGTTGAGTTTCTGAGTTTCTCTAGCTCTGGCCTCTTTCTCATATCTTAACACCTTTTTTAGGCACTATAGACCCTTTCCTTCAATGAAGGGAAATACCCCTTGTACTCAAAATACAAAAGTTAAATAGGAGAGAAAGTTAGAGCAACTAGAAGACTTTAAAATAATAGTTTTTTTTTTTTAAGACTTATTTATGCACACAGAACTGGGGTACAGGCCAGAGGTGCAGGAGGTGAGAGGATTCACCAGAGACAGAGCGGGGAGCAGAACAGGCTGACTGAAGTACACTGTTGAGGGGAGCAGCGGGCAGGTCAGGAGAGCTCTGCCTCTGGCTCGCCATGTGGGACACCCCCTGGGAAGGGAGGAATAACTTCATGCTGAAGTGGCTTTAGCTTCTTAGTGCTGCGCTTTAACCCGCTGCACCACCAGGGAGAGACCCATAATAGTCTTTTTTTTTTTTTTAAAGATTTATTTATCCATACAAGAACTGGGTACAGGCCAGCAGTGCAGGACATGTAAAGATTCACCAGAAAGGGTGAGGAGCAGAACAGGCAGACTGACTGAAATACACTGCTGAGAGGAGCACTGGGTTGGTCAGGAGAGGTCTGCCTCACTATGTGGGTCAGCTCCCAGGCTGGGAATCAAACTCATGCAGCAGTGGCTTTGGACAGCTTCACGATGCTGTGCTTTAACCTATTGCACCACCGGGGAGGGCCCTAAAATAATGCTACCTTTATAAAATATATATGCTAACAAGGATTTTGTGATGTGGGCCTAAGGTGACTTCGGTGGACTGTCCATAACTGGGCTTTGCATTTGGAAGACGTGACCACTCACTCCTGCCCCAGTACCTGCCTTTATGGAGATTAGGAAGAGGCATATAAAGAGGAAGACCATAATTTTCTATCTTTACAGCCTCTAAAATAAACAAGATCTATGTTGATAATGTAAATCAAGTTATTTTAAATCTCATCTTTATATTATTATAGGACACAAATCCAAAACACAATGACTTAATTTTATTTATAGTGACAAAAAAATCTCTATATGATCTGAAATTTAGGACACTTGGGACCTTAAATAGCCTCTTCTTTAACCTCTTTACCCCAAGCCCTGGGTAGGTTTTTGGATCAAACTCAAATTTTTATTTAGTATTAAATCATATACTGTAAACATTCATCCTTTTAAGGTATATATTTCAGTGATTTTAGTATATTCACTTCTGCTCATTTTTCCTTGTGCAGATCTTAATCAGATGATCATCCTGGTTGCAAGGGAAGCTGGGGAAAGGCTCTTCCTGGGTAGATATGTGCTAAGCTAAAATCTAAGCATTCTCTTATTAAAAGTCAAAGAGGCTGGGATTTGGACTAATCATCTATCTATCATAGACAGTTGAGGGCTTTGAGAAAATCTACCACTAAATGACGTGCGTGTGCGTGTGCGTGTGTGTGTGTGTGTGTGTGTGTGTGTGCACAAAGGTTGCCAACAGTGTACAGTAAGTTCCTTGGAACATGTTTTGGAAATGCCATCATAGGTGTTCTCCCAGCAGGCTCCATTGCGCTCCTCCTCTAAGACTCCGTACAGACAGCATGGCCCTTACAAACTGCCTGGTTGTTAGGTGGAGGGTGTCAGCTTATAGGCTATTCTGGAGCAGAACAAGACCCAATGTTGAGCATGTGGTGCTGGTAGGATGTGAATAGTATGTTTTGAGTTTGACAATTTTCTGTTCTAGTTTCTGGGAGGAATAACTAAAGCTAAACAAAACAAAAAATATGACACACACCCAATGTGAGAGGATCAAGTGCCAGCCCGGCTATTCAGACAGCAGCCAGCCTCCGGATGGGGCATGAGAAACAACAGAAGCCTCTTTCTGGGAAATTAGGACAGAGGTGGCTACATAGCCTGTCTGCCCTGGGCGTGAGAAGGCCTGTCTGAGCTGAGGGCACATTTGAGTAGGTGCTGGGTGGCCCACGGGCTGTCAGTTGAGATTGGGGACCCCAAGGAAGTTTTTCCTCTGAAATATCCCTGTAAGTTTGCAGTGGGCAAAGAGGGGAGAAACTGGTGGGCTTTCACACAAGACCAGGTTTAAAGTCCCACTTTACCATCCTCAGTTTGGGTGACCTGGGCAACTTAAGTAACCTTCCAGAGCCTATGGCTGCTCATTTTCAAAATATAAGTGTGACTCTTTATCCCCTTAGTGAGGGTCCCTTTATATTAAACAGAAAATGTTAGCCTCACACCCTCTACAGCCTCGTTGTCACAAGGAAATTGCGCTCCTGCACCCAAGGCAAATTTAGCTCCCACAGTGGGTGTAGCTGACAGCCTCCACCCGATTGTTCCTTATCTGATAGGAGAAAGCCAGCAGTCTGGTTTGATGGGACCAGACAGAGTGAGGCCTTGGTTTGGTTAGTGCTCCAGGGGAACAAAATGTCCTCCCCTGGTCAGATACTACAATTGAGGGACTTTGGCCTGAACCTCAGATGTGAACCCCTTTTCGAAAAGCAGATGGGATTTTTTTTTCTTGGCTTTTCAGTGTGTATGTCTCCCACACCCTTCTCCAAAATATTTTTCTGTGCTAATTTATTTGACAAAGAAGATTTGTGGTGAGAGACACCAAACAGGAAATTGCTGTCATAACTGCTGTCTGCAGCTTTTGTTTTTTTAAGGCTTTCTCCTGCATAGCTCACCTTCTCTGTGTCACTCAGATTGATTTAAGGGCAAGGGGGAAGCGGCAGGGAAAGGGAAAAGGAACAGGAAACACATTTTTAGAAGGGGATATTTTCCTCCAAGTTCAGAGTTTACTGAAGGTTAAAGATTATGCACATCGCAGTATTAGGTGCTCTTGGCACCACAGGGGCTTTGCACACAAGGTTTCCTCTGCTTGGAATGTCCACTTTTCTGTTTTTGTTTTGTTCGTTTTCTAGTTAATTTTATGCTAGAATCAGCTCAAGCATCACTTCTATGGAAAGTCTTCCTGATCCCCCACCTAGGTTGACTTGTTGGTACGATTGTTGCAGAAACGTAGGTGCATTCATCTTGGTTTGCAATGACAAGTTCATTCATGTGACCTTTTAATTAATTTCTCCCAACCTTCCTGCATGTGGACTCTCCCCATGAGGGCAGGGACCATCTCGGGTTTGACTTGCCACGGTGTCCTCAGTGCCTACGAGGTTCCTGGCACGTCATTCTCATCCCGCTCAGTTCACATGTTCTGAGTGATTGATATGTCTCGACTCTTCCACAGCCCAGGTAGGCTATAGGATGGGGTACTTGTCCCTCTGTCTGCCCTTTTGCGAGTCTTTTCTGATATTTCTTCTCTAGGCCCTTGCTCCCACTTTACCAGAGTAGCTAAAAACTTGATCCAGGACTACAACTGGTGTTGGGATCCCGTAATAGTCCCTCCCCCCCACTAATTATGACTTCCTAGGGAGATGGAAGTTGTGAAGAGGTCTTTGAGCCAAAAGGACTGAATCTCCACGGGTGGAAATTCAGGCACTCTAATCGGCAGTAGGGGTGAAGATCAGATTTCCTAGTCAATGCTGTGTGTCTGATGCTAGGTGCTTGCTGGTCCTGGCACAATACTCAAGTCTTTTCCCAGAACTTAGAGATTCTAAAGTCAGTAAAATCTTCTGAGTCCCATGGTGCACAGAGCACAGTGTTAGCACACTGTTAGCACACTGTATGTGAATCGTGTGCATGCGTGCATGTTAGTACTTGTGCATATGTATATGTGTGCTTATGTGTACATACGCTTGTAAGTGCACGTGTGTGTGTTATGAGTAGGGGAAAAGCCACGAGCTCTCATTTGGAAGACTTATAGAAGATTGGAGCCTCAATGTTGAGCTGTCAGCAGAGTGGCCTTTGGTAGTTATGGCACCACTTGCCTTGGCTTGGACTGGCCTTCCCTCCTGTGACTTGTTCTTGCTTGTCAACATTACAAAAGAGGATTACCTTTGTAATTGAGTTTTCATGCATCACATGGGAAGGGCCCATTCCCTTCTGAGGAGGCGGGTGACCTGCTGTCCCAGGCACAGGGCCAAAGCCTGTTCTGGAACCAGAAGAGTCAGGATTTGGCCTTGGGTTCTGAGGCAAAGAAAGCCACTACCCAGGACAGAACAGGTCTAGGAGGGGAAGAGCCACAATGTGACCCCTTACTTTACTAGGATGTCTTGAGGGTGAAGCATAGAGCTGCAGGAAGAAGCCCCTGAAGGGAAGGGAGGAGTCATTACAACAAAGGGATTCTGAGTGAGGAGGCTGGGCCCGTTTAGGGGTGCAGGAGCAAGGAATAAGTACTGGGATCACTTGGGAAGCCAGAGTGGAATTTAGAATTCCAAGGTTGGTGAATATCGTGAGGTGCTGGAAGGGAGGTGTGCTTGGAGAGGGTATGGAATCACTGCACCTCTTATACTATATTCCCTTGGTGTTCTCCTTCAACTTGACTATTTTGAGTTGTGTCCATTTTATTAAACCTGTAATGGTTAAAAAAAAAAAAAAAAAAAGGAGGGTATTCCCGGTATGGCCTCTGGCAGGTGAGCACACTTGAAGGAAAGGGCACTGAAAAGAACATGGAGGTAAGGATCATTCTGGAAGGTGGATGGCAATACAGCTTCCACACAGTGGAGTGCTGTGCTCTGACCCCTGTTCCAGCTCTGTCCTCAAATGGTTGTCTTTTCTTTAGCTGATATAGAAAAAACCCCTGTAGTTGAACTGCCTCACTTTGGACCCAAGAAAATTGAGGCTGGTGTTGAAGGGTTAAATAGTCAAACATTGTGTCTCAGACAAAAAAATTTTCAGGAAGGCAAAATCAGAGACAAGAAGGTACCGAATGTACCTTGGGGAAAAATGAGCTCCACAAACCAAAAGTATAATTAACCTTTGTAATCTCAAGGGATCTAGAGCTGATAGAGAGATTAGCTGTGTCCAGAAGGACATTTGCTTACCAGTTGCAGAAGCAGATAAGGGAAGTTGCATAAGGTCCGGGCGCCAGGAGTACAGGGACCAGAAAAACACTGGAGAGGGAGGTCACCTTGCTGTGAGGAAGCCCTTTGTGCTAAGATTAGTGGTAGAACTCAAAGAGGTTATAAAATAGGCTGAGGCCCTGGCCCCCGGGGGGAAGGTCACCTGGAAATAGACATCTGGATGCTTTTCTAATTTTCACTTTTATTTTATTTATTTTCTTACATCATTGTTCATTTTTGTACTTGATCTCTCCCCTCCCCTGCACTGCCCATAGTTTTCCCACCCACAGAGCACCCCACCATCACCATAGTCCCACATGCTCCTCTCTATTTTGATCCTTTCAACCCTCCCCTTCCTGTGCTGTTTGCCTCAGGTCAGCTTGCAAGTTTGGTCTTTTTCCTGACTTGATTTGTTTTCTCTGTATTCTGTGTATAAGTAAAATTTCACATTGGGTTGCCCTGTAATAAAACCATGTGATATTTTTCTTTTTCCTTCTGATTTTCTAATTTTTAAATCCTGGCTGAGAAAGTGAAGAGGTTGCTTCTCCTTGGCGGGCTGCTGAGTGGCGTTCCAAACATCACACAAATGAGTGTAATTTAGGATACTGAAACGCTGAAGAAATAAGTTTTCATGATGGGGATTCTGCCTTTTCAATTCCAGTGCGTCTGAGGGCCAGAATCCACTTTCTTTTGTATTATCCTGTTTTAAAAGGCAAAACTGCTTTGCCCCTGGGAAGAGAAAAGAGGCAAATGCATTAACTTGATCCAAAAGGTCAGATTAGCATTTTCTCCTGATAATTAAGACTGTGTTGGACAATCACATTACAGGGCAGGGCCGGGGGCATCCCAGAACCACCAAACCTTCCTGCTCTAAATATATTCTGCCATCTGCCACATCAAGACAAAAGATATGAGACCTATAATGGAAAGAAACTTTAATACAATTAGTTTGAAATAGAGAAAAGGCAATATAGTTTCTAAATCAAGCACCTAAAGTTACACATCCCCCTCGTGGGTAAAAGTCCACCCAAAAAGGATTGGCCCAAAGCAAGGCCTGAAATCCCGCCTCAAGCCTAAAGCACTTTATGGCTGGGACACAGAAAAGGGTCAGCAATGGCCAGACAAGTCTGGGAGGAAAGGAGAAAAATCAAAATCAAGATAAACGCTGCCATCATTAACCTCCCCAAGGGCCTCTCACCCATATCTGTTTCACCCAGTCCAGGACGAGTCTCTCTGCTCCATGTGCCTCCCTCAGGCTCTTTCTGGCTTCATCCTGCTTCCTTCCCCTTCAATCTCCTCTCTAGATTCTTCTCCCCTCTGCTCAGCTCCACCTTCCTTCTGTGTGGGACAGGGAACCTGGAACCTCCCCTTTTCCTGGGGAATCACCCAGTAACATCACGACTTTATTTCTTTTAAGATGGCAGACACCTGGTTCTCTTTCTCTGGTACTCACACTTGTTTTTTGTCTCATTAAACTGCCCATCCAAGAGGGGTAGGGAGACTGTAGTCAGAACCAAGAGGCTTGAGGGGTCAGCAAGTAAAACCCCTCATTTCAAAGGGCTGAGGTTATGAGTTACCACTCCCCTAAAATTGTCATAAATTTAATGCTACTCAAGAAAGTAGCTGTTGTGGTTCAGACGATGGGGTTTGGTGTGTGGGGTTCTTGGATCTCTAAGAAGTCAGCAGAAAATGCCATTCAGCACATGGCAAGATTATTAAGGAAAAGAAGGAAAAAATAAACCCCTTCAAAGACATAGGCAGGCAGTCACCTACATTTGTCAGAATAAAGGGTTTTCTTTTGTAATGTACTTTGGTGGCATTATTATGGAAATGATCCCCTTGGGGTCAGATTGGGTTGGTCTTCTATGATTGATAATCCTCCTTGCCCCCACCTCTGGCTGATAAATCTCTCCTGACCCCATCTCAGATTTCTGGAAACTTCCATAACGGTTTAGCTTAAGCTTAGTTCATCATCCCTAACTTCTGTTGTTTGTCCTTGTGAGACTAGCTATCCGAATTTTTTCTACTCTCAGCTTCCATTGAGGCCATTTGCTCTCCAGGGTACCCAGGATGAATGAGGGATTCTCGCTCATGCTGGACCCCCTAATCTAGTGGTGAGTGTGTAGGAGGTTTGGGGTCTGCTTTCTCCTGAGGTTTTTCATTTTTAGAGGGCAGGTTATCATCCATCCCACAGGGTGTAGGGACAGTGCTTTCTAAAGGCAGGTATGTGGGGTTTTGTCCTTGAAAGGATTTTTAAAGATGTATTTATTTATGCATACAAGAGCCGGGGTATAGGCCAGAGGTGCAAGGGGTGAGAAGATTCACCAGAGACAGACTGGGGAGCAGAACAGGCAGATTGACTGAAATACACTGCTGAGGGGAGCAGCTGGTGGGACAGGAAAAGTCTACTGTGCCGTGTGTGTTAGCCCCCTGATGGGGATCGAACTCTTGCTGCAGTGACTACAGATAACTCCTTGTGCTGCCAGGGAGGCCTGCTTTTCCTGTTTCGTGGCTTTTCCTGTGTCTGGGTCCTTGCTTGGAGCCTCTTGAGCTGTCCAGCTTTAGGAAACTGAATTCCACTTGAAGGGCAGTGCATGGCTAGTACCGCTGAGCACAGAGGATTCAGGATGGGCTAAAAGTGAGCTCTGACCTGGGCCCCACCTGAAGGCAGCATTTCCCTTCCATTTCATCCAGAGGTACGAAGAGGTGATGGTCACGTGAGACACACCCTTTCTAGTTTAGCACCCTAGCTTCAGAAGTCACACAGGCATTTCTGAAGGCAAAGACATTCTGTTCTGGGATTTAAGTAAACAAGTCTACCATTTAAGGGGTATGAAGTAATCTTCAAAGAAGGCAGCTTAAAGAGGGACGGTTATGTGATTGCAATAGTAAGTGAACCCATCCCAGAGCTTTTAAGAAGCTCAGGAAGGTCTGGGGTGGGGGTAGGGGTTGTGGGTGTGTGTGTGGGGGGGGTGGGATTCCAGTGCCAATTGTATCATTCCCCTGAGGCGTTTGACACAGGTGCCCTGCATTCTCTGGGCCCTGCAGGAAGGGCAGTGCTCAGAGGAGGGAGCCAGGTGTTGGTGTTTGTAGTACAATAGGAGGAGCAGGGCTATCCCAGGGACCCACTGGGTTTGGCTCTGCCCTTCTGGCAGAAACTAGCTGCCTCCCAAGGAGAGATCTGGCTGGGTGGGCTTCCTGCCACTCCAGGCTCAGATGCTGGCTTCCTTGGAACTTGGATGGGTAGAAGTTTCAGAGACTGCTCCTTCTCAGTGTAACCCAGGGCTTTCACTCATCTTCCAGCTCATGCCAGTCTCAGAACCAAGGTTAGTGTTGCTGTGATGAACTAATGACTTCAGAAGGAAGGATTGGTGTGTAAAGCTCCAAGATTCCCCATGGTTCACAGGTTAGGGTGAGGTAATACGTGGAAAAGGGGTAAGAAATTACTGGAGATGGGCATAGACCTGAGTTCATCAGGTGTCAAGCAGCTAATCTAGCAAGTCACTTGGCTGGGTCCTCAGGTGAGGTTAATACTTAGGAAATCTGCGGCCACCTCTCAGGCCCTTCCTCTACACTTCTGGTGTCTGTCTTGGCACGAGTCTGCTCCACACCCACGTCAGCCACTAGCGGGTTGCACACCTTGCTTCCTTGGGACGGTGGGCTGTTTCAGGTGTGGGTGGTGCCATACACCTTGACCCTGGGGAGGTGATTTGTGCCTGGGACATGATGGTCAGTAGCTTGGCTGGACTGAGTTAAAAGGAGTTTATGCTTAAAGCAGATGAGTGATGTTTCTTGGGTCTTCTGGGCACAAATTGCTGCTAGAATATGAAATTGATAGTTCCCAATTTTTAAGCTAGTTTGAAAGCCTGTTATATATTAATAGTTCATATTCCTGTTCTCACACATGTTTTCTCTGGACCTACCCTCCTTCAAGTAGAGCAGGTGGTTATAGCTACCCTTCTGTTTGTTTATATAGCAGGAACTCAAAAATGTTTCTTTTCTTTTTTTCAGTCTCAAATACCCTAAACACCTGCCACATGGTAAATTCTTTACACATTCTTAGCAAACTGAATCAAGGGTGCTTGAAAATACATTGAATTTGCCCAAAGAAAGCACTATTTATTTTGAAAATGAAGTTGCGATGACAACTAGTATCTTAGTCAGTTGCAGAAAATGCTTGTCAGTCCCCAGAGGATGCGGGAGCCCTGCTTTGCACCATGTGACAGCAACAGATAGCAGCAGGTGCTCCTGCCTTAGGGGATCTTTCACAGTAAAGTTCACTGACCACAGCCACCTGCATTTTTGCATGTTATTGCTAAGAGCGCAAACATTCCCATTATAACATTTGAGTATCCAGGAGAAGTGAATTCCAAACCCACCCAAACTCTTTCCTTTTACCTCTGAGGTGCGGACCCGTCTTTGCACTGTTTCGAACACTGAAGACACAAGACTCATGACTCAGGTTTCCCTCCTCAGAGTTCAAAAGAATGAGATATCTCTTCCCTGGGGATTTATACGTTCCACATCAAGTTGTAATTTCTGCACTTTACTGAGCATTCACTATGTGGCAGGTGCTATACGGCACTTTCATATTTTACCTCATAATATGTGCACAGTCATCATACGAGGGAGTGAGTGTTTTCTCCATTTTACCTAAGGGGAACCTGAGGGGTAAGCAATTTGCCTAAAGCCGTGTGGCGAGTGCAGGAGACAGTTTTTTACTCAGGTCTGTGAGTCTGAAGGTTGCATGCTCTCACCCACGGTGTTTCACGGGAGAAGGTAGCGCTCCTGACCTGTGGATGAGGGAATGTGGATGACCACTGAGGTGCAGGTCTGGGACCTGAGATGTGTGGCCCTGAGCCTCAGGTGACTGAAGTCAGCTCACTGAAGGTTCAGGCCGCTTTTGGAATTGGGCTTGAAAAGAATACTACTCTTACACTATTAACAGGATCTTTTTCTTTCTTTCTTTCTTTCTTTCTTTTTTTTTTTTTTAAGATTTATTTATTTGTGCATACAGAACTGGGGTGTAGGCCAAAGGAGTAGGGCTGGGGGTGGAGGCAGGGTGGCAAGAAGATTCACCAAAGACAGAATGGAGAGCAGAACAGGCAGAACTACTGAAATACACTGCTGAGGGGAGCAGTGGGCGAGACAGGAGAGGTCTGCTGTGCCATGTGAGTCAGCTCCCTGGCTGGGGATCAAACTCATGCTGCAGTGGCTCTGATAGCTTCATAGTGCTGCACTTTAACCTGTTGTGCCACCACGGTTTCTGATGAAAGGTCTTTCCCTAGCAATGACACTCCTTTTTAGAATGCACATAATAGTGTTTAGCTCAGGCTTTAGCACCTCAGGAAGACTGTAGATGTGACCCTCTGCACTTTCTTTTTTTTAATAATATAAGTTTATTTTTACATCATTTTGTGCCTTTCCCCATCTCAGTTGTACCATGGGCTTCTTATCACCAAATAACCTGTGTGCCATCACCTTAGTCCAGTGCACTTCCCCCCCGCCCCATTTTTGATCCCATTTCCCACTCCACCCCTGTACAAGGTCTCTGGTATATAGTTGTTCATCATTATTATTTTCTCCCTTGCCCTTTATACTCATGCTATGAGTGAAACCATCTAGTATTTTTCCTTTTCTTTCTGGCTTATTTCAGTAAGCATGATCCCTTCCAGCTCCATCCATGTTGCTGCAAAAGGCATGAGTTTTTCTTTTTGGATTGCTGAGTAATATTCCATTGTATATATGTACCACATCTTTTTAATCCAGTCATCCACTTTTGGGTGCTTGGGCTGTTTCCATGTCTTTCCAATTGTGAGTAAAGCAGCAAAAAACATGGGGGTGCCCCTCTGCACTTTCTTTATCACTATGATGGGACTTTGGGGGTTCAGGGCAAACTGGATGATGGACTTGAGGATAATTTAGAGGACTCCTTCAGCCTCTGGTGTTCTTGGGACAGAGAAAAGTCAAGTTTCTGTGTTTTTGCCAGGATGATTAACCTGTTGCGTCCTCTAGTCTGAGTCTGTAGCTACAGTCTCTCCTCTGGAGGACCTGAATGTGGGAAATGCTCCAGGATTAGCGGGGCTTTGGGGATGAGGCTGTAACATTGCTGTAGAGAAAGTAATAGGAGCTGTCCTGGATTCTATTTTGTTTGAGGAACCTACCTTTTGTAAATTAATGTCCACTTTACAAGTTGTAGATGGATTTATTGGCTTAGATTCTCCATTCTTTGTATTCACACTCTTTGCCGTGAGATCCTGCAGTTCTTGCCACTAGAGAGAGTTTATTTGTTCTTGACTTTGGACTTGCCCTGACATTTGTTTTGGCCAAGGGACTGTTAACAGATATGCACATAAGGACGTGGCATGGTCGGGCTGATTTTTTCTTGCATTGGCCATCTAGCTCAGGTCTAAGGAGGAGAAAAGACACAGCTAGACATTTGACCCAGACTTGCAGTTTAGAGCTGTCCAGTCAAGCTCAGTCTGTATCAGGTTGCCTCCAGTCAGTACACAAATGCCTGAGCAAACTGCATGCAAGAATATTCTGTGGTTGGTTGTTATGTAGCAATAGCTGACTAATGTATTAGTAGTTGTTCCTTCTGAAGCAAGCTAATGTTTTCTTTACTGAATTTGTAAATTTATAAATTTGCAAAATATGGTTTACAAACCTACATATAGATATGTATGGAATCTAGATGTTTCCATGTTCTGAAGGTCATCTCCATATTTTGAGGAGGGCTGGGGTAAGTTCAAAAAGGCAGGGACTCAGATCCATCACCACTGAGTAAGAATCTCTTATTATACTTCGAAGAATACTCGTTCTACATAAATTTTTCCATTTTATCTTCAGATGAAAACTTTAGCATGTTCGGTTCTAATGAGATGAAATGAGATTGTTTGGGAGGGAATTTTTGGATGTACCTGGAATTTGCACAATCTGAGACGTGATTGGGCAGGGGTGAGGGGGTGGAAATACATGTGAAACACAGAACTAGAAAGAACTTGCTTTTAGGAGAGACTCTGTGTTTTTTCCCTGGTAGATATTTCTTCTGAGGACCTTATTTTTAAATATTGTATTTTCATTCTGATTTTGATAGAAATAAAACCTGTTTTGGAAAATACAGAAAAAAAATAAAGAAGGAAATGTAAATCGTCTCTAAGCTTACTACCCAAAGACACTTAAAATAAACATTTTGATTTAATTCCCTGTGATTTTTAAAAATGCATTTTATACTGCTGCATTTAAAATGCATATATTCTATCTTAAGATATTTTCCTCTGTATCACTCCAATTTTTCTATGCTTTGCCGAAGCACACACTGAAGATTTTAAAAATTGTTTGTAAAAAATGCAGCTACTCAATGGGGGGAGGGAAATGTACTGGATTATGGTGAGGGCACGTGGGTGATTTAGTGATGGGAAACCAAAGGGATTGCAACTGAGATGGAAAAATGCATAAAAAAATATAAAAATAAATTATTATAAAATTTTTTAAAAAAAAAAAAATATAAACTGTTTTCAAATGAAAAAAAAAAGTTTCAGTCACTCTAAGGATTGTGTGAGGAAACTTCTGTGTGCTTACCGGTGCAAAATAAATTCAACTCATGGTTGCAATTATAAAAAAAAATTAAAAAAAGCAACTACTGTACAGATGGCTGTCCTGTTTTGTTACCACTCCCCTAATGTTAATACCTTACTTATTTCCAATAATTTTTAAGATTATTGTGTATATTTTTGTATATTTTTGTGTATATTTTTCTTAATTTTACTATCTATTTAGAAGAGGTTCCTTGAGGTGCAACCAAATACTATAGATTTATGAAATAATTTCTGAACTTAATTGTAGCAATTTACACTGTTCTGGCTCTGTGTGAGAATTTCTGTGTCCTTCTCTCTAGTATACTTTGAGGATATATTAAGCATCTTTGCTGTTAAGCATCTTTGCTGTTCAGTGAATTTGAGAAGTGGTTATTTTATTTTAATCCATGTGTCTCTGAAATGAGAGTTCACCCCAGCTTTGGGGGGTCGCTAAAACAGCTGGAGAAATGCACATACTGACTGACTTCTCTTAGCTCTGTAACTAGTGACCCCTCGCTCTGTGTTTCATTGAGAAGAGACAAACAACAGAACTTCCATAAACTCCTTCCGTTGTGCGTTTGCCATCTTCATGGGGACATGTCGAGCTAGCCCACAGGTCTGATCCAATGCAGCCCTGCTCGTAATCATGCCCATTCACTCTGCCTTCCTTCTTCATGTAGAACATGATCTGGGTCAACCCCTTTGACCTCTCTAGATGAATTTTTCACCTAAGCACCTTGCACTGGCATTTCTCTCCTCTCTCGTGCATTGTTCCAGTTAGCAAACACATGTTCTGCTGTCTCCCATCTTAAAAACAAACAAAACCACACTCAAACCTCCACTGACTCCACATTTCCCTCCAGCTACTGATTGCATTCTTTTATTGTAGAAGTTCTCAAAAGCTCTGTCCCATTTACTGTGTCTTTCTTCTCCTCCCCATCCTCTTTTGATCTTATTTCAGCCTTCATTCCTCTGTCCAAAGGCCATTGTCAAGGTCACCAGTGACCCTCATATTGCCTATGATTGGTGTATCTTCTTGACCTCGGTGTCATTTAACAGTCTGTCATTCCTGAAGTCTTACTTCACCCTGGCATCTGGGACCCTGCAGCCCTGGCCTATTCCTCACATCTCAGTCTCTTTGAAGTTTCCCAGCATCTCCATAACCTTAAGGTTGGAGGCCCCAAGGCTTAGTTCTTGAAACTCTTCTCTTAGGCATCTATAAGCTAATGGCTTTAAGATTTAAATCTCCAGCATGATTCTCTCCCTGAACTGTAGCCTCCTTACTGTACAATAGGTTATCTAACATGATCACAAAGTGAATTTGTCCAAACATCCCTTCCCCTAAGTACACCAATTTCCTCAGGCAAACTCATTCCATTTATTTGTTAAATCCAAAAACTTTGATTCTTGTTTGAGTCAACTTAGATTCTTCTTTTTCTCTGCCCATCCTGATTCAGTCCATGGGATACAAAATCTACCCTGTCTACCTCTCACTTCCAGCACTTTCACACTGGTCCAACCAACCGCCATGTTTGCTCACTCATGAGGACGGTGCCAGGAGGAGCTGCAGGAACTTGACTTCTTAGCACATTCCACCTCTCTCTGTCCCCTCACCCAGTGATCCAGGAGGAGTCAGAAGAGCGGTTAGCAAGGTGGAGGAGGAGGAATACAACTGAAAAAAAAAAAAAAAGCAAGGAAAAGAAACAAGTAATCACATCTCTTTTCTGTTCTCCAGGTTTCCTGCCCACAGTAAATCTGAACTAAGTTAGTCTCTGAGCTTGTGATGCAAGTGGCCCTTTGACTTTCAAGGTACTGGATGGCCCCATGTTCCCTTGGAGGACCTTGCATTACCCAACAGAGGCCTAAAAATCTCAAACCTCATGTGGGGCAAGAGAACTAATTCAAAGAGATAGTTATGATGGTGGTTGGCTTATGATGTTCCTTGAAGACAGTTCATTCTTTGTACGTGTATAAAACATGAGGCTCACAATTATTCCATCCATAAGCTGTGTTGCCTCTCTATGTCTCTCTTTGGTTAAGTTTTCAACCAAATCAAAATAAGCAATTGTTGTACTCTACATTGAAAGTGAAAACAGCAGTCCACGAGAAGTGAGATTTTCTATACTTCTCACTTTTGCTTGCTAAGCAGAGACAAGTGTTAAGTCACTTCTAGCTGGGGTTAAAAAAATTAATGCAATTGCACTCAGTTCTTTGAGGATTTGGAAGGAGAGAGAGAAGAAAGCAGGAGAGACAAGGGGGAAGCAGAAGGGAACTTGAGGAAACAGAAGTGGAGCTGACAAACCAAACACCAATTGCTGTGTATGGTGTGGGAGTGTAAAATGCACTCAGTATCCACCATTTAAAAGGTCCATTTAGGGGTGAGAAGGTGGGGCGAGCACAAGGAACTGTGGTGCAGGACTAGTATGGGCACACATAAGGGGAGACATCTGTATTATAAAATATTAAAGATGCAAAACAAAACAATGGTACTTCATTAATACAAAAAGTAAAAGCATACATTTAGCACATTGACACAGGAATTTTGGTGGTGAGTGATGAAGCATTTATATAAAGAGGTGTGAAAATGTAAACAACTGACAAATTAGTAAAAGATAATTAGTAAAAGATATTTATATTTAGTTTCTCTGTGTTTGTGATTTGGTTAGTTCTTTAGTTTAGAACTTTCCTGTGGAAAACACTGCAGGTGTTAGATCAAGGTTTGGGTGTACAGTTACTCTTCTTATCAGTGATGACTGAGAAAAGTCCCTCCCCTAGAAATTTGAGTCGGCTTTTCTAAGGGAAGGGAACCATTAGAGGGCTTTAGAAACTTCATGTTTCAGACATGTCAAGGTGAAACTTTTCTCTGCAAAATAGCACAGGGGATGGAAAGTAAAGGTGATGTGGCCTTCCATGAACACTGATTATTTCTTTCCGAGGGCTAGTGCCTCTTACGTTTACTCTGAAAACTCAGCAGCCTATGAAAAGCTTACTTGAACTTCAAGTTCTTACCGAGATGGAGTGACAGGGACAGGAGTTACTCACTTGTGGGCCAGAAAACACACAAGACACTGAAACCACAACTTCTGAGTCATTAACTATGAGATCAGGCAGAGAAGGAGGTGACGTGTGAAATTGCAAAGAGGTGAGCCCCACAATTGTCGGGATGGAGCTTCTAAGCCACCACACAGAGAAGGGAACTGAGGTAGACCCCACTGTGTCCTGAGTTAAGCAGGTGAATCAGAGAGTTTAGGAAGACCAAGAAAAAGACAATCACATGGAGAGGGAACTCCGTTCTCTCACTGAGCCCTGGGCACTGGGCACTGGCACATGTATGTGAGGAAACCAAGGGTAGGAAATGATCGGTAGAGCCTCCCCAACAAATGGTGCAGGGCCAGTGGGACATCCCTGGGCACCACGGACTTGAATGTACCACCATAAACCTTCTAGATGAAAGCATAGGGTCTTTGTGACCTTGGGTTCACCAAAGATTTCCAGTTGCGTCACAGAGGGCCACGGCCAGTAAAGGATATTAAGATGGTAGATATAGACTTTGTCTTGTTTTTATTTTGTTTGCAGCATCATTCTCTAGCTGGTACATGGCCACAGTCACTGCCATTTATGGTAAAGTACTACCCATGCATATGCTAAAATGGGTGGCATCACATATGTTCATTGTTGCTAGAAATTTTCACGTTGCTGGTTTGTGATGACTCTAGAACATTTTTCCTGCTGCCAAGTTACTGTCACTCTGCAGTGAGCTGTGTCACAGGGCCAGGGGTTAGTGTCATTTAAAATACACAACATTCTATCTGATGGCATTTATATTCCTAGATGAACCTTAGTTTTTGGTGCAAACTAAAAATGGTACATGACTTTGAAGGTTGAATCATCTTATTAAAAATATCTTCAAGGATAAAATGGACACGAATAGTAAAGATCAAATAAATCATATGTAAAGAGATGTTTGAATTGATAGTAACATTCTCAGGTCAATTTTTTTTAACAGACTTAGTTATGTAATTTTCATTATTTGTATATGAATAAAACTGAATTACTCTTGATAAAATATACCTACATATTCAAAAATACATTGACTTTCATTAAAAAGAGATTTAATCTTGCTTTCTGTTAGTGCTCAGGCATTTTCTAGCTCTGTGCTGTTTTCAAGCCTGCTATTCACGAGACTCTTCTGCTTCTCTCGTGTGGGCTTCGCTAGTTTTCCTAGCAATAAAGTGCACGAGGACAATCACTGCCTGAGCTGGAAACTTGTACACCCACTGCAGTGAAGGCTTCTCGAGCTGCCTGCCATCTGGCTGGGGTCACCATACCAGTGGTGAATTCCTACAGGAGGGGCCATCTGTTCATCTTATCATCTGCAAAGTATTCAACTGAAGGCTGGAAATGTTGCCCCCACCCTGCGGCTTCATAGAGAGTGACAGCTGGTCGCACTCTCACCCTGCCCATCAGTTCAGCCAAAGTACCTGGTGTTCTTTTGCCTCCTCCTAAGCTCCCAAGCTGTGGAGGAGAGTCTGGGAGCAGAGCCGGCACCCACAGGTAGCATGATGGACGGGAAAGCCTTCCTGTTTTCCTTTTAGACTTGGTCATGTTTCATAGGAATCTATCTTCCCACAGAAACTCAGCAACTGAGTTTCTGGCCAAAAACAGGGAATCATCTGATCCCTGGAATTGAACTGCTTTTTGTGTTACAGCTTGGTAAATAGTGACTGAAGGACCATTCCATGCCAGACCCTGTGTTGGAGATAGAAACTTGAGCAAGACTGGCATTGCCGTGTTCTCGGGCATGTAGATGGAGAGTCAGGTGACTTGGATACTGTGTGAGCAGGGGCTTGGGCAGGAAGCACAGAAAGGGAATCCTACCCAGTTGTGTCTGGTCAGGGAAGGCTTCTTGGAGGAAGCGGATCTATACAGAGACATGTCCACAGAGACCAGGAGGACAGAGGGAAGTGTGTCCCAAGTGAAGGGGTTTACAATATGCCAACCCCAGATTGTTATTTCAGCAGAATGTGTTGATCTGAAAGCCCTTGAGTACCAGCAGATGCAAGAGGGGCTCCCTGCTGTCTCCCTCTTTTTACCTAAAAGTAGAACATAACATTTTCCCTGAAAAAGGGGCCCTCACTGCACCAGGATGACAACATTCTTGTCACCAGAGATTGCAAGGGACCTATATAAACAAACCCATGATCATCACCCTTGTCTTCCATTTGTTTCCCTCATGTATTTCCTAGTCACTGTACAACAGTTTGCTGCTCCAGCCCAAGCCTCTTGGTCTTGCCATCCCCACAACTTCTTCGTCTTTGTTCAAAAATTTATATAAGCGTCATGGGCCTAACAGCTTTGTCAATTCATCATTTTCCTTTTGCGCATGTGAACATATTTGACATGATTTGTATGCCTTTCTCCTATTAGTCTATGTTAATCGGTTGATCCGGGGTCTTCATCCCCAGGGAGCTGACCTGCATCATGAAGGCACAGATGATGGCCTGGTCCCCCGAGCCTCATGGGTGTTGGTCAGCGTTTCAGCCTGTCCTCAGCTGCCTCAGGCTGGGACCCTCCCTCCGAGGCTATGGGTGATGGATGTGATAAGAGGTCCTCAAGGAAAAGTGTTTTAGTGGGTATAGACTTAGTTTTTCTCAGGCAGATCTTTTCCTCCACTGCCAACTTGGGGGGATCTGGGAAATATTTTGTTGAGAGAGAACAGCAGTTCTATTGATATAATTCATTGTGGTTTATTTGATGAGATTTTTTCAGTCCTTCGGCAAGGGGTGGAGAGTGTTTGGTGGGTAGATGCGAAGGTGCTGGAGTCCTAAATTCCTTGCTGTGCGGTGTGGGACCCCAGAAGGGGCTCGTGGTCGGTGTTGGGTGGGAGGCACTGAGAATTAAGCAGAATTTAGCAGGCTTGTTTATTAAACAGGGCTGAAAATGAGAAGAGACCAGGTTAGTGATGGTGGGTGTGAGGGTGGTTTGCCCAGGACTGGCTTGACTAAACAATGATAACAAATCAAGGATTCTAGTGCTAGACGCTATCCTAAGAGCTTGATAGATTTTAGTTTAATAGATGGGATAGGAAGGGGTCCAATATTACACTCCTCTGACTCCTGGGGAAACTGAGGCACTAAAAGGTTAAGGAAATGACCCAGCATGGAACTGGTTAGCAGCTGAGCCAGGATTTGACCTCTGGCCTTTCCTGCCTGTCAGTGGTGCTGGGACAGAGTGATGATGACATTCATCTGTGCAGTTTGCCAGACACTGAGGTTCTGAGATTTAGCAGTGAACATGACCAATAGAGTTCCTGCTCTCATTCCAGTGGTGAGCCAGACAAAGATAAATAGGTAGGTAAAAGATCATTTTAGAGTGACAAGTGCCATGAAAACAATTAAACGGGTATGTGATGGGATGATAGAAGAGGAGCCCAGAAGAAGCGGGCGGTGGGGCAGGGGGCTGGGCAGTGGGCCGGAATCAGCATCTGTGACTCAGGTCTGCCGCGAGGACTCTGCCCTTTCTGCCTCATACGCCTGTGGAGACACCCCAAAGCTGAGGCTGTCCTCACATTTAATAAGTAAAGGAATGTTTTGCAGAACTCTTCCCTATTTGTCCCATGATGCCAGACTTTTGGTGTGGTTATTCATCGGGCATTTGGTCTAACATTAAGTGTGTTAGCATTTATACTTGCAAAGAACTGGGGACCAAGAATCCTGACTTCTGAGTCACAGTGTGCTCTCTTCTGGTGGTCCCTTGCCTACTAGTTTCTTGTGGAGTTTATTGTTCTGAGATGGGCATGAATAAAAAGGAAAACATCCCAATTATAGTGCAATTCAGAATAAGTACTAGAGAAAGGTCTGTGCCTGATCATGGGCCACCCTTTGCAAAACGAATACATGGAGCCAGAACTCATGAAGCTTATTTATTGTTTTTTAAAGATTTACTTGTTTATGCTTACAGAACTGGGGTGCAAGCCAGAGGTGCAGGGTGGTGAGAGGATTCACCAGAGACAGAGTGGGGAGCAGAACAGGCAGATGGATGAAGTACCCTGCTGAGGGGAGCAGCGGGTGAGTCTGGAGAGGAGAGGTCTGCTGCACTATGTGGATCACGTCCGAGCGGGGGCTTGAACTCTCCCTGAAGCGGCTGTGGCCAGCTTGCAGTGCTGTACTCTAACCCACTGTGCCACCAGGGAGGGCCCAGGAAATTTATTTTCTAAAGAACTTTGTATTGCAGGGGCGCACAGGTCTCAGGTGTGCATGGAGGTAGGTCAGCAGCTGAGTACGCTGCTCTAGGCTCACTCAGTAACTGCAAGTCCCATTCCATCCTTTCAGCAACTTCAGAGATGTTATGGGACCACCGCCCTGGCTCAGGTTGTATATTGTCACCTTGGGCCTGCACCCCTTCAACCCAAAATCTGCAGGTGAATTGGTGGTGGGAATTTCATGGGTACTATACCTGAGAGGAGAAAGCATTCCTTGTACGAACATGAAGAGTGATGTAAAATATATGTGTAAAATAATAATAATTAAAAAGAATAAAATGAGGGGGATGAGGTGCTGACATTGTCCCTAGCTGGGGTGCAGGAAGGAGAGCAGCTAAGAAGACGCAGGGCTGGTGTGGTGACACCTCTGTGCCTGATCCCAGGTCTGCAAGCAGGGCACGGAGCTGGGCCATGGGACCCCACACTGGGGTCTCAACTCCTCTCAGGCTCCCCTGCGTCTCAGTCCCGACAGTGAGACTGCCCTTCTTTCTGTTCCCCTCACCTTTAGAAAAAAGATGGCTCTCCCTGCCTGCCATGGACTTCAGATTTAAGGAGATTATACCCCACAGAGCAGCTTGAAGGCCTCAACCCAGCAACCTGGTGGGGCTGGAAAAGCAGCCTGAGCAACTAGAGTTGGGGTCCCCACAGCCATTATGGGAGCAGGAAAGGTACTTGTTGAATTTTGGAGCCATGCCCAGGATGTGAGAACACAGTGGTTTTGAGAAATACTGCCGTAAGAAACCTCGTTAAGGCCCTCCCTGGTGGCGCAGCGGGTTAAAGCACTGCACTGAGAAGCTAAAGCCGCTTCCGCATGAGTTCAATTCCTGCCTGCCCCGGAGGCGACCACATGGCGTGGCAGACCTCTCCTGACCTGCCCGCTGCTCCCCTCAGCAGTGTACTTCGTCGATCTGCCTGTTCTGCTCCCCACTCTGTCACTGGTGAAGCCTCTCGCCGCCCCTGAGCCTCTGGCCTGTGCCCCAGTTCTGTATGAACAAGTAAATCTAAAAAAAAAAAAACCTTGTTAAACCTCTTTAACATCCAGGATTGTCAACCTTACTCTCCCTCGACATCTTTTTTCTGGGTACTTAATAACACCTCCAGGAGCTATGTCACC
Organism: Condylura cristata; assembly: GCF_000260355.1. Classification (NCBI taxonomy): domain Eukaryota; kingdom Metazoa; phylum Chordata; class Mammalia; order Eulipotyphla; family Talpidae; genus Condylura; species Condylura cristata. The sequence goes on from NW_004567111.1 coordinate 34,787,020, forward strand.
TAGACATTTTATGGTCTAAAAATCTCTCCCTCTTCCCCTGGCCAGCCTTGGTGCTTCGGTTGGGCTGGGGCAGAGGGTTCGAAGTGGTCCCGGCTTAGGGAGTTATGAGGAAGCAGGGGTGTGGGCTGGCAGACCTGACTCCATTTTGTTTTCCTTTGAAAAAATGTTAATTTGGGAAAAGTTGTAGCTTTACAGCCAAGTTGCAAAGCTCTACAGAGAGTTCCCCTATGTCAGCTTCCTGGTGCTAACATCCTACACAATCACAGTCACTTGTCAAGCTAAGAAATTCACAATGGACACACATTTTACTCTACAGGCTCCATTAGAACTGCACCAGTTTTCCACTCTGGTTTTTCTTTTTCAGGACCCAATCCAGGATACCATGTTACATAGTTTTTTTTCCTCTTCTTTATTCTCTTTATTCCTTTTTTAATTTTATTTATTTATTTTTGTCCTGCACATTTCTCTCCTCACCCTCCTCATGGCTGGGCAGGGGAGTAAGGTAGGCAAGGGGGGACAGTGAGATGAGTGTGAGGGCCTCTGTCCTGGGGACAAGGCAAGGTGAGGAGAGCTGTGGCACAGGGGAGAGTTGCATACAGTGTGACCAGACGACAGGGATTGGACCCCTCACGAGCAGGTGGAGAGCGTGACTTCAGCATCTGTGGGTACTGGCACAAGCGTGCAGAGAAGCCCACTGGGCTAGGGGAGGTGCTTGCTGAGGGCAGCAGCTCTGGCTGTTGCCCACCTCCACTGTGGCTGCATGTGGAACATGCTAATGAGGTGGCAGAGCACTGCTAACTGAGACCCAGAGGGTTCCATCAGCCTTCACGCTATAGGTCAAGGCGATTGGCCAGGTAAGAAGTGCTCAGGTGCTCTCTTAGGTAGTTGGCAGAGATGCAGCTCACAAGCTGTGCTTCAAGTGGCGGAGACAGGCTGGCTGACCGGCTTTCTTCTTAGACAAAGGGCAAAAGCTAGGTGAAGAGAGAGAGAGCAGGTTGTACAAAAACCAGAACTCTCAGGAGCCATAGGGAGAGACATCTTGAACCTCTGTGAAACCCACTCCCAAATACAGAGGAGTAGACAGTTTGGGGTGCTTATCCTGTATGCCAGTGTAAAGATTCATTAGTGCTAACACAGTCCTGACTTAGTTCTGATATCCACCTTCTGTCCAAGAGTCATGCTTCATGGAGGCTGGCCTGGAGTAGTGGTTCAGACCCAATTGGCCTAAACCCAAAGAAGTGTTCCATGCTGCTTGCTGTGATTGTTTTAAGCTTGGGCATGTGGTGCAGTTCTAGCCAATGAGGTGGGTCTGCTGGCAAGGGGGTCTGTGTGTGGGTGTTCTGAAAGGTTTCCTCACTCTCAAAAACAGACTCAGAGTAAAATGGCTTGTTTCCCTGAATCTTGGCAATGTAACATGAGTAACTTTGGCAGCCATCTATTGACTGAGACTGATGGGAATTGCCAAGTTCCCTGGTAACACCACAGAATCACCAAACCAACCACACTTGTGGATCCACCCACCTTTTGGTCCTGACCTTGTTTGAAGTCAGGTGAAGTGGGCATTTCTATTGGTGTCAATGAATCGCCTGGTGCTGGAGACTCTGTGAGTTGGGGAATTATACCTGATGAGACCTCTCTGAGCTCTGCCTCCTCGTTCTGTGAATCTTAAACCTAGATTTTTATTTTCATTTCCCTTTGTTGCTAGAATGATATTCCATAAAAACTTAGTCATACCCAGCAATCCCACTCCTAGGGATCTACCCAAAAGACACAAAAACACTGATTGAAAAAGATACCTGCACCCCCATGTTTATTGCTACTTTATTTACAATTGGAAAAACATGGAAGCAGCCCAAACGCCCAAAAGTAGATGACTGGATTAAAAAGATGTGGTTCATATATACAATGGAATATTACTCAGCAACCAAAAAAAAGAGAAACACATGTCTTTTGCAGCAACTTGGACGGAGCTAGAAAAGATCATGCTTAGTGAGATAAGCCAGAAAGAAAAAGAAAAATACCAGATGGTTTCACTCATAGCAGGAGTATAATGGACCAGGTGAGAAAATAATAAGAATAATGAACAGCCATATACCAGAGACAATTTGTGGGGGTGGAGTGGGGAATGGGATCAAAAATGGGGGTGGGGAGAGCATGGGACTATGGTAATGGCACACAGGTGACTTAGTGATGGGAAACCCGCGGGGATTACAATTGAGATGAAAAATAAAAAGGACAAAATGATGTAAAAATAAATTGTTAAAAAAAAACAACAACTTAAGTCGTTTAAGTACCGACTGGGTGGCACAACGGGTTAAAGGTCACCTCAGCTGCTTCAACATAAGTTTGACCCCAGCGAGGGAGCTGACCCACACGGCACTGAAGCCCTCTCCTAACCCACTCGCTGCTCCTCTCAGCAGTGTACTTTGTTGACCTACCTGTCCCCACTCTGTCTCTGGCGAATCCTCTCATTGTCCCTGCACCTCTGGCCTGTACCCCAGTTCTGTATGCATACATAAATAAATCTTAAAGAAGTAAACTTAGTATTTTAAGCCAACACAAATATATTTTCTTACTTTTCTTAGAGACAGAAATTTAAAATCATGGTGTCATAGCTGGAGTCTTTTGGAGAATGTGGTGTTTTGCTCTGTTCAACTTCTAGAGGTCTGCTGCATTCCTTCATGGTGGCTCCTTCCTCTCATCACTCCAGCCTCTTTTTTTTTTTTTAAGATTTATTTATTTTTGCATACAGAACTGGGGCACAGGCCAGAGGTGCAGGGATGACGAGAGGATTCACCAGAAACAGTGTGGGGAGCATAACAGGCAGATCCATGAAGTACACTGCTGAGGGTGTAACAGGGTGGTTCCTAGGAAAAGGGGAACTTCCAGGTCCTTGCCCACCCAGAAGTAGGGTGGAGCTGAGAAGAGAAAACGGAGAGAAGAGAGGAATCTGAGGAAGAAGGAAGCAGGATGGAGAGCCAGAAGGAGACCTGAGGAAGCCACATGGAGCAGCAAGCATGTGATGAAGAAACCGTGCTTATTTCCTGGCCCTCGACTGGCTAAGGCAGATGTGGGTGAGAGACCTGTAGGGAGGTGACTATGGCAGTGTTTATATTGATTTTGATTTTGTTCTTTTCCTCCCAGATTTGTCTGGCCATCTCTGACCCTTTTCCATGAGTCCTGGCCAAACGCTGTTTTACTCTTTGTGTCAGGCTTTCAGTCCTTGCTTTGGACCAATCCCTTTTGGGCTGACTTTTGCCCATGAGGTGATGGGTAACTTCAGGTGTTTGTTTTAGAAATTATATTCTTTGTCTTCCATATTGTATACTCACTGTATTAAAGTTCCTTTTCATTAAAATCTTACATGTTTTGTCTTGATGCAGCAGACGACAGAACCTATTTAGAGCAGGCAGGTTGGGGGGTTTAGTGGTGCCTCTCTCCCTGCCCTGTAACAAGAGGAGCAGCGGAGAGGTCAGGAGAGGTCTGCCAAGCTATGTGGATCGCCTCCGGGGCAGGAGATTGAACTCTCACTGAAGTGGCTGCTGCCAACTTTCAGTGCTGCATCCTAACCCATTGCACCGCCAGTCAGCCTCTTTTTTTAAAAAAAATTATTTTCTTACATCATTGTTAACTTGTGTACAGTATTTGAATGCTCTGACCTCTTGCTCATTGTCCCGCTGCTCACTGTGACCCTATTGTAAGGACCCTTGTGATTGTACTGGGCACACCAAGATACTTGGGACAGTTCTCCCATCACAAGATAATTCACTTAGTCACATCCACAAAACCCCTTTTGCCATGTGAGGTCACTTGTGCTCAGTTCTGGGTTTGGGATGCGGACATTTAGCTGAACACCACCCTGCCCAAAGGCGAGTGAGTCATCCCCTCCCTCCCAACCTCGGGTGTCCCCTCCAAGGGTGTGACTTACGTGGACTCCAGCCTGCCTTGGCCTACCTGGCATCTGCCCACCAGCTGCAGAGGCTCAGCTCTGCCCAAGAGTTGGTCCTTATAGGCGAGCAGAGCCTGGGGTCAGAGCGATGGGACTATAGAATGAGGTTTAGTGACTTCAAAGCGGAGAGAATTAGGGGCCTACTGTTTTCTCAGTAGTCAGGAAGCTGAAAAAGATGTTGTTGTCAGAGACCTACCAGATGGCCTAAATGAGGTTCAGATTTTTCCTTAGAGACTCAAAGCTTAGAGACTCCTCAGAAACTGAGGAGATCAGGGTGCTTGGGCGTCTCTTAGGGAGTGCAAGCATCAGAGTTGGATTCCAAAACCAATTGCCCACTGATCTGTTTCTCATCCATTCCGAACTGTGGGCTACGTTTATGACCCGGAGAATTCAGAAGAATTGCAGGGCTGGTTTTGGGCACTTTCCAGCTGTTTTCCTCCTTTATGCTGTATGCTGGGTTTTGGGCTGGATCAAAGAAACATATCTGTGAATCCCAAGTGTATTCTCCATGTCACACCCCAGAGCATGTCTCTGCTTGACTTTCTGCTTTTGAAGCAACCCCTTGAGAGGTTGGGAACAATCTCTAAATCCTTACATCTTGTGAACATTGTGTATTGTGGCTGGGAAAAGGACATGAAGGAGAAGCTTTTGGAGTCAGGAACAATGAAGCTGAATGTTCCAAGCCTTTTTGTCTTTACTCCAAGGAGAATGGGCTAAGTTAGCCTTGGGTAGCCATCTCCTACTGCCTGGCCTGTGCTGGGTTTTTCTTTTTCTTTCTTTTTTTTTTTTAAAGATCTGGGAGACTTCACATTGCCCCCCCCCCCATACCCTCTCCCTTTGCCAGACCCCCTTTAGAGCCACCCTATGGGAGGGAACAGGTTCCAGCTTTGGAGTAGACCAATTAAACAGAGAGAAGCAGGTAAAGGCCCAGGGGATGATAACCAGAGCAACACACATCTTGTTTGAAGAACAAGCCATTTCATAGAGGGCAAAGCTACACATCCTTTTGTTGGTCTAGATCCTAGTGACCATAACTCGAGGACGATATGCTTGCAAGGAAAGTTCTACTTAATGGCTGAAAGAAGAACAAAGGGAGGAGATGGGAGACTTTGTCCACCAAAGAGTGAGCCCAGTGGGTCAGTGGAATGAGCATCAGTAGCTCTGTAATCCCCACTGGATTACAAAACCAGGGCCCTTCCCCACTTCAGGGGAGCTGCGGTACATCAGTGGGATAAGGTGAGTGAATGTGTATCTGGGAATCTGGTGCCCATGGGAGCAGGGCAAGGCTGGTCTGTGGCGTCTGCCATTCAGTGTCTCCACACTCCTAAGACCATACATGTAATTAGTGTGGGGAAGCTTCTGGGAAACATCAGGCTTTTCAGACACAGCCACTGTGAAAGAAAGACACACACTGTGGTGACTTAGCAGACGGGGTGGCTGTCATCTATGGCTTTGGCCCTTGTCAGCGTCATTGACTTTTCTGTTCAGTTGTTTTGGGTTCTGTGCCAATGATAGCTCAGGAGACCACGGGATTCCCTACATATGTGGGGCCTGATTCCTCCTGTGTCAGCCCAGGGTGATGTGATGGTGGCATCTGCTTTCAGGGAGAGACTAGCAAACCAGTGTTAATAAGAGACAAACCTACTAGATACCTCTGGAAGCATTTCAAATTTGTGTTCTTTATCTCCTTTCCCACACTCAGCAGCAAGGATCTAGAAAACCACAGGCTCCAAGGAGTCCCCAGAGAGAGGGTAGTGGTGAGTGAGAGCTGGTTCTTCACAAGCCAAGATAAAGGGGGGAATCAGCTCACACATCCACATTGGGGTGTTTTGCTCACAATAAGTAGAAAGTTGGCTAAGTCTTGAGACATGAGGAGAGATGGAGGCCTTAGTTGTGGGGGCCGAAGGCTGTTCTCAGAGTGGGACCTTTGGGAGGTTATTTCTGTTCACAGTGGACATTGGCCAAGGACACTGGATCCTTGATATGTCCCCAAGAGGCAGATTGGGGATAACCAAGCATAAAGGGACCCCCTCTTTACCCAAGAAAATGGAAGATCCTCTTTCAGTCAGGTCCATGGTTGCAAGCAAAAAGCAATTGACTTTGGCTGATGAAGCAAGGAGAGAATTCATTAAGAAGACATTGGGCTGCTCATAGTGTCTCCAGGACCATGGGGGCCTCCCTTTGAAAATTGCACCCCAGCTAGAGCATCCTAATTTGCAACACAGACTGAAATGATGGAGACCTGTTTACTTTGCAGGGCTCACTGCTGACACCCCAACACTGGGCCCTGGGTACTGACAGGAAGGGGCCCCCCTTTGCTTCTGGGGAACTGGAGGTGCTGCTGCCTTGATCACCTTTGCCTGTCACCAGACATTTTCTGATGCATGACAGATCACCGACCAACCTTGCCCACCTGTCAGGGGTGAGAGAAACCAGCATTTGGCACTGTTGATTTCTATAGTGGGAGGGGAGAGGAGCACACTAGATGGGGCCCAAATGTAGGGTGATGGTGACTAAAGGAATGGCTGTCGTTCCCTATAGGGCATGAAATGCTCAGACTGACTGCAGGGGTCTGCATCTGGCTGTCAGAAACTGTCTCCATCTGATGCAAATGAATCAGGCCCCCTTTGGGGTGGGGAGAGGGAAGCGGCACTCAGATATTTCCCACTTAAGAGCATGGCACCAGTTCCTAAACATCAGTCACTCCATATAAAAATAATAACCAGGAAACATTCCTGTTATTTGGAGTGACAAAATTATCATGTCTACACCAGTGAGCTTCCTAAGTGTAACACAATATAGTAAAACACCTATAGAGGAATAAGAAGCTACCACATTAGGATGCAAAATGCTTAACAAGGAGCTTCCGACCAATCACAAATAAGGTCGCGGGTCACAGCCTTTTGTGTCAGCTTATAGGACCTGCTGGTCCCCTTTGTGGGTGTTCCACCTGCTTTACAAAAAGTCTCCCTTTCTTTTCATTATCATTGCAATGCCTCTCAAGTATTGATTGACAAATTATTTTGTTTAAAATGTAGTGTGTTGTGTTTCTTGAATGCAAATATATATTTACCCTTGACAAATTATGGCTCAAAACCATAATTTGGAGAGATACATGTGTTCTCTGAAGTTTGAGTATTAAAACCCAAGAGACTTGCCGCAGGAGTGGTTAGCCAGTAAGATTTTTTATGGGGATGCTTCCATTTGAGGAAAATCTCTGAGGGCCCAGCACTTTCCACACACATAGTGGGGCCAATGTTCAATACCCAGACTATGCACTGCAGGGTGGAATATTAAGTTTCTCAGAGTTCTGTGGGGGTTGGACTCAGAGTTCTGTGGAGGTTTGACTCCATGATATTTCAGCAGCACAATCCTGATTCTTGTTTTTCCGCTTAACTGTGAACAGCTGAAAAGTTTAAAGATCTTTGACATAGAGGGAGAGACACAGGCAAATTGAAAGTAATAAAATTAGTCAAGTGTATGGAGCCTTGGCTTGTTTAAAACCCTAAATTTCTGCTGCTTACCACTATCACTTTGTGCATCCTGTTTCATATTCTGTTTAGAGGGTGGAGTGAAAATGGTGTGAACTTAGAAAGCAAACACATCCAGGTGTGAATTCACTGTATTACAGATTCCCCGTATGACCTGGGGCTCCTCAGGGTCTCAGGGTCTTTAAGTTAGAAATGATACTATTATCCTCACAAGATTTTGGGAGAGGACTTAATGATATCATGGATGTAAATTAATGTAGATTGTGGGCCTAGGACATGTGTCTGATTCTCTGTCCATCCAGAATTTCATAGAAACTATAGAAGTTGTTAAAAATAATAAGTTTAAAACATTGCTGAGAGAGAGGGGGGGTGCCACTACCAGACCAAAAGCTGAGGAAGTTACTGGAAGATAGAGGATGGATGATGTTAGAATGATGTAGAAAGTAAACTCCATTTCTCTTTTTTTTTTTTACCCATACAGAACTGGCATACAGGCCAGAGGTGTGGGTGGCAAGAGGATTCATCAGCGACAGTGTGGGAGGCAGAACAAGCAGATGTACTGAAATATACTGCTGAGGGGAGCAGTGGGCGGGAGAGGAGAGGTCTGCCACACCATGTGTCTCACCCCCTGGCCAGGGATCAAACTGGTGCTGCAGTGGCTGCGATAGCTTCATAGTGCTGCGCTTTAACCCATTGCGCCACCAGGAAGAACCCCTCGTTTCTTTTTGAAGCCACATTTCTTGAGAGTTCTTTGAGTTGCTTCCACTTCCCTATCCTGTGCTGATCTGTGGAAGCACTGTGTAGGGTAAACACAAGTGATCTGGTTTTTCCGCCCTCCTGCCATTAGCATCAGTGATCCACACTTGTGGTCTCACACGCATGCCTGATGGAAGCACCTGGAATAGGGTGTGGGTGGGCGAGAGTGGGCACCCCTGAGCCAAGAAACTGGGCATGTGAAGCTGGCAACAAAGGCCAGGGGCGGAGAGAGTCGGGAACAGCTATGAGGAAAGAGCATCATGTAGAGATTCATAGGACGGGGAGGGGGGGCAAGGTGCTGTCTCCCTGCTGGCTTGTTTCCTTCAACCTGTGGGGATGAGGCCGTGGGCTCCAGGGCTCGTTCAAGCTGCCTGAACCCACGATGAACCTACCTGGCCCGGGCTGGTTGCAGAACAACTGTAATCTGACTTCATCACCTGCCCATTGAAACTGTGCTCTCTAGGATTTCTATGCTCTGTCTTGCAAAGCCCCATGGTCATATCTTAGGCAAACTCTTAGCAACATCTGTCACAGCCACTCTTTCCTGACATATGGCCTTCCCTTGCTTTCCATGACACTTCCCTGCCAGCTACCACCTCTGTCTTCTTAGCTAAATCCCTTTTCTCCAGCTGATCCCCGAGTTTGTGTTTCCTGGTGGGGTCCTGGCTCCATCTTCCATATGCTCATCCTGTCTCATTATTTTAAGCCCCCTCTCTGTGCTAAGGTCTCCTATGTTCCATCTGTCTTTGGGAATTCAGGTTTGTATAGCCACTTGCAATTACAATTCCAATTTAGTTGGAGATCATGCTGACAAAATTATAAAAAGTTTGTAAAAAAAAAAAAGTCCCCCCAAATCTGCATACCCTTTACCTAGATTCACCTTGTGTGAAGATTTTATTTCTTATTCTTATATAAACATTGCATTCTAAATGGAAGTTAATTTGGAAAGCCCAAAGTCTCGTAGGCACCCGGAATATCTGCAGAGTGAGTTGAATGACCTGTTTCAGGTCGGGCTATTCGGGGTACAGTTGAGAGTAGCTTGCACTTGCTTCCCTGCTGGCCGTTTCTCCAATTCCTGTGGCACCACATCTCCATGGAAAGAGGAGATGGAGATGAACAGCAGAAGCAGATGAACAGCAGATGGACTTGGTTTGCTTCACTTCTACCTGTCCAGGTGTGACTCATTCCCTGAAGTTTGTAGAGTTTTGTCTATTAGTAGTGTTTTTCATCTGTACCCCATTTACAGAAATATACCAGTGTGATTCAAAATGCATTAATTTATGATTAAAACTTTTTGTATTATAACCTATATTTTAAACTTATCCAAAGACTTTGAAGACAAAATGACATAAAATATTCAATCCTGTCTGATAGATTTTGCTGGTCATGATTATTCATTTATTGAGGAAAATAATATCAGATGAGGAGATGTTAAACCTGACCTGTCTAGAGTCCAGGATAATAACTTTCCTCTGAGGCAGGTTCCTAGTTTTCACAGTCGGGCCTCATCACCCTCAAACTGAAAGGACAGTTGGCAGGTGTGACTGGGAAGAAATACTGGGGGTAGTTGGTTTCTCATCATCCAAGTTTCCACTCAGCATAGGTGATGCCCCAGAAGTCAGCCTGGGCTATAGTTCCAGATTCATTTATGACCACACTTGGTGACAACCTGGTGAATAAGGAAGAGCACACTCGCATGCCTCCCCGCCTGCTCCTGCTTGTTTTCAGATTTCCAGAGAAATCTCACTTTATTGCTGCTGATAGGCTGGGAGGGGTTGACTTCTCCCATGGTCCAGAGGTCACATACAGTGGTGTGGCCACTGGGACAGGGTCACTACCAAGTGATCTACACCTCACACAGCCATGAGAGGCGGCACCCCTGAGTGGTGTTGAGACCTTAGTCATGTCCTCTGAGGACAGTCTGGGGTCGAAGGCAAGGAGAATACCGTTCTGCAATACTTGATATTGCAGTCTGGATACTGGGGTGGGTGGGGACTCATTGAGTCAGCCTCCTAAAAGCTCCAGCAGCACCATGTGAGGGGCCTGTGGGAGGTGTGCTTTAGATCAGGTGACTTGGCTGAGCATTGGCTCAGTTTTGAGTTCTACCAGTGGTTTCAGGTGGACAGCCCAAAGTGCTCAGCTCTGCTTAAGCCTCATGCCCTCTGGAAGAGCCTCAGGGGCTCCGGCTTCCTGAAAGAGCCCACTCTTTGGAGGAGTGGATCACAAACATCCTCAGGGTCAAAGGGGTTGTATTATTTTTATTAGGACCAGCTGGCATGATTCAACTGGCCAATCACCAGCCGCCTCGCTGCCCCACCGCCCGTGGAGACTCTAATAAACGCCATGACCTGAATTCCCTTTGCTCCTTCTGTCTTCCACCTCCTGACCTTGCACCCCGCCGCCCCCCCCCTACATGTGGTGTGGAAGGCTGTGCCCCCGTTTTCCGGTAACTGTGAGTACGAGCTTTGTTTACCTGAGCCTTTCCTGCAGGACGAAAAAGGGATAGAGATGTGGGTCTGTGTAGCCTGTGTATTTATGACTTCAATTTGTAGGTTTGCAGGTGGCCTCTGGTTTGTCAGCTAGAACAAGATTATGAATTTTGCTTATTATAGGAAGAATCTGTAGTGATGGATGGGTAATTAAAATGAAGACAACTGTGGTAGAATTGTTCCGTTTGTTTCTGGTAAATCTATCATGCTTGTATGAGTTAATATAGTTACTAATTTTAACGAAATAATAGGACGAAGAGCTAAGGAAAATAGTGTATGGTCACGTAAGTGTTGTGGAACAGATGATGATTTGTCGTGAAAGCTTAGTTAGAATGCCTCTGCCGTAAAGATATAAAATGCTTGAACCTATAGGTGAACTTTGGCAAAGTTATCTAATACTTTAGGAATATCTTGCTTATGGAGAAAGATGAAGTTGGTTTGGAACCAGTTGGAGATTTTATTCCTTCTTTATTTTAAATGCAAACAGATTTTAAAAATATATATGCATTTGAGATTAATGGTTGTTAATTTTACTTTGGATACTGTGGTCTGGATGCAAATTCTCAAAACAATTGTTACTATTACCACAACCAGTGAAATGAATAAACTTATGGATGAAATGGTATTTATGCTGTATGTGTAGCTAAGTAATCTGAAAATGTGGTATTCCTGGAAGATGATGAAAATATCGTTGAAATATGTTGTATTAATGCCTACAAATACCATTATAAAATTGAATTCTTGCTCAGGCTGACTTGTGTGTGTAACAGTATTGAATGCTGAATAAGAAATTCGCATGATTCTTGTTAGCCTCCTACTGTTAAAAAACAACAACAACAAAAACGAAGTCTAGAGTTTCTAGTGGTCATTTTAAGTCATTTCATGAAAGTCAACCAACTTGTTTTATTCCTGTGGGAGCAATAGTAATTGCAATAACTGCTGGACACTGTGCTTATATATCTGCTTATATATATGTCTGTTTCTATTGTGACTGTGTGGTGGGTTCATATGATAAAGCCTAGAAAGTAATAGAAAGTATGGCTCAGACCTGCTCTGCATTCTGCCCCAAAGATGTTTTATTTTTATCCCCTCAATGGTATGTTACAGTCATACCAGCCTGGTAGGGTAAGGATATACACTTCTGAGTAAGCGAAGAATCAGAGTAAGTGTTGATAACAGTTGGATTCCTCCCCCAGCTGGGAGGAAGAAGATGGTTTCTAGCTGGCAGTCTGTCAGTAGCGTAGTGGTTTCAGCTGCTGAGACTGAAAGGCAGGGCTGTGGCTAGGATGGATCAAACAAGAGTCTTTCTCAAGATTATTAATGTAAATATTAATAAGTTAATGGCACCTAAAATTGAGAACACTTGCTAAATGAAGGGGAAAAGTGCTTGAATCGATGGAAGCTCTTGTGTACACTCTGTTTTCCAGAGAAAGGTGGCGATGATGTTTACTCTGTTCTAGGTCCTGCTGAGAAGGTGAGTACAAGCAGGAATGATGCACATGGATTTGCTGGGGGGACTGCTATATTTAACTGAACTTTAGTAGGCCACTGCTGTTACATTGTTGTTGAGTTGTGGACAGTCTTTGGTTTAGTCCCTGCAGCTCTTCCACCACACATGATCCATCATCGCAGTCCCTGGGCTCTGCCCTCCTGTTTTGTCCCTCTTCCACCCCCTTTACCTACCCTCCCCACACATTGTATGCCTCAGGTGTATGGTCAGCTTGTGAGTATTTTTCCCTAGAGGTCTCCAATTTTTAAAGTAACTAATCAGTTTCCAAAATCTAATAATAGGCATAAGGATGAAAAAATCCTTGATGCACGTGTGTGGGTAGTTACAACTCCATTGTAGGTTTGAGCTATACCAGGTAGTATAGCTCCAGGCCAGCTGAGTTCGCATGGATTGAAAGGTTGAAGGGTTCCTACTGTTCTAGTTCAGGCACTGAATAGCAAGTACTGTGCCTTACTTTATGGTTTGTTGAGGACGATCAGTACTTTATGAACATATGTGAAATGTCACCTATTTCAGTCAATAAACCCTCTTTTTGCCAAGTTCTGTGATGAGTAACACAGTGAATTGCAAATTCAAGGAACAGCTTTAGTTCTTCCAGGACTACTTCTGCCTTTCATCCCTACAGTTCTGGAGAAGTAGATCGAAGCTAGTTGACGATGGTATTGAACTGATAACTAAAATGTCACGACAGAAGCAAATTCAGTAAGGATTACGTTTAATAAGTGTCTGCTTTACATTCAAGTGATGTAAGATACAGTTTTGTAAACATCTTACAACTTTGCAGGCCCTTGGTCTATACTAACCTACCTTCTTAATCAAATACTGGCAATGTTGGCATTAATGAGATGTGAAATGTTGAAATAATAAGAAAATTCATGTTTTTGAATTGTCTTTTCCATATTTATCGGGAGGGGTATGGTTAGAGAATTGGTTAGGTTAGTCATACACAGAAACGTTAGTTCTGTGGTAGTTACATGTTCCAATAAAGTAATATTATTTATTTCTTGATTCCTCACTTGAGCAAGAATCCATGTGGAAGGCCTCCTGATGACATTATTGTGAGAATGAACATGCTAATTACTGACATTTTATTTCATACAGAATGATAGTGTTGTACAGGTTGAAGTCTATAAACATAAAGGTAGTGAGTGGTGTAAGTGAATATTGTTAAAGCTCAGATTGGTACAGTAAGTAGGCTTGTGTGTTCGTAAGAAGTTAGGCAGCAGTAGTTACAGGTTTGTGTAGGCCAAGAGCGCCAACAAGTTTGGTCATTATGGGGGTGGATAAAACCGAACATCTGATCAGTGTAAGGAATCCTTCTGTGAGGAGAATAGCTGTGATTACCGGAAGAACGTTAACTGAAATAGAGAGGAGTTGAACCTCTGGCCATGAAGTTTTAAGTTTTATATAATAACTGGACTATGCACTCCACCAACCCTGTTGTCAGGGTTATTGTAAGTTAACTAGATTAAGATTATATCATCGATTACTTTGACATCTCTTATGTAATCGGCCTTTCTTTCTCTTGGCCTTTTGTGTTGGGAGAAATCTGAAATACAGCCTTCCCTGCTAGCTGAGGTCATGTTGTTCCTGTTTGGTATGAACTGGGAGGTTGTTTTTTGGCAGAGGACTAGATGTCTGGGCAGGTTTGAGTGCTGGGGTGCAGGGGGGAATCCAGGTGCTACTGGCCAAGGTCTGCAGGTGCTTCTGAAACCAGGTGGGGGGCTCCCTACCTCTAACCCCTACACCCAGTGGTGCAGCTGGGGCCACCCTCTGAGTGGGGCCTCTGGGGCTCCTCAGGGCGGCAAACTGCTTGTGCCACCTTCCTGGAACCCCAGCTGTGACAGCGACACAAGGCCCACAGAAAAAATTCCATCTTGTTCCCATCAGTGTGAACTCTCACATTTACATTTTAGCCAGGCTGGGAATAACAACATAAACTCCCCTCAGTAGCACGCTGCTCCTCTCTGCGGGAAGGGGAGTGAATGTCCCAGTCCAGTCAGGGAAACAAAGTCCCCTCTGTTGACAGACACAAACTTCTGTTCAAATTCCCAGGACCCCCTCGATGGCAATGGAATGAGCTGGGCCCAGGAAGCAGGGGTTACTGGCCAGTCTGGGAAAGCCCCAAAGCCAGCCCTGTTTCCCACTGTGGGAGAGGGCAGCGCTTGCCCTACTGGGGCACCAAGGAGGTGCTGCTCTTGCTCGCCCTGTGGGGTCCCGGGGGCCTGAATGTGTCTCCTGTGTTGGAGGGTCACTGCTTCCCCACCCTTGTCTGTGTGCCCTGGTCTAGGGCTCTCATTCTCCTGAAGTCTAGAGTGTGCCCAGAGTCCTGTTCTTCAGAACAGCCTTCTTTTCATTGCCCAGCTCAGCAAGTAGGAAAGGCCATAATTTTTAAAAAGATTTATTTATTTATGCATACAGAGCTGGGGTACAGGCCAGAGGTGCAGGGGTGGTGAGAGGCTTCACCAGAGACACAGCGGGGAGCAGAACAGGCCCACTGGCAAAGTACACTGCAGAGGGGAGCAGTGGGCTGGTCAGGAGAGGTCTGCCACGCCATGTGGGTCACCTCGGGGTGGGGATCGAATTCATGCTGAAGTGGCTTTAGCTTCTTAGTGCTGTGCTTTAACCTGCGGAGCCAGCAGGGAGGGCTGGTGGTAATTTTTAACTTCCTTCTTACAGAGATGTGACTGTCTCTGTCACAACAGCCTCGTCTTCCTCCTTCCTGGGAGGGCTGTGAGCTGGTGCTTCAAACAGAGCACCTGACAGCCTGGGCGAAGCTTGGATGTACTCCTTGGGACGGTTCCTACCACCTCACCTCCACCCCAGTGTGGCCGGGGGTGGGGTGGAGGCTCTGCCTCAGGTACAGATTTGGGAGGCAGCTTAGTCTCAAGGCTGAAGACCGCCCGGGGGAGCCCTTTCTGGTCTCCTCCAGGGCCACAGAGGCCTGCTTGCCTGGCTCTGTGTCTTTGCCAGCCGGCCCATCCCCGCCGTGCATGGCCGTGGTGCCCACTTCCTAAGGGGAAGCTTGTTTACAAAGGAACCCTTTGCACTGTAGCAGGGGACTTGCAGGGGGGCTGTGGCACCTTACCCCCAGAAGCCTCTGTGTTCCCCAATGCTGAGGGGCCAGTGTTTCCTGTTTCACTTGATTTTCTTGGGAGAGGAGGACTTTTCCCCCAGCAGGGTTCTCAGGTCAGAATTTCCTTCCTTTAACTTTTCAAGTAAGCAGCTCCTCAAAGGACCTCTGGTATCTAGGACTTTGTTTTGGCAGAGGCTGGAATTGCTGCCTGCAAATTGGTGCTGACCATGGCCTGCCTGAGACCTGCCTCAGCGAGGTCCTCGAGGCTCAGGAGCAATGGACTCAGTGGGCAGAGAGGTGGGCATTCCATGGCAGTGGCGGCAGGTCTGCCGTGACTTGATGGCTTTTATCATGGGGACCTCCTTTGGGTGTCTGGGTCTGCAGATAGAAGTAACACATTTGATCTCTCTGGTTGTACAGGAGGATGAGACAGTAACCAACTGACCTCACCAGTGCAAGCAGGTGACTGCAGGACAGGTGGCTTCTGGAAATCCTAAGTTTTCAGCCAGAAGTAAATCATCCACGCTATTGTGGTCACGCTACAATGTACAACCTAAAGGGCCTTTACCTCATTTAGGAAGGCAAAAAAAGAAAAAATAGTGATTGGAATCTCTTGGTGTCTATAAACTTGAGAACTGGGCTCTGAAAAGGTGTTGAATGTAGGCTTAATTTTGTCACCAAAACCAGAGACACTTTTTTTTTCTTAAAGATTTATTTATTTATTCATACAGAAATGGGGTACAAGCCAGAGGTGCAGTGGTGGTGAGAGCCTTCACAAGAGACAGTGGGGAGCAGAACAGGCTGACTGACCAAGTAAACTGCTGAGGGGAGCGGTGGGTGGGTCAGGAGAGGCCTGCAGTACCATGGGGATCACCTCCGGGGCTAGGGATCAACTTGCACTGGAGCGGCTGTGGCCAGCTTGCAGTGCTGTGTCTTAACCCACTGTGCCACCTGGGAGGGCCAACACTTTTTTTTTTTTCCTTTAAGTTGAAAAAGCATCTTGGAAAACGGAAAAAAAAAAAAGTAAACTGAATAGTTACTTATTTTACCACAATGATATACTTCAGTAACTTAGTTTTCATTTCCTGAGATGCTTCTGATATAAGTATAGACTACATATTTATTTTAATAACAGATATGATGGCAATATGTTGACAACAGACAAAATTGACTTTTTCAATTTATTTTGATTGAGCTGACGTTAGGGTCCCTGCCGTCAGGCTTCGCCACCTCCGTGCACCCACCATCCATTGCCCATGTTCCATCGCCAGACGCCGTCCCTTCCCTCTTCACTCATACTCTTCTTCCCCAACCCCACCCTGCTCAAGAGACTTTCAAGGGTGAGTTTTTAAGCTTGTCTATCTGACTTAATTTGATTTCTCTATATTTCGCATACTAGTGACCCCATCTGCTATGGTTTACTTTCTGAGGTACTTCATTTAGCATGATCCCATCCAGCTCCATCCATGTTGCTGCAAATGCCATGAGTTTATCTTTTGATTGCTGAGTATCAAATATATCACATTTTGGTGTACTCACCTGTCTTTGGGCACTTAAGTTGTATCCTTACCTTGGTTATTGTAAATGTGCTGCTGAAAACATGGTGCAGGTTTCCTTTCAAATTTTTCAGACATCACTAGGTGCCTAAGAGTGGGCAGATCCATTTTGGATTTTTTGAGATGCCTCCTCACTGCTTCCGTAAGGGCTGGAAAGTTCATTCTCACCAATAATGCAAGAGTAAGGTGTGAAGTGTTATCTCATTGTAGTCTTGATTTGCATTTCCTGAAAAGTGTTGATGGATTTTTTTCATGTCCTCTTTGCTGTTTGTGTGTCTTCTTTAGAGAAGTATGTTTAGTTATTCTGTCCATTTTCTTAATTTAGGTTATTTTTTGTCGATTTGTACGAGTTCTTTATGGATCTTTGATATCAGTCCCTTATCAGATGTCTGCTGTGCAAATATTTCCCCCACTCAGTAAGGTGTCTCTTCTTTTTAGTTAGTTCGTTTTTCTGTGCAGAAGCTTTTCAGTTTGATATCCCAGTCGTTCTGCTGTTTGCCTTGTTTTGGGGGATGAATGCCTAAAGACATTGGAAATTATGGTGTGATGTGTTTTGCCTTTGTAAGGTATCTGATCTTACATCCAAGTCTATTCATTTCAAAGTTATTCTGAGGTCTAGCTTCATTCTTTCCATGCATCTGTCTAGTTTTCCCAGCTCAGTTTATCAAGAGGCTTTCCTTGTTCCAGTGCGTGCTCTTGGCATCTTTGTTCTAGATAAACTGTCCATATAGATGTGGGTTTACTTCTGGGCTCAAACTTCAGACTCAAAAGACTTCTCCCATTCACTCATTTCTACTTTAACAGAGTAGATAATTACCACATACAGAAGGAGATGAGAATAAATGAGAGGAATTAAGACACAAATATTAAACTGAACACTCACTGCTGTATAAATCAGTGGTTCTCAGCCCAAAGGTAGTGTTGCTTCCCAGGGGACATTTGGCAATCTTGGCAGACTTTTTCTTTTATAACTTGGAGAAAGGGTGCAGTTGGCAATCTTGGCAGACTTTTTCTTTTATAACTTGGAGAAAGGGTGCAGTTGACATCTGGGGGATTAGAGATAAAGGCTAAACATCTTAAAATTTTCAGACAAGGCTCTGCTCGCAGCCACCCTTCTCTGCTCCCCTCCAAAAGCCTCCCCACAAGGCATCTAGCCAAAAAAAAAAAAATTTTTTTTTCTAGTTTAAAATTCAGTAGTGCTGAGGTTGAGGTTTCTACTTGTTGTAGAAACTATGAGAAATACAAACATAAAGCACAAACACTGTAATTTAGACATTAACAAGCTAGAGAATGTTGAAAATGCTACATAATAGCATTTAATCTTCAACATGTTTCTTCTGTTTTGGGCCAAGTTGCAAATTTATGGGAGTCTCATCAGGCTCCCAAGTATCTGGGTACCCGCATCTGAGCCTTGCAGAATCAGGCCTAAGGTGATGAGGTACGGCCCTGGCTGTGGGTCGCTGGAGTCACACTATTCTCGGACAGTGAATAGTCAGCCATTTTTACCTCCAGGTGGCTCACCACCTGAGGCTGCCCAAGGATGATGGGGTGACAGAGTGTGGCTCTCATGGAAGAGGCTGTGCACAGGGGCACCTCAGTTGTCTCCAGCCCTGTGAGCTCCTTCCTGTTTGGGGTTCTCATTATCACTCATCTGGAACCAAGGAGCTGACACCCCAGGGCAAATCCAATGACCCTCAGGTCTCTACTGCCTCACTATGGGAGGCATACGTGGGCCAGGCCAAGCCCAGATTAGGTTTCCTCAAACTTTAAATTGGAGGAAGCTTTTCCATATAAACTATGGAATCATATTGGAAAGGGTAGCCCTTGCTTCTAGAGATTTATGTGATAATAGAGATGAGGTGATCTGTAAGATGAAATGATTTGATATTTAGGGTTTGCTAGAGAGAAATCTGTGAGGTGGGTGCTGGGGGGAAGTGAGCATGGATAGAAAAATGAGAATAATGAACTGCTATCAGCCAGAGACATGGTATGAGGTGGAAAGGGAATGGGATAAAAACTGGAGTGGGAAGAGGGCACAGGACTATGGTGATGGATGAATTGGCACGTGGATGAATTGGTAGAGGGAAGCCCACGGGACTACAACTGAGATGGAAGAATGTACAAAATGAAGGATGATGCAAAGTAATAAAAATTGAAAAATATTTTTAAAAAACCAAACTTGATCAAGAGCCCTGGGTGATGATTCATGGGGGGTTTATTCTTCGTCTCACTCTCCTTTGTCTGTTAGCCCTCAGGGTGGGGGTCAGTGCCAAGTCAAATGAAAGGACCCTCCAATTCTCTTTAGGAGAGCTACTTGATTTCATTTCTGAATGCAGGCTGGTTTTGGAATGAGTGTTTCTAATATCCTCTGTTTATCTAGAAGATAGTGGCTGCTATCAGGTGGTGGATTTGGGTCTTAGTGGTTGGGGTGGAGTGGACAGGGTGAGGGGCTGGGGTGTCAGGATGTTGGGGGGATGAGACTCAGTCCACCCTTGGATCTGGCCCGAAGTGAGAAGTTTTGGAGGGAAATGAGAAGGCCACGTCCAATTCGGTGCTGTGATGACTGTGCTAATCTGGAGGTGAGCCCTGGATGGAGCACAGTTCCAGATGAAGGTGTGTGAGCAGTGAGGACAGTGGCTGGTTCTGAGGCTGGGTGAGCGGAGAACCCAGTTGAGTGGACAAACAAGGACAAGTAGGACTTCTCTGTATTTGAATTCTGTCTGCAATTTCCAAGAAGTGGGCTCCTGGGGACTCACAGCTTGACATCATCTGACCTTCCCCTTCCCCCATGCCTCTTCACCTTGTGTGGCACATAAGACATGTGAGGGGAAGTGAAGAAGCATGTGCACAGACAGCTGTCTGTCAGGGAACCCTGGTAGGGGAGACAGGGACAGGTGGAGTCAATCTTAGACGAAAGAAGGCAGATGAAAGTTACTTGAAAAGCAGTGGGGCCTTTTTAAGGTAATTGCTGCAAAACAGACTTCTCCAACATAGCAGCTCTGAGCCCTAAGGATGATATGTCTGTGTTGCGGGTTGCCTAGGCTGAGTGGCAGCTCTGTGCTGCTTTTGCTTGAGGTCACATGCAGTTGCAGCCACATGATGCCTGCAGTCACTTGGAGTCTTCCTGGGTCCG
The DNA here is from genome assembly GCF_000260355.1 of Condylura cristata. Taxonomy (NCBI): domain Eukaryota; kingdom Metazoa; phylum Chordata; class Mammalia; order Eulipotyphla; family Talpidae; genus Condylura; species Condylura cristata. The sequence continues at coordinate 34,806,980 of NW_004567111.1, forward strand.
AGGCCTGTGCCAGTCTCTCCTTACAGCCTTCTTGGGTTTTCAGGTAGGGGAGCTGGGCTTCCCACACCTAAGCTCAGGGCTCCCCATTGTGTCACACAGAAGCTTTCTCACAGGTCTGCCCCAAACGAGCCAGTGTCTCTGCTGCCACCTTCTGCTTGTAGGTTGTCTCAGGCCAGCTTAGTCTCTGGGGGAGGGAAATAAATGGCGTCTCTGGATGAAAGAATGATGAATTATGGCCACTTTAATTCACTGCAGAGACCCTGCCTGGGAGGAGGGAGTTGCCATCCTACCCAGCATTGGCATCTGTAGACACTGGTCTCTTGCGCCTTCCCTATCTTGTTTCTGACTCAGACTAAAGGGTGACAGGAACATGGAAGTTTCTGCAGATGTTCCGTCATCATGAAGTGGTATTGTGGCCACCTCTCACTGGCCAGTTCTGTCCATACAGTCACCCACCTCACTGTGGGCTGATTTTGACAGCCGGTCCACTGACTTAACTCTGATGCAGTCCAGTACCCATGTTCTGGGAGCCTCTTAGACACCCATTTATTTCTCACAGTTCTGGGAAAGTCCAGGATTAAGATGCCAACATATTCAGTGTGTGGTGAAAACCAGCTTTCTAGTTCAGGGTAGGCAGCCTTGTGTACTCACACGATGGAGAGGGTGAGAGAAATCTGTGGGGTCTCTTTTATATAAGAGCATTAATCATCTACTCACCTTTCTAAGGCTCTATCTGGAAAAACCACCACTTTAAAGAAACGCCATCACTTCAACATGCTAATTTCAGGTGATCTAAACATTCAGATGATGGGTCTCCTTTAATTCTCCTCCAGGGCCCACAGAAACGAGAGACTGCCAGAGTCTGTCAAATAGTGGAGTACAACAGGGAAGGTGAGGGAACATGGATGCCTTCGCATGTCAGCGTTTGCTGCCTCATATGCCTGTCTCACCATTCAGCCTGTGAGGAAACAAACTCAGGGTAAACAACCATTATGCAGTTTGCGGGCAGCATGTGCCAAGGTTTAAGTCCAGGGTGGCCACAGAGCCGCCTGCATTCTCCCACTCTTCCTGGGACAGTCCCAGGCCTCCCTGCAAGGCAGGGAGGTGGGTGCAGAAGGACCAGTCACAGTTTCCACACCAACTCCTTGGGGATTCCTTTTCCTTGGTAACAAAGAGCCTTAGCTTTGCTTTGCGAGCAGGACAGATGTTAGCAATTTTCAGGGAGTAAATGTTTCTCATTTCACTTTACCTTAATCAAGTTACTTGGGTTCTGTCCACAAGTGTCTGGGGAGCTCCCCCATCAGACACTGATGGGGGAGGGGTCCTGGCCTCCCACTGGCCTGGAGGGGAGCTTCTGTGCAATGAATGGCTGGTCTGTCTGCTGGCTGAGGAATGGCTGATGAGGGGCACTTATGAGGGAAGCAGGTCACTGGGCTCCTGGGTCTGAAATTGAAATTGATTCTTTCCAAGTTCTCTTACTTGGCAGAAACTTCATCTTCTCTCCTGTTTCAGGGACACCTTTCTAGTTTGTTTCAGTGCCTGGCACAGAGCAGGAGGAAAATGAACACCCTATGAATCCTGGATTCAGGCCCCCTACTTCTTTCACCCTCCACTACATCCCACTCCAGTGGGCTCTGTTAGGAGACATTCTTGGCCAAACTGCATTGATATATCTTCTGAAATATGCACACCTTCAAAGCAGGGCTTATGGAGATAGGCGTGGAATGAGGCAGTAGATTTAAAGTGCCTTCTTGGAGAATTTCATTTGATTTCAGTTCTGTGCAAAAGCATGCCATGTAGCTCTGGTCTGGTTCCATGACTTTGCAAGGACAGGAGTGTTTCTGGCCCCTTAAGGGCCTCCACTATATGAGTATACCACCTCTTGTTTCTCCATGTATTGGTTATGGATATATTGATTAATTTTGGGGTAGCTTGAATAATACTGCTATGAGCAATCATACATAATTTTTTATATTTAATTAAAGAAATTTATTTGTACATATAGAACTGGGGTACAGGCCAAAGATTCAGGGGCAGTAAGAGAATTCGCCAGAGACCGAGTGGGGAGCAGAACAGGCAGATCGATGAGGTACACTGCTGAGGGGAGCAGCGGGCGGGTCAGGAGAGGTCTGCCACACCATGTGGGTCACTTCTGGGGCAGAGATCGAACTCATGCTGAAGTGGCGTTAGCTTCTTAGTGCTGTGCTTTACTCCATGGCACCATGGAGTCCGGGTCCCATACATAAAATTTTATCAGGACATATTTTTAGTTCTCTTAGATTCGTAGTTAGAACATAATTCCACCATTGCTAGGTCATATGATCACTGTTTAGCTTTGAGGAGCTGTCCAGCTGATTTTCCAAAGTGACCGCATCTCATATTTTGATCAACAATGTGATGACTGATTTCTCCAAAGCTTTGCCAGTCTTATATTTTGACTCTTTATTATGGTCATCCCAGTGGACGGGAAGCAATATCTCATTATGGTTGGGATTTGCCTTTTCCCAGTGATAGTTGATACGGATATCTTTTTCATGTGCTTACTGGCTATTTGAATGCCTTCATTTCAAAAATAGCTAATAAGATACTTTATCCATTTAACAAATTTAAATGTTTGTTGTTAAACTGTAAGAATTATTTGTATCTTCTGGATACCAGGTCATTATCAAATATGTGACTTAATGAACATTTCCCCCATTTCTGTGCCTTTTCACTTTTTTGATAGTATCCTAAATACAGTGTTTAAATTTGATAAATTTTTCTGATTGTGTTTCTGGTGTCATATCTAAGAAACATAACCTAAATCCAAAGTCATAAAGCCTTATGTTCCTCCTAGGAGTGTTAAGCATTCCCCTTGTACATGTAGGTCTATAATCTACTTCTGAGTTAAATTTTGCATATGTTGTAGGTAGGGGTGCAACTTCATTATTTTGTGTGTGAATATTTTCTCAGCACCATTTGTTGAAAAACTATTCTTTCCCAGGTGATTTTTTTTTTTTTTATCTTGGCACCCTTGTCTAATTTAACTGACCCCAAATGTACAGGTTTGTTTGTGGACTGTCCCACTTACATCGATGCTCTGTATGACCTTGGTTCAACTATTAAAACTTAATTACTGCACCTTGGAGTTTTGAAGGTGGAAGGTGTGAGCCTTGCCCCCAGCTTTCTTTTCCAAGATGACTTTTGCTGTCCCCTTTCATTTCCAACTGAATCCTAGAATGGGCTTATTTCTGAAATAAAGCCAGCTGGGATTTTGATAGGGATTGCATTGAATTTGTGAATCACTTCGGGGAGTATTGCCATCAAACAATGTTGTCTTCTAATCTGCTCACATAAGTCCTCTGATTTCTTCCAACTATGTATTTTTCAGTGTATAAAGTGGCTCTCCTTTTGTTAAATTTACTCTAATATCTTATTCCTTGTGATGTCATGAATACAAGTGATTTAAATTTCATTTTAAAATCTAATTTTGTACATTGATCTTGTGCCTTGCAAACTTGCTGGATGAATTAGTTCTAATAGGACGAGTTAGGACATCACAAATTCCCATTGGTACTAAGATTCAGACTTTTATCTTAAATGCTCTCAATTGCTAAAAGTCTTTGATTAATTTAAAATTATAAAAAAGTTGACTTTTGACAAATGTTGCCCATGTTCTATTTGCTTTTCTGGAGGGGAGGAGTTATGGAAGCCCTCCCCTCATCATTTTCACTCTTAATAAAGTTTACAGATGCTACTACCTCAACTGTGATGTGATGTATTATCTTTCCATCACTTTTGAGATGATTAGTAAGGGTGTGGCATGGTACCTAAATAATACCTGGTACTAGGAGGTACTCAGGAAATTCTTATCAGAGAAAGAGGAAGGAAGTGGCAGTGAAAATGCAGATTTGCCTGCCTTGTTCACGAAAGCCACTCAGCACAGTCAGACCACTCAGCTTATTACACTCAACAGCCCTCCTGCTTGCTCCAGCTCAGGCTCACATTCGAGCCTGTTTCCTCAGACTTTTCCCAGGTGGAGTTCCTTCAGCATCTGGTATCTACTAAGTGGCAGTGCTAGTTGCTGACAGGGTCTATGACAATTACATTCACCAGCAGTGCAAAGATCCTGAGGCAGGTATGTTACAAATGGCAAACATTTGAGATTTACAAAGCCAAGGAGTATCTCTGGCCACCCCAACCCCAGCCAGCTTGGGGGAGGCAAACAAACAAAAACAAAATATGTTCCTCTGAAACCATACTAGCTCCATCTACCGTTGATTCAAGCCAGCCCTGGCTGGGAGGATGTCCATGGTTTAGAGATGATTTTAAGGCTAAGCCCGGAGGTTATGTGGTTGTGGTATCACTGGAAAGATCTGAGTCATGACAATAAATGTCAACACTGTGAGGCGCCTTTTTCCAACTGCACACTCTCATGTCAGGCCAGCCTCACCACAGCCCATGAGTAGGGTACCCACACCCTTAAGGATGGGGTATTTTCCTGTGCTCCCAGTCTAGTTAGCCTTAGAGCCTGATGACTTCACATTTACATCTCTCCTTTGCTGGAAATGTTCTCCCACCCCATCCATCTGTTCACTCTTCATACCTTCAGCTCATATGACCGACCACCTGGGAGAATTTCTGGAAAAATCTACTTTGGCTCATAAGCTATTTATCATCAACAAATACTACTAAACACCTCCTGTATTTCAGGTACAATCCTAGCTCAGGACACTTGTTCATCATAAGTGTCCATACATTCTAGTGACAAGAGTCAGAAGATAGGTAAATAAGTAACACATAGGAAGTGATAAGCTCAGAATAAAAATGAAAAGTGTGATAGTTGAGTTGGGGCACACAAAGAACAAGTAAAAATCAAGCAGAAATCAGAAGGAGGTAAGGTTGTAGGTCATGTAAATATCAAGAAGAATAGTATTGTAGACGGAAGGACACAGCAGTGCAATGGTCCTGACGTGGAAGCGTATTTCCTGATTATAAAGAACAGCAAGGAGATAAGTGTGGTTGGGTTGGTGTAAACAGGGAGAGTATGTTAGGAGATGAGGCCAGAGAGCTAGCAGGAGCAGGCCTTGTGGGACCTCACAGGTCATGGTCTTCTAGGATATATATAAAGCCAATTTCGGCAAAAGGATTGGCAAATGTGAACACTCCTCCCTCAGGGCTGCTTCTACTGGGTTTTGACCTTTCATCATCAACCCAACTTGTAATCTTAGGCGAAAGAAGTTTCTCTGCGCATTTCAAGGAGTGGGGGAAATGCAAAACAAAACAGCCACATCATGAAGCTGCTCCTTGGAATGAGGCTGCTCTACTGAGCTATCATTACTTTGGGGTCTGGGAAGACCAGACTTGCCTGCTGGCTTCCCAGCTCACCCCTGCTAGTCAGGGTCAGGATTAGCAGCTGGATGGCCTGCCTGGAGGAGCTGAGAAGAAGCCTGCTTTCAGGGCTGGGCCTTGCTTAGGAGTTCTCAACTGCACAGTGGTAGCCAAGGACAGGAAAGACAGTCCTGTGAGGTCTGCCGCCTCAGCCATCCCTCAGAACAATCCAAATTGAGGTTTTTGCTTAAACTGCTCTTACTCTTCCCTCCTCTTGTCTGTCCTTGAGAACTGGTACAAATTCTACCTCCCAGGGCCATGATGACCTCTCAGCCCCTAGTATTCATGCGACAATTTGACTTTTTTTTCCCCCAAAATCCACACTAAAAGCAAGCAGGCTTGGTCCCTGCTCTTGCCCAGATTGGGAAGGCAGAGAGGGGTTCAATTATGAGGTGTGCTTAGTACCTGTGATTTCTACTGACAACCCTCCCTCCCCCCATGAACAGGGAGGTGGGTGTCAAACCTAGTTGTTGTTTCTGCACCCCTCTCAGTGACCTCCGTCCAGCTGAATGGAGCACCCAGCAGGTGGGTGTTGAATGCCTTCCCTCATGAATGAGCACCTTGCAAATAGGTGACCCATTGTGTCCTTGAGTTAAATAGCTGTATAGTGTTGAGGAACCATTTTCTTCAATTTAAATCTTACCTTGATTTCTTGGTGCATTTCAACTTGGGAATATTAGGTTATGAGAAAAAGGAACAACCATAATGTTCTGCTCCTCTTGTGTTAGTTCTGCTGTTCAGGTCTTGTATCAGATTAACTTGAAATCTTAGTGAGTTAATACGGCCATGGCTTATTCTGGCTCATTGGCGCTGCATGTCAGTGCAAACGGTTGGCTCACAGAGACTTCCTAGGGCTATGGCCTCTAAATCACACGTTTTCTTGGTCAGCTCAGTTCAGAGAAAGACAGGTTGCATGCTGCCTCTCAGCGCTGCCCCCTGTTTTTTACACCTATCAGTTCTGCTCACAGCCTACTGGCCACAACTAGTCATGTGTCCCCTGGGGGTGTTCCAAGGGGGTGGGTAAGGTGCGACTGGATTCAGGGAACAGTAAACACCTGTGCCCAGCTTTCCACGTGCTTTGCAGGGAGGGGCAGGTTGGGAGGAAACCAAGGCTCTGGGTCTCCAAGGAGGGGGCCGCCTCTGAACTTCATCAAGATTGCAGCCGGCCACTGGAATGTTCGTAGATTACTTTGTGCCCTGTGTGCACTGGGTTTCTTTTCTCTTTAGGTAGACTAGTTTGTTTTTGCAAAACTGGAATAAGAAGCAGTGCCTACTTGCCTCACAGGGTGGTGAGAGTTTAGTAAGTCATATATGAAAAGCACTTAGGCAGAGCCTGGAACATGGGAAGCCAGATACCAGGCAGTAACTGGTTCTCTTGCATGTGCCCGAAAATGCCTCTTAGAGTTAGCCTTCAGAGACCCCATGTCACCCCGCTCAAGAAGGGACAGAGAGATGGCCGAAAACCTACCTGGGTCACGGGTTCTCCCTTGGCTTGAGGAAGGGGTACAGGCCAGGACAACAACCCAGATGGACTAGATCAGTCTTTGTTTATAAGTCCTAGCATCTCTGCCAAAGGGAAACCTGTGGCTGCCAGGCCTACTACCTGGAGCCGCTTTGAGGACACTTCGCTTCATCCTCACCTGAACTAGGCCATGGCAGAACTTGAGAAACAAAGTTCTTACCTGGAGACCAACTCTTGGTCACACCCTGAAAGCAGAGCTTGAACTGCCCTGGGGGGGCATAGAGGGCTGGAGCTGGGTGGCCTCCCCTCATGTCATGTCACACCACCCCACCCCCCTGCCTGAGGCTGCCTCTTCACTGAGCCTCACCTGGCTCATCCTGAGGAAAAGGCTGCTCTGGGCTCTGCTTCCATTCGAGGTGTTTACCAGAAGGACATCTTGGTTTCCAAAGGCACCCTGCCAGTTGGACAAAGGCACCCTGAGCTCCTGGTGGGGGTGAGGGAGGGGGTGTACTTCCCTTCCCTCTTGGGCTTAAAACCAACAGTCCTTTGAATTGGATCACTCTAATTATGAGATGTTTTGTTATTTACTTTGATCTTCACATGAACCCTGAGATAGGGGATTATTATCCTCATCTTAGAGAATGACCAGGAAACTTGCTCAAACTTGGCTCAGAGCTTGAGGCTCATAGGGGCAGGCCCAGGAGCCCTCTGGAGCTTGGAGACCAGACCTGCACTGTACGGAGTGGAGTTTGGGTGCCCACAAGGGACAAAACAAAATGATTCATAGTAAATGCTTCCATATAATAACTCTTCAGCTGCTTTCTCTTAAAGTTCTTGAATGTATAAGACATGTAATACCTGAGAAGCTACTCTTTATCCACTTTAAGACTCTTATGGTAACATGGATTCAAATGTTTCTAAATTTACAGCAAAGTACATTATTCCAGTTCCTCAGTTGCTTATTAATCAAAACCTCAACCTTTTATACCTTCATTAAAATATAATACATTATTTTCTCATTTTTCTCTTTGTCACCATTCATTATGATGTGACTATGAATTTTGAATTTCTAAAAAAGAGCCTGTTTTTTTTTTTTTTTTTTTTGGCTAATATCATTCTTGAGAGCAGGGTGAATCTCTACCCTGAACATCCACTGCTCTGCCTGCCCTGCTTATCCCTAGACTTGTCTGTCTTATGTAATATTTCCAGAGTGCCAGCCATGTGGCCTTGAATCATGGAAGACCTGGGTGGGACATTCTGACTGAATGATGTTCAAATAATGGGCAAATGAGATTGTCATGGGGAGGAGCTCATGTGGTTTTAAAAAGGGGAAATTTGTGTCATGGTCTTTATTTACAAGCACTTTGGGGGTGGCAGTAATGACTGCAGGGAGGTTGGCAAAGCAAAGATCAGGATGGAAAAATCTAAAGATGGCAAAAGAAGTCATCTTAAGGCTGAAAGAAAAAACTATTTTTCTTTCAGAAGCCACATTTACTTTCCAGAAGCACTTGATTTTTCTTTCTTTTAGTGCTAAGGAAATAATAGTTAAAAGTTTTTAGAAGTTGTTGCACAACAGCTTCTTTTAAAGGCTGAATTAGAGACACTTCAGAAAACTTAGTGGAAGTATACTCACCACTGACTCCCCCAACGAGCATTCTGAGCATGAGTTCACTCTGATCTCATTTCCGTCCTTAGCTTGGCTGCAGCTAGAGCCTCAGCTCTTTCTCCTGTGTTCCCATAGCTTGCTTGCTGTCTGAGGGGGCAGGACCAGCTCTGCTTCTGTAAAGGAGGGATGTGGTTTCCAGTGAGGGCTGTGGCCTCTCACTGTTAAGTTCCCTTTTGAAAGGTCCACAGTACAGGGAAGAAAGAGTTCTTGGCAAACTAAAATACAGAAAATCTGATTTGTTCCCTTCACCAGGGACATGGTCTGCAGGCTGTGGGTAGGTGTCAAATTTTTTAAGGAAGGCCTGTGATAACTGTAGGGAACCCTTTCTCTGACATGCAAAGAGTACCTGCAACCATACGCCAGCTGTCAGAAAGGCAGAGCTTCCCAGAGGACAAGACCCAGGAGGAAATGAGTGACCAACAGAAAGCAAGACTGAAGAAAACCAGCATCTACCCATGTATCCCTGGCCTAGAGAGTACTCATGGCAGGATTGGGAGGTCAAACAGGTAGCCCATGATAAGAATGTCACCAATGATGTGCCCCGTTGTCATGACCTGGGGCCTGTCCTCCGCTTGGGTGATGCTTCAAGTAGCAAATAGCTTCCACCCCCTGCTACCTCCTTGCCCCAGTACAGCGTCTCTCTCTCTCTCTCTGAGCGCCTTCATCTCTGCTGGGGCGAGGAGGAAAGCATGAGAATAAAGGAATCCAACCAAGATGTGCATGATGGATAGCCTCTCAGGGCCATTTGTATTTTCAAAGAGGAGCCCCTCTCCTGGAGAAACACCCCTCTGAAGACAGGATTCAGATGTGAGTGGGCAAGCAGCCAGGCCAGCTGTGTGGAGCTGTACTCCAGCCAAGTGACTGAATGTCTGCTTTCAGGCGGCTTCATGAGCTGTCACAATCTTCCACCTCTGCAGAGAGAACTTCTGTTCTTTCTAGTCTCCAGGAAAGGTCAGGGAGAAAAAGGGGTTCTTGAGTTCAGACACTACATACTGAATATCAAATCGTGATATTAGAGCCTACAGTGTATAGATGTGCACATTCTATTTTGAAAATTGTTCAGAAGCATCAGGGCCTAAAAGGACACATTTCAGATAAAAGTCCCCCCTTGATCAACTGCAAAATGAACAGCTGTCTCCTCAGCCCACATGCCCATGAACTAATCCCTGGGCCTTACTGGGTGCTCCCAGTCACCTGTCCTGTTTAACTTTTGTGCACGGCACCCTGTAGTCTGAACTTCCTGGACTCCTCAGCAGCACTGGGCTCTCTGGGAAGTGCTCCCAGGAGGCAAGGCTGGGCAATCAGCTGCTTCCCACTTGATTTCTGGGGGACCCACAGTGACCCGTTCAGTGTTTCCAGGACTGAATTTCATATAGCTGAAAATCTTTTTCTAAAGGAGAGGGAGCAACTAGTTTGGCCGAGATACTCACTTTTTGTGAGTCTTGATGATGGATCCTAATTGGTGCCAGTGAATAAATGATCAGCTTCATTAAATTATCAGTATTTATTAATATAAATATTATACATTTAAAATCCACTGTTAATGCCCTTAGGAAATATACTTATTCAAGTTTCAATTCACAAGGATTCATAGGTGGCACTATAGACCAATTACACTCAGCCCTCCTGACAAACTCCTGATTTTCCTCATCACCTGTGGCCTGCAGAAGGAGATCAGCTTGCTTTGGGATGTTCAGACAGACACTTTCTCCTTCCATTTCCAGGTCAAACTCCAGCTAACACTACTCATGCTTCAGAGTTGCCTGCAATTTTAATAATTCCTTCTGTCTGACACTGCTGTGGGGTCACACTGGCCAGCTCTAGAGTCAGCTGTTTGACAAGTGCTCTCTCTTCAGGGAGAAGCCGGCAGCTCCATGCACAGAAGCCTGCAAGTGGAGAGCTCGGGGTGGCTGGTCTGAGAGGAGAGGGCCGTGCACTGGGGCCCGGGTTCCCTAGCATTGACGTGATCCTTGCTGAGACTGCGAGCAGAACATGTCGTTCTCAATCACAAACCACCTCAAAGGAGTGTTACTCTTTACATAGCAGCCAAATACCGCTCAATTTGAAAATTCCATAACCCTGGCACTCCAGAGCCAACGTGCAGGGCTGTGCAAGAACAGATGTGGTCTCTGTTTGAAGGTGAAAACCCCAGACAGCCACTTGTCTTGAAGAGTGTCCGCTCATTTTCAGCTTGAGAGGTTAGCTTGGCAAGCATTTCCCCCCTTCTGGAGATTTTGTTTATAGGATTTAACAATTAAAAAAAAAAAAAAAACCACCATACACACAATTGTGCATTGTTCAGCCTCGGCACAAAGGTCAGCTCCTGGCACTCAGTATTTTTCCAATTCCTGATTCTTTTTGATCCCACTGTGCAGATCAGCAGATAGGGAATTTTAAGGCAATGGAGAACAAAGAGAAAATGGGCAGAGATCTCGTGAATTATTATCCAACAGAAATATCTGTCTGGCCAACAGGGGAAAGCCCCTTTTGTGCAATTCTAGTGTTTATGTAACTTTGAGGATGCATAGTCAAAAGTGATGCAATTTTGGTCGGGCAGTTCATCTAGGTGCGAAGGTCCTTTGTATAGAAGACTGAAATATATGTGGGCTCTAGAGACAGAGATAGTAAACCGGAAGGTGGTCGTTCTTGTAAGACACACAAAGGACAAGGTCAAGTCATTGCATGAGAGATTGAAACATGGGACTGTAAGTGCTCAGAGAGCATGTTGTCGAACACCTTTAACTCTCGCTGAAGCAAATGAGACCATAAGTGACCCCCAGGGTCACACAGTTAGCTAGTGGTGGTGAACATCTAGGACTTCTTTCTACTAATTTTACCAAGACTCTGTAAATTCTCCCACTGTGAGATGGAAAACTGGAATTTCTTTCTATCACCTGTGGTACTTTTGGCTGTAGTAAGTCTTAGAAAAAGGTAAAGGGAAGGCAATAGTGAAGAACTTTGTAATGCTGTCTAGAATGTGGCAGCAAAGTAGCTGTGTGTTACTGGTAGGTTAATTTCTTGAACATGGGCTTTTTTTTTTTTTTTTTTTTTTTTGACAGAGCTAGGAGCAATTTAGTAAATACAAGTGGGCATTGGACTATTCTAGAGATGCAGCTCCAGAGAACTGTCCAGGCAGGAGATACTGGCTGGGAAGCTGGTGGAACACCTTCTAATTTTGGCTGTTAAAACCAGTAGAAACACCACACATGAGCCAGTTCCTCCTGTTCCTGAGCTCAGTTTCTGCTTTATTCACAGAGGAATTTAATTTGGGCAGACAGGACAGCACAGGAAGAAGCCAGGTGGAGCTGGCCTTTCAGGAAGACCGACGGGGCTGTCTATGGAAAACCATTTCTAAATGGCTTTCAAATCCCTGGAGTGTAGGGTTGTGCTTGCTGCCGGTGATGGATTTCCCCTCCCCTGACAGTTCACAGGCAAGGGTGCAGTGTCAAGACTAGATGATTGATTCCAGCAAGTGAAGGCTCGAGACTCCACCTCGGTCCCCTCTGTGAGATGGTGCTCCCGCTGCCCGGGTGTGATGAGGTCATTTTGCGGGGCACAAAGGACTCCAGGGGAGTGTGCACCGTGCACCGTCCCTGCTCATTCAGGGCTTTCATGCCTCCTGGCTGTGCAGGGGGAACAATGAACTTTGTCAGTATTACAGGAACTCACTATGGAGCCAGTTTAGATGCCTTTCAGCAGTACCCCCCTGAGGCACACAATGCATTTATTATATCATTCTGGTCTAAGAAGGGCCTGGGAACAGCTTGCAGTGGCCTATAATTAAGTACATTTAATAATAAAGGCACAAACTTCTGAGGTATTGCTATAAGTCAAAACAAACTCTTCATCTCCTCACTTTCTATACCCCGCCTTATCATCATCTTCCTCTTTAAGAAAAGCCAGAAGTTACAGTTTAACATAAAAAACAATTGGAAAGGCTGTCTGGCCAGTGATGAAAAAGGACACTACTTCTATACATTTTTTCCTAATAAAAGAAAATGGCTGTGGCTTACTCAGGTAGTTATATATGGGGAGGACTTGTTAGAAGGCTGTTCTGTTCTTCATCTTCAGATTCACCTTCCAAAGCTTTCAGGGGCTGGGCCCTCTGGCCACAAGGCGCCTGCAGTGGCTAAGCTGGTGCCTGGATGGGCACTTGCCCAGCTGGCGGCTGTGTCCAGGGTAGAATGCTTAGAAAACTTCTAGCAGGGCCCCATTTCCTTGTCCCCTGTGCGCATCTTTGAGAGCCCAATATGTGCAAACGATTTCTGATGGGGGAAGGCGGCTTCTTGGGGCTAGCCAACAAGAAGAGGAACTGCAACGGGAGAAAGGCTTGACAGCTAGGTTTGTGAGATCACAGATCAGGAGGGTGTCGGCCCACGACATGCCTACCTGCCTTTGTGCCCAGTTCCTTAAAATTTCTAAGCCTTGATTGATTTTGTAAAATGAAGATGTTTGAGTTTGCTGGTTAGTCAATAGTCTAGTACAGAGAATCTTAGAAAAGCGACAAGTTCTGCATCTCACTTTACTGTAAAATGAGGCAAAAATACTTAGTTCACAAGTATTGTTGTGAGGACTGACTGGAATTGTCTGAAATCACTTAACATACCTGATTATAATTAGTAATCTGTAAATAATAGCTGCTGCAGTCATTGAGTGTCATCTTTGCTTTCTTAACACTGATTAAAATGAAACGGATCTGTATAATTTCACTAAGTATGGGCGCAAGGCAACACCATCAACAACTTGGATTTCTAACTCCCAACAAAGTGCACACGAGTGCCCCAGTGTTTCTGACAATGCCCTCAGGGATGAGTGAGCATTTTAGTTAGTGGTTGGAGAGGCTGACTTTCACTGAAACATTTGATTTTTAACTGTGACATTGAGCTTACTGACAAATAAATTCGTGCAAGAGAGGGTAGGGATAAGGTACATTTGGAAAGTAAAAAGAATCAGGCCTGAAAAAGGATAATTGATTATGGCCGAAGAAATCTTTACCATTCATTCAGTTCAAACACAATACCTTGTTTTTACTTTTTTTTTTTTTTTTATGTGAATGTTAATTCCCCCCACCCTCACCCCCTTACAATCATTTGTTATTTTGCACATTACATTTTGGATACCAAAATGAGAAGCAGTAGAAAAAGAAGAAACAAACTCAGGCAACACATCCTTTATCCTTCTACTGGGGTAGCGTGGAGAACAGAACATTCGCTCTTTATTATTTAAAGAGCATTTTAACAAGTCATGTGGGAAAGGAAGCAATCCAAGGATCTTTTGATTCCTTTTGCTTTGGCTAAGAAAATGGAATTACTGAGAAAAATCAAACCTTATATAAAATATTGCTGTTAGAAGGACTTTTTAGAGGGCTAAATACTGTAAGATCATTGCTTGCTGGGCAACCCAAAGTAGAGGAGAAAATAAAAGTGATATTGACCAGGAACAGTTGGGGTGTGTTTACACAGACCTGATCTCAACGTCAGAAAGTAGCATCAAGTTTCCTGGATGGGGCCACTTTTGTTATCTTAGCGCCCAGAGGATGTGTTAAGGCAAAACCAAGTGTCTTTTACCCCCTCAGGTTTCTGGAAATAGACCAAGTTCTCAAATCATCTTCCTTTAACCCTGACCTTTTATAAAATGCAGGTCAACTTTTCTCAAGTGATTTGTAACCCATTAACAATTGTAGATTTCCATGCACAAACCTCCCTCTGGCTGCTTTCCTGAATTCTGAGCAAGTGTTGGAAGACCCAGGAATGCCAGAATTATTCCATCACTGCATGGTTCACTTTATAGATGTCTTTTCTTCAGAGGTCTCTTATTCCTAGCTTATTTTAAATTTCCAGGTCACCAGGGTGATGAGGGGCATTTCTTAAATAGTGGACAACATGGTGGAGGTGAAGATCTGTTGTAAAATCTGAGGGATGTCCTTAGTATCCATGGCGACGAAAGACCTTCCCGCTGGTAAAGTTCTCTGAAGCCTGTCAGGAGGGAAAGGAAGGAGAATTACCATTGCAAATGGGGGCTGCTAGCCACCTCCTGCCCTTACAAACCACAGTATCAAAAGGGCTTCTTAGAAAAGGAAATTTTCACTTTCTAATACCTTACCCCTGCCTGCAATTATGGGCTGTCACTTGACAATGAAGCACTTGGAAGAGCAACAAGGAGCTAGACATTGAAAGTGAACTGAAAGAAAGACCTTGTCACTGAGAAAGCCAGCAATTTGAAAATAAAAACATTATTTTTATTAATGTTATTTCCTGGTATTTTATATACCCTTGACAGAACAGTATCCTAGGGACCAATCTGGGACCCACTACCAGGGTCCAGGAATATGTTTAACTTACACCTACTTCTCAGTGTTTTTCCTGCCTCTTGGGCCTCAAAAGCTGTTGCCCAAACCCCTAGTGGTCCTTTCTCTTTTTGCCCATCACATAATGTGAAATACAATCGTGCTTACGTAACAGCCCCTTTGATGACACTGAGGTTATACAGGCTTATGATAATTTTTTGAAATGTCAGGTTATCATTTGGAACAAAGGGCCATTTTTGAAGGTAATGAAAGTGCAAGACACATTTCTTGCCAAAAGCACGCCTCCTTTCACTGTGCCAACAAAGTTTGGTTTTGGAATGACATTTAATAAAAGTCAGCCCTCCTGTGTAGTATCATACATTTGGCATGCCTGGTCGACCAGCTAATTCCACAACATATCTTTTGCCAGGGGGTGTTGGACCATTTCCCTAGGAAACCACAAGGGTATTATTGTGCTTTCTTAAGTATTCCAACAGGATCTGTTCACTAGAAAGACGAAATTGCCATTTCAGCTCAGCTAGGATTTGTTGAGCTTGCCATCTGCCTAGGGCCGGGCTGATGCAGAAGAGAGCCTGGGACGAAAGGCAGGGTTCGTGTTCAGGGACACGGAGACGAACACACAAAACTGGGAAAATGCGGGCGGCTGTAATAAAGCGACTGTAATTACATGGCATTAAGTCTCTTCTTGACCTTACTCTGCAATCTGCAGCAAGGTGAAGAAAGTCGAGAGGAAAAGATGCAGCACTGTGGACGCCAACACTTGCTAGTGTATACAAAACGATGCCACAGATACGACAAGGAAATGGGGAGGAATAATTACAAGCTCAGCTTTTTGTTTGCATTAGGCAGGAATTTTTAATATTTTTTTTACAGGAGATATATTTTCTGCATGTTCTCTGCTTGTTATTTTAAACAGAAATGTGCTTTGTTGTAATTCAAAAGGATGAATATTAGTGTGTATTGAAAGGATTTCAAGATTTCTCCTTTCAGATCATCCACGATGGTGTTTATTGTCTGACTGTACTTCCCAACAGAGTATTCAGTATGTTCAGTGCAGCATCTATTTCACATATGGTCTTAGGTCATTGCCAGGTGTCTCTGCCTGTTCCCATGTGACAAGGGATATCTGGGGAGATGTCTGTGATGTGTGCATGTGAAGTCTACATGTGTAAACACAGAACACAGATTGATGCTTGTGTGTGTCTACAACATAACATATAGATGCACAATCCCTTCTGATAGGAAACCGGTAAATCTTTGCCACTTGGAATAGGATTTGAACATGGCTGGAATTGAGCTTGGGGATCTTGATCAAAAGTGCAAAAATATGTAAGATCCTTATTAGTGGACAGATCAATTTACTAGCTGTTTTATTATTGCTGGGTTTAAATATAAACCAAAAAAACAACTTAAAAATATTCTTGCTCACCCAAACATGGTCTAGTTGAGGAGACAAGATGTTCTGGTTTATTAGCTCCTTGAGGGGACTGACAGTAATTCCCCTTTTTCTAACCTCCCCAGTGCCCCACCTCATGATGTTAGCCCATGAAAGGTGCTTCAGGATCTCTATACTCCTGTATCCTGAGGTGATACTTACTTGGTTGCTTGATCACCTAAAGATCCAATGAAAATGGCAAAAGCATTTACTTGAGGGTTGCTTGTCAGGATTTGGGCAAATTTGGCAGGATGTATTCCGTATCGTGACAGGTTCGCATCACTTAAGACAATCACAAAGTACTCATCAGCTTCTTCTTTGATAATGTCCTTGATGGCATGCTCAGTCCCCTCTAGTGTGTGGTCCCCACTCATGCAGAACTGCGCATGGGCATGCATTGTCTGGGGAGACGAGAGGGTGCACAAGAGGCAGGGGAGAAAGACTGTTACTGAACGTGACGACTTAATCTGTGCACCATGAGAACGCACAAATACCAATTACTGCACCTGAATATAGAGTCTGAGTTCTTTTTAATTTGTTCCATAGAGTGATAACTGTACATGGAGATGTATGTGTATGATAAAAACTTTCATTAGGAACAGAAAACGTTCCAAAATTAACCCAGACGGAACTTATTTTTACAACTCACAAGTTGCATAAAGTGAGAAGTTAGAAGACTTGGCCTCCCACCAGAGGATGGCGATGACACAGGAGAAAAATCAGGAACGGGCTGTGTTTCCAATAAGCACAACTACAGTACTAAACACTGTACTTCACCCACACTGAGGGAGGACATAACTTAAAAACTGTGTGTTTGTGTGTTTCTATTACTGGTCTATGTAAATGAATTTATTATTAGAAAATACCAAGAACACACATCACTGGAATTAGAGACTACTCCAGAAGGGATCATTTTCCCCCTTCAATTGAAAAATCTCAGGGCTGAGAACTATAGAGGGTATAGTTGCGGACCCAGTTTATAGAATCCTGATATAATACTGAGTAGCTAAAAATGTGTAGGGAACAAGTTTAATTTTTGTATGTGGAGAAAGGATTTTAGGTATGATTATTGTTTCTCAGTTTAGTGCTTGAACACCTGGAATAGTCTTTTTCCTATAGCTGCTGCTGCTTAGTGAATATTTTCAGAAAGTTTTTCATATTATAGAGGTAATGGAATATTTACCTTCAGAATTTCTAGTCTTTGCTTGTTGTCCTTGGGGATTTTGTTAATTGGAACTATGCCAATGTTATAGCCATCTCCAGAGTGTCCAGTGATGTCGTACTGTGGGCAAGAGAATCACAGTTAGAAATTCCTGTCCACTATAGAATTGTCACTCCACCTCACTGTATTACTGTTCAGAATTGTTAACCTGGCCATGGAGAAGTGAAAGGAGACAAATTCCACTCTCCTTCACTCTGGCCCATTCTGCTGTGTGATCTGTTGTCCTTTGAGAGGTAGAAAGTATAATGAGGGCTATGGGGATACCAAGAATTCCACTCTTAATTTCCGTGGAGAGTTAAAACAACTCACAATACACACACTAAGGTGGCAGAATTCTAAAGTGGTTCCCATGATTCCTGCCATGTAATCCACTCCCCTTCGCGTGGGCAGGCTATGCAAACATGATGGAGATCTCTGTGATAAACATGGAGTAAAAGGGACCTTGCCGACATAATTAATTTCATTAATGAATTGATTCTGTGTTAATCAAAAGATTATCTGGGTGGAACAAATCTAATCAGGGGAACTTTAAAAGTCCTCCCCTGCCTCCCCCTACTGGTAATGGGTGGAGACAGATTTCCAGGATGGGGGGTGTGGCATGTGGGGCGTTTCCGTAGTTGAGGAGAAGGCACACCATGGGGCTAGGCCTTGAGAGGCATTCAAAAGTAACCCTGGCAGAAAGTCAGGACCCCAGTCCTTTAGCCCCAAGGAACTGAGTTCTGTTAGCAATCTGGAAGGACCCCAGAACCTTCAGACAGGAGCCCATGCTGACTAACTCCCCTGACTCCAGCCTCATGAAACCTAAACAGAGAACCCAGCCGAGCCTTCTGGATTTCTCAGTGACTTAAAAAAAAAGGGTATTTCTTTAAGTGGGTACATTTGTGGTAGTTAGTTATGCAACAGTGCAAAACTAATGTGTTTTTTTCTGAACACAGAAGTGAAACATTCATTGTAGAACTTTTAGAAAGCATAAAATAGTAAAAATTAGCCAAAATCCCATTATCCAGATAGCTTTTTTTTTTTTTAAATTTATTGATTTATTTAGACATACAGAACTGGGGTACAGGCCAGAGGTGCAAGGGGTGGGTGAGAGGCTTCACCAGAGACAGAGTGGGGAGCAGAATAGGCATATAGACAAAGTATACTGCTGAGGGGAGCAGTAGGCGGGTCAGAGAGGTCTGCCACGCCATATGGGTCACCTCTGGGGTGAGGGATGGAACTCATGCTGAAGTGGCTGCTGACAGCTTGCAATGCTGCATCCTAACTTCCTAACCTGTTGCACCACCAGGGAGGGTCCAAGATAGCCCTTTTTTTTTTTTTTTAAAGATTTATTTATTCATACAGAACTGGGGTACAGGCCAGAGATGCGGAGGGTGAGAGGCTTCACCAGAGACAGAGTGGGGAGCAGAACAGGCAGATCGACGAAGTACACTGCTGAGGGGAGCAGTGGGTGGGTCAGGAGAGGTCTGCCACGCCATGTGATCACCTCCGGGGCAGGCGGGAATCGAACTCATGCAGAAGTGGCTTTAGCTTCTTAGTGCTGTGCTTTAACCCGCTGCGCCACCAGGGAGGGCCATCAAGATAGCCCTTTTTAATGCTTTACTGTATCCAAGTTTCATGCCAATTCTCTACCTGGTGAGTGTTTTGAAGGCCAGGTCACATGTACTCAGCTACAACTTCTGTTCTATGAGCATGCCTGCTGTGCTTACGGCACAAATGCTTTGAGAGTTTCAGTCAAGTTGGGGAAATGTGCAGTTTTTCTCTCCCTGTTGCCCATATTCTTCTAGAACATTTGCAAGCTGGTATGCTCCTCCCCCCACCCTACAGTTCTGAGATAAACAGTTTGCCTGAGCTAGTTGACAATCAACCCGCGATATAACTGGAACCATTACATTTAAAATCAAAAGAAGTGTAAAAATCCCCATTGATAGGATTTTTATACAAAAATAGGAAGTAGGCAAATGGGGTTATTTGGGGAAGATTAGCTCTCTCAGACTTGTAGAAAGCGTGCATCCCCGGGCCATTAGAGTAAATTCCCTTTCGGCAGTCACAGATCAGGTTGCCATTCCAGTTGGGGACCCGGCTTCCCCGTGTGAATGCACAGGGAAGAGCAGTGGTCCTTTTCAACATAACCATGGGGAGTAGCTTCCTTGGTGGGTGCAGGAAAGGCCCTGAGCTAAGTGAAGACAGTGACTAAGGCAAGCACAGAAGCTGGCTAGGCAGGACAGTCCTGGGCCTTGAGCAGGGGTTTCACTATGCAGAGTGGCACTGGCCATGGCCACCAAGCAACAGCGACTAATGACCTCCGGCATGGAATCAATAGAGACCTTTGGGGGACAGTTTGGCAAAAGGTTTGGGGACCGGAAGGAAAAGTAGAACAGCACCTAGAGGGGTTGGGGGAGGAGAGGTGTTTGTACTTTACAGTTGTAGAGTGCAGGCAGTGGGGAGGGAGGTTAGGCTCATGGTCAGAGGTTAGCTTGGGGAAGGAGGGAGGACACTCCTCTTCTGAAAGGACAGCAGGGAGAATGAAAGGGACCGAGAGCAGTGTATGAGTGGAAGGACCAAGTGTACAAATAAAGGCCCATAGAGGATGTTTAAATATTATAAAGCTAAAAATTGTTCAATGAAATGTCTGTACCCCCACTTTGATAAGCAGACAGTATCATGACCAGGAGAGCCAGGGTCAAATTTGGGATACTTGGGGTCCTTGAAATTCTGTGCAAGAATTGGCTTGCAGGCCAGACCCCTCTCTTCCTACAGTTGGCTCTGGCCCCCACCCAAGGTCCCACATGCATGTGGGCACCTAGTCGCCATGTCCACATGTCATAATACAGTAGCTCTTTGGCATCCCTCACACTTGGGAGTTTGTACCATCGGTCTGGCCTCAGAAAGAGGTCCATGCAGGCCTGAGAAGTCAGACTGGCCATCTTAGACAGCTGAAGATCCCAGGAACTAGGGGCATGATGGAGAAAATGGCTCCAGTGGGTACTCCCCCTTGGGCCCATACACTCTCCACTTTGTGGGAAGGGCAGAGTCGGAGGGAAGTGGCCTGGGAGATTAGTTTATGCCTGGTTTTAAGGGTGCTATTTCAAAGGAGTGATATGAAGAATTGTTTGGGAGATTTACCAATACATTAAAAAGGCTTGACAATGAATGTTTGTTAAGGAAGTAACTCTCCTCAGTGGAGTGTTTGCTATCAATATAGTAAAGACAAAATAAAAATGGAAATCTAAAAAGCTGAACAGCTTGTAGCTATGGTAACTATAGGAAAGCTCTGGTGGCTTCAGTAGACACCTGACTCAGGTCACTGTGTGTTCAGCACTGGGATTGGCCTGCTCCATATCTCCATGGATGCAGGCTCCAGGCCCTGCTCACTCTGATCCGAGAGTGGTCATCCTTAAATCTGTCTGTCTGCACAGGAGGGGAAAAAGCAGACTCGACTTTTTCAAGCAAAGGAGATAAAGAGGTGGGCTGCAGACCTACATTTCTTCCCCCCTTCCTCTTTACCCCCTCCCCATTTCCCCTTCCTTTATTTGTGGTAAGGAAAGTGCTATTTGTAGGACCTCCTTTGTCTGTGCCTAATTAGTATTGCAAAGCCTGAAAAGACAAACCTAAGGACAGGATGGAATTTAGAAAATGGTTTGCAGGCTCTGGTTCTCATTGTCTGTATGGACCTGGGGATTATTCTGTGCCCAAAGTAAATAAGACTTTAGAGGAATCCAAAGTACATTTAAATGTGGAGCATTCCCTGGTGCTACTATAGATCAGCTTAGGCCCCCATTAAACAGTATTTCTGTCATAATTACCTAGGCTCTGCTACCCCAAGTTGTTTTATAGGCTGTAATTGCCAATCCTTAAATCTGTCCTTTAAAAAAAAAATGTAGGCCCTCCCTGGTGGCGCAGCGGGTTAAAGCACAGCACTAAGAAGCTTAAGCCACTTCTGCATGAGTTCGATCCCTGCCTGCCCTGGAGGAGATCCACATGGCGAGGCAGACCTCTCCTGACCTGCCCGCTGCTCCCCTCAGCAGTGTACTTCCTGGATCTGCCTGTTCTGCTCCCTGCTCTGTCTCTGGTGACTCCTCTCACCTTCCGCGTCTCTGGCCTGTACCCCAGTTCTGTATAAATAAATAAATAAATCTTAAAAAAAAAATACATATAAACTTCCATTTCTCTCATTCTGCCATCCATGCCATCTAGTTCCTGCCATGATGGGTCTCAGGCATCACTCCGTGCAGGGCAGGCCTCGCTAGTCAGCAACCTCGCTGCCATTGTCAAACTATCTGACATTTAGATAATTTTTGAGTAGTGCGATGTTTTTTTTTTCCAAAATCATAACTTCTCCATTATTCAGACTTTTCCATAAATCCTGCAGTCTTAAACTTAGCATCACGCCTAAATTATTAACCTAAAAAATGAGGGAAGATCAGTTTTAATACTTTTTTTGCTTTAACAACTTGTTTAAATTTCTTTTTTGTTACACATTGTTTTGAAATTCTCACTCATTTAGACAGTTATTACAAATGACAACAAATGTTCAGTTTGAGTCCAAGGTACAAAAAGTTTGTCTTTAGATGAGAAGGGTAATTTCTAGATTACAAAAGAAGTTCTGTTTGGCACAAGGAACTATGAACATTTTTAGAGTAGGGTTTATGTAAATTTATATTGGGGAGCGTAGTCATTAGGTAACTTTGGAGCAGATATGCTTTACTATACATTCACATCACAAGTAGGTATGAGACAGTTGTCTGAGGCTGTTTCTAAAGACTGATGTTATGTAGAATTAAAACCTCATTCTGGAAATTCAAATACATCATTCTAGGAGAACATTACAGACAGTGGGGAGCCAAGGATTGGAAAACAGGTGAGTGAGAAGGTTGAGAGAAGCCAACAGAAGCACAAGGTGTAGTTGGCCAATGATTTACTGTATCAGCTAACTCATCTTTATTTGTATCCTACAGGTCAACAGAGAAAGAATAATGTTTGAAGGTCAAGTAGGCTAGATTTAGCTCTGGCATTAACAAGATTTTGAGCTGGGGCTAGTCATGTAACATTCCTAAGGCTTGTATCTCTCTTGCAAATAACGTGACTTTACACGACATCTAGTGCTGTATGCTTCTAAATCACTTAACCTCTCTGACAAACAGGGCGAGTCTCTGTTTTACCTGTCTCACGGGATTGCATAAACCACTGTATAATGTTAACACTTACATAATTCTTTATTGTTTACAATGGGCTATATATTGTTTCATTTTGATTCTCTACTACTTTTGGGGAGGGTGTTATTAAGCACATTTCACAAATAGACATTAATACTCAGTGATTAAAAGACTTTGAGGTCAGAGATCTAGTGTTTGCAGAAGTATATTTACTCCTGAACCAAGTGCTCCTCCCTGACTTTCTTCCTCCTTCCAGTGCCACGCTTTTTGAATGACTGTGTTGGCTCAGTTGATGTAGAGTAGCTAATTCTGACTTCTTTGATGGGACTCAGAGAACTGACATCCTATCTCTGTGCAGCAGTAAAAATTTACTCAAAGTCTGAGCGCGAAGGGGTGATTGGGTTTTATTTCTAACCTGTGAAACACCCCTGAGGCCTCTGGAAAAAGTTAAGTATAGCCACTGAACTAAGGTTTTGCTGGAAGGGAACCCCATCAGGTGCTGGTTTGTAAGCCAACCTGCTATATCCTTCTGGAATTCTAACCAGATCTTTTGACTAACTTCTTTCAGAGAAGTATGGGTATTGTACTGTCTTTGGGTGGTAAAGTACTAAGGGGAGATGATAGAGTAGTTATGCAAATGGTAGATTTGCTCTTGAACTACAGTTATGTAAAAACGTTGATTAGTCAGAAATAAATGGCTATAAGAGAAAGTGTCAGTTAAGGAAAGTTTACTTTTCTTGGTGTGTCTTTTGCATGGTTACTTGCATGCATCTTATTAAAAGTGGAGGCTATCTTGTATATAGATGTTACAACATGTTTTTTTTTTTTTCAGTTTATTTTTTGATTGTATGCTTTATTTAAGTGTCTACTTTTCCAAAACCATTATGAAAAATTGTCAATAAAATACGGTCCTTTAAAAAAAAAACAACAGAAAAATGCAAAACTACAAAAAAAAGAAAGGACCCCAGAATGCAAGTTGGGAGACCTGTTTTACAGCCCAGTTGTGTGACCTGGAACAAAAATGTAACCTCTCTGAATTTTGATTTTGACTTTTCTCATTTGTAAAACGGTTGGTTATAATTTCTTTTCTTTTTTTTTTAAATTTATTTATTTGTTCATACAGAACTGGGGAACAGGCCAGGGGTGGTGAGAGGCTTCACCAGAGACAGAGTGGGGAGCAGAACAGGCAGATTGACGAAGTACACTGCTGAGGGGAGCAGCGGGTGGGTCAGGAGAGGTCTGCCACACCATGTGGTCACCTCCGGGGCAGGCGGGAATCCAACTCAAGCGGAAGTGGCTTTAGCTTCTCAGTGCTGTGCTTTAACCCGCTGTGCCACCAGGGAGAGCCTGGTTATAATTTATAAGATCATTCCTGCGCACAAAGTTTTATGAAAATCCAATCATATGCTCAAGAAATAGAATGGAAAAGTTTGTTTCACTTAGTACTGGTCCTAGAACAGTGCTGTTCAGATTCTCATTTATATACATTTTCAGCAGTGGAACTATTTTTCCAAATGAAATGTTACACAAAAGGCCAGACTGTGAACCACTTGAATTATCAATGTGCTGGCAGTAGAATTGTCTTGGTTGAATTGGGAGTGGTGGTGTTGGAGGGGGTGAGGGTGGGGCGTTGGCAGGGAGTTAAGGAACACTGTCTATTCACCTTCACCCTCAACATCCCTCCAGGTTTGCTTGCTACATTGCTGGGAAACTAGGATCTTTGAATATAATTTATGCATCTCCATAGAAATGATAAAAGCTTTTCCCCCCAAAAGTTCAACTTTTCAGTAACTAAATGAACCTGTTCTCTGGTGCTACTATTTGAGCGCTCAGTGGAGAAATAGCCCTCTAATTTTTGTGGGTATTTGGGGAAAAAAAGTTGATATTAACTTTTTGAAAAAAAGGTCCAGTCTTACATTGAAAACAACCCCAGGGACTTAGAGAAATCACGAAGCACAAAGTAGAATGAAAATGAAGGGAGAGGGGGGAAAAGCCCGGTTTCCTGACTTTGCAGTAGCTCACATAACCACTATTATCCACTTTTTACTTTAGTGTTTAAGTGTCTATGGACACTAAAATTTCTGTGTTTATAAGATTAGAGGACTTTGTGCTGATTACTAGCAAATAATGTTGCTCTCTGGATCTACTGTAAATGCTGTTCTTGAGGATAATTGAATTCAGTTGGTAGAACAATTATGAGAAACTTTAAAAACTCTAGATGACTTCGAAATGTGTGCCGCCACTGAATTAATTACCTCTCAATTCTTGCTCAAGGGTCCCTGTGGTCTGGCATGGCTCATGCTAAAAAGTGGATGAATAAAAAGTGGAGGCTGACTCCAGATGAGCCTGCTGGACCTGGGGCTGCAAGGGCCCCTAGTCGGGAGCTGGGCTCAAGCTAACCACAACACGAACAGATGCCAAGAGGGAAGTTTCAGGGAAGAAGAGTCCAGGTCTCGGGGCCAGGCTGGTGGCTTCTGAAGGTTGTGAAGCAAATACATACTGGACACTCTCAGCATAGGGATACATGCAGGAAGGCATCTGAGCACTGTCTAGAACTCAGCATGCCACCGAGTGTCCCAAAGATGCCATATGTGGTACCATCCCAGGCTATGGAATATAGATGTGTCACTAGGAGCTCCTAAAACTTGTCATCTGTCCATGTATCTTAGTCTAGCAGCTGAGTAACTTAAACTGTCCCCAGTGATTTCTATTTCTTATGTGTGTTTCCCAAATGAGAAACTGAAAGTACAGAAGACTAAGTGAGTTCACTGTGATCCAATAGAGAGAAGTCAGAGCAGTGACCAACCAGCATGCTGCCACACCTCGGATACAGCCCCCACATCCATTTAGGCTGGCCAGCAGAGGAGCTGAGAACTGGGAGAGAAGCGGGTATTGGTGAACACACACTCTGGCTTCTGTTGTTCCTCTTACATTTTGTACTATAAATGCATCTTCATCTGTGCCCAAAAATACTATAAGCTGATAAAAATCACAGAACCTAGGTAGGCTCAATATCATGCCTTCCCCACCTTCCGCACAGGAAGCCTGGGGAGCCCAGCAGACACTGCATGGCCTGCAGACACTCACTATCTTAATCACTGTCAGAAATGGTAGGAAGATCTTGTCGAGTTTCCAATGTGTACTGTGTGTGTACTGTGTGTGTGTGTGTGTGTGTGTGTGTGTGGCCTCTGAGGAGTTCTGGAAAAAGAGGGGGGGGCAGGGGTCAAAGGTAAGTGTCACCCTGAGACAAAATCAGGCAAATCAGAAAGAGCGACATTCTACAAGACAACAGATTGGGATTCTCAAGAGAGTGATGATCATGAGAAGTGGATGGGAATAATGGGGGGGAGAGGGAAGGGCTGTACCCTGTTACCATTGGCTAATGAGGCACTGCAGGCCTTGACTGGACCCTGGATGGTAGGGCTGAAGTAACTGGAAAAGATACTTTTACATTACGAGGTTACAGAGCACTGTCTTAAGCTTTGATACTGGGACTGAGGTTGTGGTAGGGAATGTCCTTCCTTGTAAGAGAAGCATAACGAACTATTTAGAGATAAAGGATTATGATGTGTGTAATTTACTTCCAAATGGCTCAGGGGGTGAAAAAGGATCTATATTTAGAGAGAAACCTGAAACAAAGGAAGCACAGCATTAGCAACTACAAACTTAAAAGAAGGTATTATGGGTGTTTATTTTATTCTTTCAACATTTTTTTGTGGGCTTAAAATTCATCAATATAAAAAAGCTGGGAAACGATGGAGAAAGTTTAAAAGTTGAAAACAAACCAACAAACAAAAACAGGAAAACAGAAAGACCTGGTTGCCATCTTACTGTCCCCAGCCAGCCTTGCACCTTTGGGAAAGTGGCTCGAAGTTTCTGGGTCTTGGCTTCCTGTCTGAGTGACCAGGAAACTGGAGTAAATGACCTGTGAAGTGACCCTAGTTCTAAAATGTAGATACCAGGAGTAATGTGCAGGAACAGGATGTGTATGCTCACCAGTCCCTTCTACCCACGCTCACCTAAGTGCCATTTCTACCAAAGAGCTTTTGGGTGAAGTCTTAGGTTCTTTTCTTTTGTGGAAAAAATGTTAATACACTAGTTTCATATGGCTTTATTTGCTCTTAAACTTCTAAGGAATTGCAGTAAATGTGAGGGGTAGATTTATACGAAAATGCAGAACACCATTAAAGTTCTGTCTTAAAAATGTAATAGCATAAAAAAGATGGTAAAGCGGCCCTCCCTGGTGGCGCAGCGGGTTAAAGCACTGCACTGAGAGACTAAAGAGCCGCTTCCGCATGAGTTCGATTCCCGCCTGCCCGGGAGGTGACCACATGGCGTGGCAGACCTCTCCTGACCCGCCCGCTGCTCCCCTCAGCAGTGTGCTTAGTCGATCTGCCTGTTCTGCTTCCCGCTCTGTCTCTGGTGAATCCTCTCACCCTCCGCATCTCTGGCCTGTACCCCAGTTCTGTACGAATAAATAAATAAATCTTTAAAAAAAAAAAAAAAAAATGGTAAAGCTACTTCAAGCCTTGAAACAAGTTGATTTTATCTTAGTGTCTTGTTAATATTTCACTTGGATTTGTCTGTCATGTATTACATGGCCATCTTCTCATTATAGCTGTGCTTTTACTGATAAAGACTGAGAAAATTGCTTATCCTGATGTGGTCACTGAAGATTATTAGTAAAATACTGCATTGGTGATGTCCTAAAGGGGGTGTCTGGACATGGGTGTTTGTGCCTCCGTTACTGCACATCTCTCACTGAATCATCTGCCAGAATTGGCATTCTTTACGCACCTGTCTAGGTATTAGCTCAGGGATGATGGGGGGCTGTACCCAGCACAATGTTTGCTTCTACTACATGCTCACTTAATGTTGTTAATTCGCTGCATCTAATTGAGATCTAGTGCAATTTAATTTGCAATTAAATTGCAAATTTGCAATTAAATTGCCCTTTCAGAATGAAAGGACATCTTGTAAAATGCTAATTTTGTTGATATTTTCTGTGTGACATATCCAGTTTCATGAACAGATAAGGATTACAGACACTAACAGTTGGACAAATGGGAATCTTCCCATCACTCTACTGGGTGAGAAGCAATAAAATACTGAACTGACTGATGATGATGATGCCACCTAAGACTGGCTCTCTAAACTTCCTGATGGTGCTGCCCTCCCTTGATTCTAATCCTTCACACAGTCCTGGTGCTGTGTCCCTCGACTTCTTGGTTAATCTTTCTAAAAAACATGGAAGAAAATAGTTTTATATATTGGAGCAGTTCTGCTCTCAAAAGTTTAGAACACCTTTCTGACTAGTTAACTTCTTTTTAATTGAAGTAATGATGGCTTATATGATGTAGGTTTCAGACGTATAACATCTTCACATCTACACATACTACTTAGGTTCAATATCAGATTTCTAGTTTCCATGCAGCTGACCCACTTACCCAGCCCCCCTCCCACCTGGTAACTATTTTGTTCTTCTAGTATAAAAATTTTTATTTGGGTCTTTTTTCTTTAGTACCACAAATGAATTCATCCACTGTGTCTTCTGTCTACTTACTTTACTAAGCATTATCCCCTCTGGCTCAATCCATAGCATTACAAATGGCAGGGTCACACCTTTTTCTAATAGCTGAGTAATATTCCTTTGTATATGTAAATCTCATCTTATCCACATGTCTGTCAAAAAGCATGTAAGTTGTCCAACTCTTGGCTATTGTGGGTAATGCTGCAATGAACAAGAGGGTGCATGAATAAGCCAGTTTTAATGGTAAGATGTTTGCATGCTCTACAGAGGACTTATATCTCTATTTAACTTGAAGTTGAGGAACACTGACCTTCAAAAATCCAAAGAAGTGGGAGGGATGAAGTAGATATTAGCATAACCAAAGATTTTGAAACATGAGGTATGGTTTATGCTGATGAAATCGCTATCTAGCCATCCATTAATCATATATGGTCCAAGTGACTGAAGATTATGCTCCACCTCATACTAGAAGGAATCTAAGATAGTGAAAATAGTACTTTCTATAAACCTGTCAAACATACAGGCTCAAAGGAAGGAACAGCTGAATACTAGTCTGCAAGTCTTAAGACATAACAAAGTTGTCAAAGCTGGTCTTTGATTTTTAGTTCTGAGATTTTGGCAAATAAAACCAAGACAGGACTCTTAACAGTTCTTTGATTTTCACTAATCACGAGGGAAACACATTTTACTTACTCACAGGCACAAAGCCACCCCCCACAGTGCAAGGCCTGTCCTATTGTGTTTGCATCCTGGACTTGTACAGAGCCTGAACCATACTTGCTGCTGGCCTTTCCCTACCTCAGCTGTAACAGGACTCTCCTATACAGAGCTTCATTTCAGGGACTCTGGGAGATTAAATGAAGTGATGGGTTTCATAATACGTTTCTTGCTGTATCCATTACAACATATAAACACAACTCAGGAGAGCAATTTTGGGGTGATGCCAAGCTTAAATAATAATTAGGTTTTTCTGAAGGGAGCATGAAGTGACTTCATCCAGCTAGCTACCATCAGGCCCTAATTAGGGGTGTCTCCTCCTTTGTTTAGCTCCTTAGTTCATGCCATTACCTTGAACTTCTCTTCATAGTTCTCGAAGGCTTCCATGACCATACACACAGCCTCCATGGAGCGCTCGAGCCGGCCATCTACCCCGTTGAAGCGGTACATGCTGCCAGATACATCCACCACCAGGCGCAGGCGCTTGGGCTTCTGTTGGGGGCTACCCAGCTGAGGACAGGACCACAGAAAGGCCTTGTGAGCCAGGAAAACATTGCTGGCTGTGACGCTGGGGCTCTCCCACAGGCCCCAGAGTGCCAGCCCCAACGCAGGCAGGTCAGTCATTGGCTTGGCAGCTGGCAGTGTATAAGGATTATATTTCAGTGAATGGAATTTCAGACTTGTCAGGGTCGTATGGGAAAGAGTTTCTTTCAGAATATGGTCCTTTCAACTGAGTCTGGTGAAACTGCCTTACTGAATCTGATGCCATCTTAAAAACAGTAACCTGAAAAGACATAAACCCTAACATGTCATTTTCATGTCATGCCTCGGAGCTAGAAGATTGAACTACTTAGGAATCCCAGATCAATTTTACTTGTACCTGTTGTGTAGTGACCTGAAAATCATTTTCACACAGTCTGCAAGAAATGTCAGCTTCCTAAAACAAGGATATGTGAGAAGGGTTCTGGCAAAGAACTTAAGGGAAATATTTCTTCAATGTCCTTTGTCTTTACTAAGCTTTCAGTTTCCTCTTCTGTCCAATCACTGAGTTACTATACCTTTTTGTTTTTCTTTCCTGGCAGTTAAAGACATGAAAGTGGCATTTAACTGCTATTCAGCCACACTGTCAATTAAATGTGCAACTATTAAGAGTTTCAGTTTGATTTTTGGACTCAGGACTGCCAATTTGCAGAATTAAAAGCATACTTGTCAGTTTTACTTCAGAAAGGGAAAAATTTTTCTGAATATTCTGTTGATGAATACTTACAGACATGTATGAAAATAAACAGAATTGATCATTTTGATATAATACTGTAGTACTGGAACATAATGAATGGCTTAAGACAAATTCTGTATCTTTCTTAAAAAGACTGCAGTCTGCCCAAATCAAGGGCAGCCCACATCTGCTGTCCTGACGAATCAATTTCATACATCTCTAAACACATGGTGTGGACCACAGTGAGTCAGTAAGGGAAGCAGTAGTTGACTCATACTAGTGAGACAGAAGAACACACTCCCCAAATGACCAAAGCATTCTCTCTAAATAAACGTGTAAACGGAGCAAATGACTCTCCTTCATGTAGACCCCGGGCTCTGGATGCTACTCAGCAGTGCTCCTGTATTCGGGAGATAGGAAGTCATTGGGCCTTTCCGAAGGACTCGATAATCACCTTATGGACATTTTTTTGTTTGCTCACCATATAGCAAAGGTTTAAAAAAAAAAAGGCTGTTTAAACTTTATATAGTACACTTAGTTACTTCTGGGAAAATTCCTTATTTCTAAGATTTTCTGCAATGAGACTATCCTTAAAGTAACAGAATACGAACCAACCGCCAAGATGGCGGGGTGTGTTCCTCTGCACACAACCTTCTGGGATCCACAGACAATCTGAGCGTGTTCAGGTCTCTTCCAGGGCATCCTGTCCTGTGTGTGGGAGCGGGTCTGCAGAGTCTTCTGTCTCCCTCTTGACTGATGGCTCCTGTGGGTTCTGTTGCTGGGAGGCACTGGTAGGAGGCTGGGGATGTGGTATTTGCTCCCTCAGCTACTTTTTTGCTGTTGAAGGCCACAGCGCCTGTCAGGCAGCCCTCCGTGTAGGTGGCCTTCTCCAGCTCTAATGAGGGCTTTCCCACTGCCCCTTTAGCTCTGTTGCTGGGACACCACACTGTCTCTTTTCACGTTTCTTAAAACCCCTTACCTTATTAAAAGGTCTTTTAGCCTCTGTTTCTTAAATGACTCAATTTGAGTGTGCCTGTTGTTTTTTGACTTACACTGACATCTTGACTTGTGAAAATACTTTTATATGTATGTATATATTTTTTCCACTCTTCTTGGGTGTTTGGCATTTTCACAAAGATGACAACCCAAAATAGCATGTGCCATAACAAATAATGGCTGAATTTTGAAAATGACCAGTACTTACTTGTGGCTCCAGATCTCCCCGACGTTTGTAGATGGCTTTTTCTCCTGTCAGCCCATCGATGATCTTGGCATCATCGAGGTCCCCAGTAGCTTGATGTCTTAGCCACTGTCTTTCCTTACCTTTAGCCTACAATAGGAAGCACACAAATCCTTTCTTTAATTAGTTCTGAAGGGCCCCTCACACACTTTCACATGAATAACAGGAAATACACCCAGGGTCTTTTCGGTAAGCGATGTTCTACAGGCATTCAGCTTCATAAATGTATACTGGTTTCTGCTTTGCTGACAAAGTTCTCTGTGAGGATTTTGTCAGTTTTAATTACTTAAATGTATGGAATGATAAAATGAACTAACTTAAACATATACAAATAGGAAAACATTTTGCAAATGAGCCCAGGGAGAATTGTTCAGTGTCTGGAAATGTAAAAGAGATGCATTTCATTGCATTTTCTATCACATTATTCCTAGAAAATTTAATAGGTAACAAAATAATCAGCTTGAACTTGTTGACATTTTCTCTGTTTGAAGACAATGTTATCTTCATAACTATTCCTTTTGGAAAATATGCTGTCACACAAGTTCTCTGTGACTTAGTATACAAATAGATGAAAACAATTGTACACAAACATTTTGTAATTCACATGTCTTTGTGATGATCTTTATTCAGAAATCCTCTGAGGTTTCTTAAGGTATTTCCATTTAATACAACCACAATCAAGTTTATTATCGCTGAGAAATATATGTACATTAAAATATGGGAAGAATAGCCAAAATATTTTTAGGCACAAAAACTATGATAGTTAAGACCCAGTATCAGAACCCAGACTGGGTTCAACCTGCCCTTCACCATGCTGAGTTACCTGACCACGGCAAAGTTATGTAAGCTGTCTGCATTTCAGTTCTCATTTCTAAAATGAAGAGAACACTATTGTCTATCTTAGTGAGTTGTGAAAATTAAATTAGGTATTATATGGGATATACTTAGAGCCTGACAGTCTGTCAGCTGGTTTTATCATCATCATATCAAAGACAACTGAGTCCATGTTAACTTAAGCACATTTCATCTCTGCTCTCTGGAGGTGACTGTGACAGCACTGTCACATGTGTCAGCAGGTAGCGTCTACTTTAGAAGCTTATCAACTACATATAAAGGGGCTGCACATGCTCTAATCCTGGGGAGTACCATCTGTATTGCTTTCCAGTTTGTGATACCCCTTTGTTGCAAACTGGTGCGAACTTAGCATAGAGAGAAACTCTTAAACCCCATCATAAGGGTATT
This sequence comes from Condylura cristata, assembly GCF_000260355.1. NCBI lineage: Eukaryota > Metazoa > Chordata > Mammalia > Eulipotyphla > Talpidae > Condylura > Condylura cristata. The sequence continues at coordinate 34,839,543 of NW_004567111.1, forward strand.
AAATTTGGTGAAATTAGTTTCAGGAACTAGCAGGAATGTACCCCTTACAAGTTCTTTTTTTAAAGATTTATGCATACAGAACTGGGGTACAGGCCAGAGGTGCAGCAGCTGTGAGAGGCTTCACCAGAGACAGAGTGGGGAGCAGAACAGGCCAACTGATGAAGTATACTGCTGAGGGGAACAGTGGGTATGACAGGAGAGGTCTGCTGTGCCATGTGGTCACCTCCGCGGTGGGACAGAACTCGCACCTAAGTGGCCACAGCCAGCTTTGCTGTGCTAAGCTCCAACCTGCTGCACCACCAGGGAGGGCTCCAAGTTGTTCTGTTCTGATGTGTGTTCTTGGTTAAGAATCCCAACATCATATAGGACAATGGGGTTCATTGGCATGTAGTTCAGGGAGCTCACACAGTTTTAGGGGGTAGGAGAAAAGGGTGAACAGAGTCCTTCAGAATCCTTTCCCACCTGGCTAGGAGTTGGGCCACCAACTTGACCACACAGCTCATCCTTCTGAGCTCCCTCTCCTGCAATAGTGATGAGAGCCCAGCTCCTGTCCTCTTCGCTACCTTCCTTGGTGTCTGTCCACTGGCAGGTGACCTCTTCTTGGAGTAGGTGGTCCCTCAGCGTCTAAGGCAGTTCATGTGGGGAGCTGCACCTGAGGATGCCCACTTGGCTCTCTTTCAGGTCTGGTACTCGATGGCTCTTGCAGGCACCAAACTGCAGAGCACTGGCTTCCAATGCCTTTCCTGAATGACACTCTCCAGGCTAGTCGAGACTGGGGTAATAAGCACTGCAGAAATGAGAACACGCTAGCACTCAGCTGCCATCAAAGTGGCACGTGGCACAGAAGTTGGGTTCTAGAACTGGGTTTAAGAGGAATGTGGGATTAGAACTGGTGTGAATGATCTAAGTAATACAAAGTTCGAGGCAATGTAAAAACAGGAATGAGGACATGTGACATGAAGCAGCCATGTCACTGTTAGCATTAAACACAGCTTTTCAAAGTTCCCTCAAAACATAACAAAGCGATGACCCTATAGGGTCCTCACCAAATCTCGCTAGCTACTACATGGCTTCACTAACCAACGATGCTTTCACAAGGAACCATTGTGATGGCTAGATTAATTTTTATAATTTTTTAATGCAGACTACAATTACAGTAAAAATAAATTTAAACTCCATATATTACCACAGAAGAAATAAAAAATGCTAAAATGATAACTATAACCTACTCCCTTCCTACATTTTGGTGCTTTAGAAACATGATGTATTTTGCAATAACTGATGGCAAAATGAGCTTGGCCAGGTGCTAGGCATAAGGATTGTGACCTGGCTGTCACATCTGGAGGTCAGACATATGAACTTGGCTCAACCTAGCAGTCAGTACCTCACTGAATTATTTCTATTGGCGGGACAAATAAATTTTTTGATTTGAATAAAAATTCCTAATTATTTTAAATGGATTAAAAGTTATGCAATAGAGCACTAGTTATGAGTAAACACATAGTGCCTTAGGATGGACAGTACTCAGTGAAGTGAGATTCTTTGTTGAAGAATTTACTACACTTAAAAAAAATTATGTATGCATACAGAACCGGGGTACAGGCCAGGGGTGTAGGTGTGGTGAGAGGATTCACCAGAGACAGAGTGGGGAGCAGAACAGGCCAAATGATAAAGCACACTGTTGAGGGGAGCAGCGGGTGGGTCAGGAGAGGTCTGTCACGCCATGTGGATCACCTCTGGAGCGATTGAACTCATGCTGCAGTGGCTTTAGCTTCTTAAAGCTGTGCTTTAACCCACTGCGCCACCAGGGAGGGCCCCTGACTATACTTTTAAAAAAATTTATTTCTGTATTTTACCTCATTGTTCACTTTTGTATAATGTTGGCTTTCTTTTCTCAGGTATGGTCCCCATAGAATTCCCACCACCAAGTTCACTCGTACACCATTACCATAGTCTCTTGTGCTTTTCCTGCACTTGCTTTGATCCCTCCCTCTCCTCTGCCCCTACAGAATGTCTGATTTATAGTTGATTTTTACCCTGATCCCTTACTTACTTCCCTTACATTCCTCCTATAAGTAAAACCATCTGATATTATTCTTGCCTTATGACTTATTTCACTGAGCATAATCCCTTCTAGCTTATCCACGTTGCTGCAAATGGCACTAGATTATCTTTGATTGCTGAGGGGTATTCCATTGTGTGTATATATAGACCACCTATTGTTGGGTATTTGGGCTGTGTCCATGTCTTACCTATTATAAAAAAATGCTACAATAAACATAGGGGTTCATGTATACTTTTGAATTAATGTGTGTCCTTTGGGTAGACCCCTAAGAGAGGAATTGCTGGGTCTTCTGGTAGCTCCATTTTTATTGTCTGACCACACTACTACTAAGACTTTAAAAGGAGGTCATAGGAGAGGAATCTGGTTTTAAATTTGTTAGTAGGACAAAAGCATAGAGGATGTGTAGCACAGAAACTAAAAGATGGGGTAACTAATTCATGTACCATGAGGAATTACCACTCATACTGTATATTGTCTAAAAAATTCAAGAGAAGATGTTAAATTTTCAGTGATTAGGAATTTCATTAAGCACACTTGATAGCTTTGCTTGATCAAGTAGCTAGCATACATTAAAAATTATAGCCCTGGGCCCTCCCTGGTGGCGCAGCGGGTTAAAGCACAGTACTGAGAATCTAAAGCCGCTTCCACATGAGTTCGATTCCCGCTTGCCCTGGAGGTGACCACATGGCGTGGCAGACCTCTCCTGACTCGCCCGCTGCTCCCCTCAGCAGTGTACTTCATCTATCTGCCTGTTCTGCTCCCCACTCTGTCTCTGGTGAAGCCTCTCACTGCCTCTGAGCCTCTGGCCCATACCCCAGTTCTGTATGCACAAATAAATAAACCTTAAAAAAAAAAAAGTATAGCCCTTCCTGGTGGCGGACCTGGTTAAATCACAGCACTGTGAAGCTAACACAGCCACTTTTAGCATGAGTTCGATCCCTGGCCCGGGAGGTGACCCACACAGTGTGGCAGACCTCTCTTGACTCACCCACTGCTCCCCTCTGCAGTGTATTTCAGTGCATCTGCCTGTTCTGCTCCCGACTCTGTCTCTGGGGAATTCTCTCACACTGTGTACCTCTGGTCTGTACCCCAGTTCTGTATGCATAAATACATCTTAAAAAAAGATGAAAAAAAAATCTAAATTATATGGTCAAGTCTGACGGAATTGGAAAGGTTAAGGTCATGAGACTGGGTGGTTTTTCTAAAAGGCATTGTGTCCAAAACAAAGACAACACTATGCTGCTGAGGACTGTGGAGCAGCAGCAACTCTCATTCAGTGCTGGTGAGAATGCAAACTAATAAGAGCCACTTCAGAAAGCAACTTGGCAGTTCTTACAAATGAAACATTCTTTCCACACAACCTAGAATTACACTCCATAGTTTTTTACACAAAGGCTGAGAAGGTTTATGTCCACACAAAATTTTCACATATATTTTAGTATTTTCATTATTGTCAAAACTTGGAAGCAACTAAAGCAGGTGAAACTGTGGTATATCCAGACCATGGACTATTAATCAGTGTTAAGAAGAAATGGGCTATGTGACTGAACATTTATACAAGTCAAATAAAATGAGTAAGTAAAAGAAAAGAAATGAGCTGTGAAATGACATAATGACATGAAGGAAACTTCCACACACACTGAAAAAAGCCAGTCTGAAAAAGCTACATATGCAATGATTCCAACTGTATGACATTCTGAAAAGCACAAGTATGGAGATAGTGAAGAGATGAATGGTTGCCAGTAGTGGTGGGAGGCAGGGATGAAGAGGCTGAGCATACTGTATTTCCAGTGTGGGAAATACCCGTAAGATACTATGGTGATGGATATACGTCACTTACATTCCGTGGGTTTGGACAAATGGATAAATGGCAAGTGGGGGCCAGAATGTACACTGTGGACTTTGGGTGATAACGTGTCACTACAGGTTCATGAATTGTAACCATTTGGGTGGGGATGTTGATGGGTGCTACATGTTGTGCAGGTGGAAATATGTACATGTCTCAGCGTTGTTGTGACTTAAAACTGCTCTAAAGAAGAAACAGATTTAACAACATACTTACACCCCCACTACAGACCTGAGGCTACCAGAGGGGAGAGCATGGGTGAGACAGCAATGGGGGCTATGGGTGCCCTGGTGGGTGTAGAGTGGTAACATACCCGAAGGGTGGGATCCTGTACCTCTAAATAATACAACATGTTCTAAGGTCCAAGGTTGTCTTAATTAAGGAATGCAGTTGTAAGTATTTGTCCCTTTACTGAGTCTTCTTGTTTCAAGAATGCAATTATCAAAACAAAGGATAGGACATGATAGAAAAAGCACAAGATTAGGATTCAACATCAGAGAATTCTAGTCGAGGCTCACATTGGGCAAATAAGATCTTCTGGGTCTCAGTGGTCCTCTATTCACTATGAGGGTGTATGGTAAAATATCTGTTTAAAATGTAGCCATCTATCCTTAACACTAAAGGTTATTAGTATTTAAGAAGGATTTTCCCATTAGTTTTTTTACCACTTGCCTTTTCTTAGTTATAGTACAGTGGTAAAAACAGTATTTTCTCAAATACTTGGGATTTGTTTTTGGTTTGTAAGCTTCTAAAAGTAGGTTGATTAAGTGGCAAAAGAGTGACTTGGAAGGAATGTGTTTCACTAGTAAATCTAGTCTTTAATAATAGAAATAGCAAATTGCTTGCTAAATACAAAGTGCAACAAACTATGGGGAAAATTATTTATGGGGAAAATAGTTCATTCCATGTCTAATTTGATGTTAGTCATAAAGCAAATTATTTCAAGATAGTTTGCTATTGATATTGGGCATTTTGAGAGACTTGGGTGATGAGTCTTTATAGGAAACTGGTCTTTGCTTTCCAAACACTATTATTTTTCTGCTCCAACATAAACACTCAAAAAAAAAAAATCACAGCACATACATGTAGGACCCACTAGGTATGAAGCCTGATAAAAATCTTTATGTGGAGTTTGGGGGGTACTAAAATCTTCTAAATAGCTGTCCTAATCATTCAGTAATTTGTACTGTTGGGATAGAGCCAAATCTAAACCATATTAAGAACAATTACCCTAGAAATATTCAGGACATTAGAATTTGTAATATTTGTATCAGTAGAATGCCTATGACATATACAGAGAAGAAATGCTTTGCCTCCTAGTTAAGAGTTTTATTCAATCACAAAAACAAAGCAGAAATACTTATGTGAATGGAACTGTACATCAACCAAAGGATTTTTAAATGATTGAAACTATTGTAGATGGGTATGTTTTAAAGATTTATTTATTTATGCATACAGTACTGGGGTACAGGCCAGAGGTGCACGGGTGGTGAGAGCAGAGACAGAGCAGGGAGCAGAACAGGCAGATTGACTAAGTACACTGCTGAGGGGAGCAGCGGGCGGGTCAGGAGAGGTCTGCCGTGCCATGTGGGTCACCTCCTGGGCGGGGATTGAACTCACACCGAAGCAGCTTGAGGCCAGCTTCACAGTGCTGCACTGTAACCCGCTGCACCATCAGGGAGGGCCTAAATATGTTATTCCACTATTGATATTACTGAATATCACCTTCTACTATTTAAACCTATTGTCTAATTCTTCTTTTCTTATCTGTTTAAGGGTGTTTTGCACAGATTGATAATGTCTACATCAGTAAATTGCTAGACGGAATTTACAAAAAATTTACTTAAAATGTTTTATCGATGGAGCATAAAATGAAAACAATGGGGAGACCATTGGCCTGAGGTTGTTTAAGGTGTCATTTCCCCCCAGTTTATATCTCTGGGTCAGGTACCAAGAGACCACACTATACATGAAGCTACATTTCCTCTGACAGGCTGGTGGGTTGCTGTTTTGAGAAACAGCTCTAAATGTTTTCTCCTGGAGCCTCTGGGGACAGACAGCCACTGCTTAACCTGTCAGCTTTGAAGGCTGGCAGCTGATGCAGCCATACAAATCTCCATGAAGTCCTTAGGCTGCCAATATCCCCACATATAGTGGCTCTCAGGAAGGTAGTGTGGTGTACCATACTTTCACATTGCAGAACTATACCAAAGAGGAGAGCTTAAAGTTCATTAAGCACTGACTGTGTGGCAGACCCTGTACTAAGAACCTCATGTGAGGCATCTTACCAGATGTCATTTTTGAAACTTTCAGAGCTTATGGTCAGTTGAATATATACTTTAGAAGAGTATCTAGGAAGAATTTAACAATGCATATAAAACCAAAAGTTATAAAGAAGTTTCACTAGAACAAAAATAACATTTACTAAGTCATATTCCAGGAAAGTATTCCTATGCTATTTTGTACTAGTGAGATTTAAATTTGAGTTGGTCAAAGAACATTACAGAATACTGCAGGCAAATGCATGCTTTTTGCCAACCAGCTAGGAGTACCATCTAAATATAATTACTTAGTGGATATCCCCCAAATGTATTATGAAAATGTAGTAAGGCAAACTGGAGTAATTATGGTTGACTATTTCAGCTGTGTTTACATTTAACAAAACTGGCCTTGTGCATTTGGTGTGTATATCAGGAGATTTTTCTGTTCAGTTTTCCTTTGGCTTGTGAGACAGAAATTGAAGTTAACTTTCAAAGTTAATTTAAGAGGCAGTACTTTCAGACTATGAAATGAGTAAATGTTAACTTAGGAGAGGTTTGCAGAATTCTGCCTTAGTGATCTCAATTCCAGATAGGTGTTAGAGCTGCTGCAAGGACAAGAAGCACAATGTGGTGCTACCGGTGTGGCCAAGGAGAGACTTTCCGGTGCTGAGAATGGGGTCAGGGGAGGGGAAAAGCCTGGAGGCCATGATCCAGGCAGATTGTCCTTTTAAGTTTCAAGCCAGTGAGGGTCCTTCTAGGGGCCTAATATTTGCCGGGGGTAAAAAGGCTAGAACATGATGAAACATTTTATACTTAAAATGTTTGTCTGCTGTCTCTGGATTTGCTATCATATAAAAACCTAGGGATTTAGAGCTTAATTTTCTTACACTGATGTTGTTTTTCTATATGATTATTATCCTTTAAGCTTGAAGATTTTTTCCATTATATGTGCCAATAAAAGAAAAGCATTTGGTGAAATTCAGGATGTGAGGGAAGGAATGTTTTTCTCCCCAATAAATCTGCTACCATTTTGGTTTAGTCAACTTTCAAAATTTAAAAAACATACTTGTAATAAGATGCATAAATCGTCTAACTGCAGAACTCTGTGAACTTTAAAAAGGGAATACATCCCTGAAATCATATGCACCTCCACAGTTTCCTGGGGTCTGAGCCAGACCCTCCCCCACCAAAGGACACTCCTCTGTTCTCACTTGTATCACAATATACTGGCTTTGCCTGTTCAACTCTATAAAAATGAACCCGTAAATATGTGTGCTTTCTCATACATGATTCTTCAATGCAGTGTTATCCCAGGGAGCTACCTAGTGCGTGTGTACAGCAGCACTTAGCTCAGGGCACTACAGCAACGGTGCTACTGTGTGACTTGTTACCCGAAGCATTCCTGAACACTCTTTAGGAGCCAGGGGTGTGGCCGTTGGGTGGCAACCCTGGATGTATGAGCTAGTAGGTAGTGAGACAGATTTCCAAAGTGGTGTTTTCCAATTTATATTCCATGAGCAGTGCAGGAGGGCTTCATTTATATCCTTGCCAACACTCGATATTGCCAGATTTTTTTTTTAAAAAAAAAAGCCATCTGGTGGGCATATAGTGTATGCCTTTCATTTTTATTATTTGTCGATAAGTGAATATTTATCAATATTTGCTTCTGCTTGTCACTGACATTTTTAGGAACACAAAGCGGTAGATGGTGCTTTTGAGAAGTGAAAATATGTAATAGGCTTTTATCTTTGTGCCCGCTACAAAGACATTATCACAGTAATACTGTTCATTTTCAAGGAAAACTTAAAAATGATTGTGGTAAAATAATTCATTTATCCTCTGGCCAGCTCACCAGTACCTAGAAATTCCAACAGTCTGTTTTAGCAGATGCTCATGGAGGCAACAGGCTGGAGGGGAAGCTGGGGGGATGGGATAGCTATAGTTATTACTTAGACTGCATTTCACGGAGTTCATTGAAATAGTCTTTTAAATGGTAACTTCCTAATACATTTAAATAATTGTCTTTACTTATGAAAAAAGGTCAGTGCTCTTTATGGTATATATATTTTTTCTTTATTTTATTTATTACAAAGTTTATTTTTACATCATTTTGCACATTTTTTTTCTTTTTTTTTTTTTTTCCATCTCGATTGTAATCCCCGCGGGTTATGGTATATTTTTATTGCATGAAATATTCTTGTGACTATGTTCATCTGTTGAGTAATTTACAATGAATTCATATTAGAGGATTCGTTATATATTGAGAGGTAGGGTGTGCTAATAAGTCTTTCGAAGACTTCTCAAAAATAATTTTATAACGTTCACATAAAGAACATTTAGACTAGTTGAAATGCTCAGGGGATGATATGATTTGATTAATTAATTTTCTGTGAAATAACTTGGCTAACCAGAAAGTGTAAATGTATGAAAACACACACGAGTATGAGAGGACATCAGAGGAGAAAACTTGGCAAGAACCAATTAACCTGTGGCTTGTGACACTTCGACTAGTGATTTTAGCACTGACTAAATAAGCTTAAAGTTCCACCTGTGTGTGTTATGGTTAAGTCAAAAATAGCAGTTTTGTAGAAGGCATGTTCACCCTGTGGAATAAAGCATGCAGTTGGATCATCAGGGAATAACTGGGTGGCATGAATTAATGTAAGTGAGGATTCTTCAATCAAGAGAACAGTGATTCTCTGGTTAAACATTAGTTTCCATTATTTTAACAGTTCTCCATAGTCAAACAGTATTTATGTTTCATGCTGTTAATCAGGACAATAAAAACAAATGTTTGCTGAATTAAGGTAAAATTTTGTACAGGAGTTACTAAATACAAATCAATGAAAAACAATAAAAATAATTCTTTGCTGTTCTCATTGAAAACTACTTGACTAAGTATCTGTGAGGTTCCTAGCTGCTTTAAATGGCAAAGCAGTATTGCCACCAAAAAGGGCCTTTCTCTTTCAAAAAATTCCGTTTCATATAGTAAGATCTCAGTGTGAGAGAAAACAGTTATTCACATACTTAACAAAGACAGTTTTCATTTGCAGAATCTGTACTCTTAGATGCTAATGGGGAACTAAGTCACTACTTTGACAGTGTACTGTTTTATAATCAGGCTTCATCAACATAAACAATTTCAGTCTTTAAGAATAAAATGTTTTTCTTCAAAGAAGCTAGGAACATCTGTCAGTATACATAAGTGACAGGCTTTAACTTAAGTCAAGAGAAGGTCTGTCTGCTACTATCCTCAAACCCTCCTACTCTTGGTCAAAGGAGACAGGCACCTGCACTTCAGCTGATAGGACACTTTCCTTTTTCTCTCACATGTCATGATCAGCCCATATGCAAAGCCTCTCAACTACCCACAGTATCTAACCACTTCATTTTCATCCCTCATCCAACCATCAACTTCTGTCACCTGCACCATGGGGATGGTCACCTAAGTGGCCTCCTTGCTTCTACTTTCACACCCTGACTTCTGCGATAATCAGAACTGTTTTTTCTTTTTAATATATAATAATTTATTTTTCCATCATTTTGTGCAAATTTCCATCTCAGTTGCAATTCCGTTGGGCTTCCCATCACCAAATCACCCATGTCCCACCACCATAGTCCACTGCATTTCCCTCCCCCTACTGTTTTTGATCCCATTCCCCCCTCCACCCCCACAAAATGTCTCTGGTATATAGCTGTTCATCATTATCATTATTTTCTTGCCTGTTCCATTATACTCCTGCTATGAGTGAAACCATCTGGTATTTCTCCTTTTCTTTCTGGCTTATTACACAAGCATGATCTTTTCCAGTTAATCAGAACTGTTCTAAGCTATGCTTTAAATGCACTAAACATGCAATGGCATGGAAAACATGCAATATGTACTCTACAAATACTGGCATGGTTAAGGGTCTAAAAATTCTAATATCGTAATGGAATGGAATAGTACTTGGCTTTTTATTTGTGTAGAGTATGAACAGTCACCATTTCCTTTAATTCCTCTTTAGTATCAACTTCTTGACTTCACATTTTAGGAGAAAATGATGTTAGAACCTGTTCATTATTAATTTTAATATTATCTCTCATTAAATAATTCTTCTTGATATTTAAGTTTCCTTTTAAGCCTATTTATCAATTACTTAAGCCTAATTCTCTTTAACTGCTTCTAATACCCATTGCTCTTTTATACAGAACTTTCCTTAAGGAACCTTGATTCCTCTCAATTGGCTGGCTAAATTTGTGTGTATATGTATATACATATGAATATATTACTTCAAAATTATTTTCATAAGAGGTACTTAAGTAACATATTAAGCTTGCGAAAAACTACAAAGTCTGTAAACAATATACTTTGGTTGAGAACAAAATTCTTGAATCAACTTTTTCTCAAATTCCTGCAAACACTGGTTATCTTCTGGTGTTCAGTGTTTCAGGGACAACTAATGTAAGACTAACTTTTCTTTCTCTGACAACAGCTTGTTATTTAGCCACTGGTATATTTTTAGGAGATCTTGTTTTTGAAATGTTAAAATTCTATGAAGCTTTGCCAGGGTGCTGGCCTGCTTTCATGATATCTGTCTGGTACAGATAGTACCAGAAGTTCTTTTGGTTCATAGATGTCAGCATGTCTTCAGCTTAGCGCAGTTTTCTTCGGTGTGCACACATGCATCTCTTGAGCACTTGGCAAGTGTGGGTATTATTGGGCTGTAGCTGGTGAATGGTGCTGTATGTTAGCTCTGCTTTATTTGATTTATAGGTTTTCTTGGGGTTTTTACCTCTTTTTACTTCCTCTCTAGTTTGGAAAACATTACATATTTCCCATTCAAGTGACTACATAAACTTAAAACTCGATTGAGTCTTCTTTCTACTTTTAGTGTAGATTCACTTTGAAACTGCATTTTTAGTTTTCTTACTGCATTCAACTCCCTCAGTTCTATTTGATGCTAAGCCAGACCCTTTAAAAATCCATGTCTTATTTTATGTACTTCAAGTTTCAGAACACAAAACAAATACTCTGAAATTGTGGTGTTTTCTGAAAATTGTCTAGCCCGGCAGCATCTTCTTCCTCTACATCTTGAATGCTTGTTGCTCCACCTCCCTGCAGAACACGTTCATAGAGCCATGCTATTTCATTTTCGTGTGCATCCCCATTCTTGAATGATGACATGACTAAACAAAACCGTGGTGCAACAGACTGGGGAGATTCGCCAATAAGCAATTTGGATTTATTCTTCAATTACTATTACTAGAATTGTCCTTAAGGAGAATTAGTAGTTAATGGCTGAATTAAGTCTATGTTACTATCACAAGAACTCAGCAAGGGAAGGAGCTGGAACTGTAGACCATGGCAGCATGAGAACTTCATCTTCACATCATGTTTATTTTGTTTAAAAGCATTGCAATGGGACCAACTTGGCATCTGGCTTTTGTCTGATCTAGTCTTGTGGCCAGATCTGTTCGGGCTGGCTTGCCCTGTTCCTGAGGTTATTCTATCTTTCTGCTTGATACAGACATTGCACGAAACCTAGACCTCTACCCCCACTGGTCCCTACTATGACTGCTTGCTAAGGTGCTGTGGCAGTGACAACAGGCAGGGCAAATGACCTGCTCCTCTTCAGCTCCAGGCTCTCGTCCACTTGCTCAAGTGAGGGGCAGTAATGGTACTCAGATGGGTCTCAATAACTTGCTGGTAATGGGAGAAGCACAGGGTTGTCTTTGGCTCTAGCCAAAGTAGAGCCAAAATAGAGGGCTCATCCTACTGAACTTAGTGAAAATTCTTCAGATTCCTGCATGTCAGGAGCACCCTTCCTGTCATGTGGCTTTTTCACAGTTGTTTTTTATTATTGTAATCCTTGTGACAGTCACCTGGCAAATACTAAGTTAGTGTCTTGTGCTGGGTTTTCAGGTATTAGGAGTCACCTGAGAGTCAGGTGTGCCCTAGTCTGCGCTGAGTTGCAGCTGTGCTCTCGTGACCACAGTGTGCTCAGTGAGGGTCACTCATGTGCCCAGAGAGAGGAACTGGCATTTCACTGGTCTCCCCTGAAGTGGACCTTCATTGACTTGGTGGCTTCTCCCTTGACATGGGCTTCCTTCCTCAGTCAGCATTTCTCTTCTCCAGGTTTGGACTGTCCCTGTATACATATGACCATGAAAACACAGTCATAGGGTTACATATCTGTAGGGATACCTACTTGGTCCTAACCTTGCTCCTGAATTCCAGATTCACATCTTAAGAACTTCAAATATCATGCTGGAGATTTTTACATGGATATCCCAGTTGTTAGAACACACACTAACACCCAAACCAAACACCTGTGTTAGTCCACAAATCTCCCCTCTTCTGTTCCCTATTCTGTCCTCAGGGCTTGAGCATCTCACCAGCTCTCCACCTTATAATCTGTCACTGCTGCTGGATCTACGCTCACACTGCTTCTTGTATTTGTTCCATCCTTTCCATTTTCAGTTATCCTGAGTTAGGTTCCTTTTACTTCCCCTCTGCATTAATTGAAGTAATTTTGACTGGATTTTCTGGCTTTCAGCTCTCCCTCTGCTAGTTTCTCCCTCCACAGCTATGAAGCTTCCTTAAGAAGGAATAACTATCAGTCCCTCCCTCACTCGCATTCATGTTCCTCACTGACAACAAAGTATAAGAGCATGGTACTCAAGACTGTTGGGAATTACCTTATCTCTAGTTTTCTCTACCACCCACTGTCCCCAAGTTCATCCCAAAACTCTGAATTTGAATCACTCTGGATCCTCTGACATTCTCCAAATAGCCTTGATTTCAAGTTATCGTCCTCTGCTCAGAGGGGTCATCTGTCTAGACCAGAGCTATGCAAACTGCCTTTAGCATGTGCACACTTGTTAGTGTTCCATTACAAAATAACTGAAATTGGCAATAAGGACTTAGAAATTTGTATGGGCATTTGATAAAGCAAGTTTGTTAAATCTAATATTAAATGATATGGGCTCCCAATTTTTATCTTTTGTTCAGAAATACATTCCTATCCTATTTTACAGAAGTATTAGTTTATGAGTTATTGAAAATAAAACAAATCAAAACAAAAAGCTTGGTTCTTCTCCATAGGAAGTTTGGGAAGCTCTGGTCAAGACTGTCCCCCCAATTTTAGAAGCACCATAAATTGAAAACATTCATCCTTTATGCTTTAGCTCAAGTGACACTATCTCTTGTTGTCTTTCCCTAAATATTCAGCCTAGAAATTGCTCACAAATTTGTTTACCTAACCACAGTACTTCATTTAAAACATTAATGTGGCAAGATCCCATACAGTAGTTTTTATTACAACTACACGTGTGTCTTCTTCCCTAAGTTAGTCATTGAAGGCAACAACTCTTTGCCAAAATATGGTCGGAACTATCTACTGGATAAATCAGTTACTATAGACTAAGTAAGGGCAAAGAGGGTGCTTAGAATACAGTCCAAGCTTCTTACCTGGCATCTATCAGCCTCTCAGCTTCAAGCCCTTGTGTGCATTTCACACAGAGCTGCATCCTGTTAATGGCCAGTCACAGTGCTTTGCTTTTGTCTGAGCTGTGCTCTCTGTTGGGGCCCTGTTTACACCTTTCTGGCCTAAATGGATGTGTCTTTGGAGATTCAGCTCATGTCCTTTATTTCAAAACCTACCCTAGAATCCCTGTCCTCTGGGCTTCCACTATATTCCATACAGCTCTACATCTATCTGTTCAGATGCCCATCTCCCCCACCCCTTGAGACTACTACCTTCTTAAATACAGGAGTAATATCACTCCTTGTGATACTCCTTGTTACTCAAAGTAACACCTTTGACAGATTAGAGGGCACTAATCTTTGTGCCCTCAGTGTCCAGTATGATGCCCAGTGCACACAGCTCATTTGAAATATTAAAGAAAAAAAGGACCTTGTTTGTTCATGGAGCTATGCTAGCCAGAACAATCGAAGAGAGGCTAATTTAGTTGAACCTGGGAATGAAATTACTACTTGTGGGTCAGAAAACTCTGGAGAGGAAATAATTAAAATCCAGTGGCTTTTGTAGGAATGGATATTTTCTTCTGTTAGGGAATGCTGAAGTCAGTTCTGAACCAAGTATAATCAAAGTATAGACTCCTCTATGTAGAAAATTCTTGCTCTTAATTCCTAAAAGGTTAAATAACTAGGACTCTGTGATATTCCATATATAATCAATCAGAAAGCCAAGGAAGGTCACTGGGGGTGCTATCTTGATTGAAAAGAATGGCATGTGCTGCAACAGAGATGCATGTTGAAGCAGAGGTTACCATGGGTGTACCATTTCCTGCTCCTCAAATCTTAGCCCAGCCAAGAATCAACATGTGGGCCTGCAACTGCTTTGGAAAGTCATCTCAAGTGATGATTTGCTAGTTCCTGGCCAGATTTCATATATTTCACCAAGGAAACACCCATGGTTACTGGGGTTACAAAGTAATCTCAAAACTGCTGGAAGTTATTAGTCAATTACAGTCACCACAGGACTAGCAAAAGAAGGCAAAGAGGGATCAAGTCAAAACCTTGCTTTGGTTATTGTCTAGAGATTCACATTTCACATGGGGTTGCATCCACTCTTACCTAGTGCTGTGCTCTCTCTCTAAATTGAGATGGGCCACCTGAAAGTAACACCTCGACAGATTTAAAAGTGTTTCCCACAGGGGAAACACTTGAAACAGCTGCTGGTATTTGGATGATGAATATAGCTGAGAAGTACACTTTTTTCTTTTCTTTATTTAAGTAACATTTACAATACTGTATATGATTCAGAGACATACGATCAAATTATGCTTTCCATAGAACTGTGGAGTTGGGAAAAGATAAGAGAATTAAGAAATAACAGGGACCTTCCTTAGTTTTGAGTTCAGATGCTTGTTCACTCGCTACAGGACCTAGGTTAAGTTATGTCATTCTAATCTTTACTTCCCTCATTATAAAATAGGGAAACCAATACATTTCATAAGACTGAGAATGGAAATAACTTCTGTCTCAGTTCTCTTTTGACTATCAAGTGCAGAAATACTCACAATGAATGGTAGTACTTGTCTAGGTGTCTTGCTGCAGCCCAGGATAGTGAATGCTAGCAGGAAGAGGTAATGATGAGGCTATTCCTCTGCTACAGCAGGAAACTAGGCCCTGCTTTAAGTTGTTTCCACCTACCACCTGAGTCTTCTTCCTAACTGTCCCATTGCCTATCTTCCACTTTTATAGAAAGCATACTGTCTGGCTCCGGAGCTGGTGTTGTTCATGACTAGGTGATGATGTTGACAGTGTAAGGCAACCATTTGAACGCCTGGCATGTGGTACATACTTAACAAATTCTAGCCATTTTAAAAACTGTATTTGTTATTTGTAAAGATTTCCAGGGATAGAAGTTCCATATCCATTTTGAATACCCACTCAAGGACTAATTACTTTCTTTTGTTTTAAAACTTTGTAATTTAAGCCTATTCTCTTTTTTTAGATAAGGGAAGAAGAGAATTAAAAACTTTCCTCAAATAATTACTTTGGGACAATATTTAGGAAGTTATTAACCCCAATCCCATCATCTATAAACATACCAATTTCTTTTTCCATATCTTTATTTATTTGCTGTTCCTTAAGCCCTTTAGCTTTCATTTTCTGTTGTGAGCTGAAAGTAAAAGTACACTTTTTACTCATCACCACTCTGCAGTTTAGCAGAAGCGTCATCCCTTGGTTCTAATCCTAATTCTAACTGAAGCTTGATTTCTGTTCTACTGTATGAAGTCATGATAGTGCCTGCCTTTTCTGTCTTTGGATCTTGTAAGCATGGTATCTCCTAAAGGTTGATATGTTGCTTCAAGGTGACAATTACAAAAGTGACTGGTGTGGTAGTCAGTGAATACTAGGCAAGACATTTACCACAGCAGACGGGGATTCTGATGCCTTTGATTAAGGCGGCATTCTTGTCTCTTTCTGCTACTTGGAGTCTTCAAAAGGTCCGTTTGTGTATAGGGTGAACCACACACACCCTTCTCAGCGGCGAGGAGCAACTTGCTGTCCTCTGGACTCCGTGTGCTCCCAGTGCCTCTTTGCACTCGTACGTGCTGCGTCTGCAGCCCACAGTGCCCTGACTCCTTGATGTCTGGAAATGCCTCGGCATCTCTTAGGAGTGAGCGCAGCATTCTGTCCTCCCTGACGCCTTCCTCACCTCATTCAGGTCAGCACAGCACGTGTATTTCTCCACACAACTTAGGACGCTGTTTGCTCACTGGTGTCTTTGCGATCCTTCTCTCAGGGCTACCTTCCCCTACAGACTGGTGTGCACGAGGACGTAAGCGATGAGGAATGGCTGAATTATCCCTTCTCTCGGTTGCAGTATGAGCACCTTCTCGCTGGGCCTCCGCTCTGGTGACCCACTCATTTACACACTTGAGCGCCTATTGTGTGGTGTGCAGCGCAGAACCCATGCAGCAAGGGTTTTCAGTGCCACAGAGAGGAGTACTTGATGAATGAACCACTACGGCAAAAAATTCAGTCTTCCAAATACTACGTTTGTATATAGTGTGTATAAAGCCTGCTGTCTTAATCTGTTTTTTTTTTATTTAAGCAAATGCCTTAATTCTTTCATTTCCCAGATTTTGAAATTAGTTATCTAGTTAATCAGTATGATTTTCCTCTTCCTATACTCTTGAAAATTATAGAACTTTTCCTACTCTCTGATGCAGTTTAGGTTGTTTTAAAATGAAATTTCCCCCGAGTTTTAGGTTAAAATGGACTAAAAGTGCATCATAGAATTTCTTACCCTAATACCTAGCAAGTAATAATAAACTTCTCCATGAAAGAACAATTACAGATAAGAGTCAAAGACGGAAGGCGTGTAAGTGAAGGAAATCAACTTCAAACACTTCATGGACAGGAAACAGAAAATTCCAGAGTGGAGTAGAGAAGCACGTCACAGCCGGCTCTAATTTGGCCCCTTTTCCCTTGAAATAGGCTTCTCTCTCATTTAAGGCAAAATAATTTTATTTCATTTTGATTTTAGAGAATACCTGGCCCTTCCTTAATTATCTATAGATTGGTTAGGGCATGATTTCAAATGTGAAGTTTTCAAAGAACCCCTGCTGAGGAAATACAAGCTACTTAACCATGACTCTCAGGGGCAACGGTCACAGTAACTGGCTCTGAGGCAACCACTTTGTGAACTACAAAAGGGCGGGCAATGTGGAAGCAGGGAGAGAGGCAGGAGGGAGGAGAAGCCAAGGGCAGAGAGCGCACAGCCTGAAGATCCTGAACGCGCCGTCCCTCCTATCTGTGACCGGGAACTGTTTGTAGGAAGCAGGCACTATTTGTGACTATCTAGCAGAGGTGGAATACTCCTGGATCTTACAGGCGGGGAATTAGGAGGTTTTATATTTCCAGGCTGAAGGGTCATCTAACTGCTGCTTGCACAGGAAAGAAAGGTGAGATCAAATTTTCGCCCTTGAACTCAGCTGAGAAAGCCGTAGAGGGAATAGACTGCACTTTGGCAATTTTTTCCCCCCATCTGTCTGCTTAGGGTTCACATAGCTTTTTCCAGTAGTTTGGGATGGGTCCAGTTTTGGACTTGGATCATTTTCTTGGTCCATAAATGGAGGAATTTAATTACCTGTAAGTTATCCAGAATGATACGAAGGGAGTGCACCTGTCGCCGAACAGCTCCCGAAAACCTTTCATAGCTTGCAGCGTCGTATTCACTCATTTGGATCTCCTTTAGCCTGAAATCAGAGAGGGCAAGAAAGGTAGCAGCTGAAAATCATGCACAGATGGGCCGTCTACTTCATCTTTTACTAGAACTATAGCAAACTCCTTGGTAATTCCTGTTGCTTTAAAAAAAAAGGGATAACAAAAGTTCTCTAGTTGGAGTTCAAAGGAGAAGAATATCCTATGATGTGCAGGTATATGGCTAATGAATAGTCCCCTAGGACAAAAGAAAACCCTAATGACATGCTGTGTATCAAAACTCCCACCATGATTTATTTCACGCTATCAAGGATGAAGTGACTAAGCACTGTGAAATATGCATAGTTGGTTCTCCTGGGTCAGTTAGGAGTCAGCTCAACAACACTCCCTTGCTGGTTCCCAGAGGTGTGTTACCACATTGGCCACTGGTCCGTTCGTATGGCAGATTCTTAAGCGAGCTCTCATGGATTGCTCTGAAAGACCAAGAACATATATCTGGACCAGTTTGAGCCCAACGACTTGGTGTCACTAAGTAAAATCCATGTTTTTGAATGTTGATAATGGAAGAATTGTATTTCAGCATTACTGTAGCTTGGAAAGCCTGTCCTCCCAGGACAGTGCTCCTCTTCATTGTTTTCTTTGATTATAGTCCTGTAAGAGTTCTTGTGGTTCCCTGAACACAGCATGCCTGTGTCTTAAAGCCTCTGCAAGGGGTACTCTCTCCCTGCCTCTTATGTATAGTATCTCTAGCATGGTGCTGGAGACCAAGAGATGCTCAAAATGCACTGCAATAAAATGACTGAAATGATAAAACTGGCTATTTAAAAAACAGTAGCGGGCCCTCCCTGGTGGTGCAGCGGGTTAAAGCACTGCACTAAGAGGCTGAAACCACTTCTGCATGAGTTCGATTCCCGCCTGCCCCAGATTTGACCACATGGCGTGGCAGACCTCTCCTGACCTGCCCGCTGCTCCCCTCAGCAGTGTGCTTCGTCAGTCTGCCTGTTCTGCTCCCCATTCTGTCTCTAGTGAAGTCTTTCACCACCCCTGAGTCTCTGGCCTGTACCCCAGTTCTGTATGCACAAATAAGTGAATCTTTAAAAAAAAAACAAAACAAACAAAAAAACAGTAGCATGACCAAAGTCCGAACCTTCACTTGGGTTTTATAGTGCTATATGTGTAATATAATAATTTCTTGGATACTTCTGATACTAAGGCAAGAAATAATGCTATCTCCAAAGTCTATGTTCAATATGATCTTCTAAACTGTGTGTGTATACTTGTATATGTGTGAGCGTCAACGTTGGTATGTAGCTGAAAGTCTTTATATTTTCAATGCCTTAGCTGGAACTGAAGTCCCAGATGCTAGCTGAGAATGGACCACCTCTACTCTCAGGCCCAGTGCTGACAGAGAATCTGTGAAGAATCACAGAGCAGAGTGAGATGCGCTTTAGCATCATATCAGGCCTAGGTGACCAGGGTACAGACTTAGATGATCTGCCCTGCCATCACGAGGGCTAGCTGAGGCCAACTCAGGTTTCAAAACACAGTCTGAAGGTCACATTCTCTGAAGTCTTGCTTCACTGTCCTAAAGAAACTGATTAATCCCTTCATGTATCTTCCCTAGTTAGCTTTCATAGAGCCTTTACCTTTTATCGCTTTTAATAAATCTGTCATTTATCAGACTTTTTTCAATCTTTATTTTCCACAGTAGGAAATATTCTTTACAGTGAGAGTGAAATGTTCATTATATGTGATTCTTGTGGGAGAAGGGAAATGTCTCATTTTTTCTCTGAATTGCCAATACCTAGCAGCACAGTGGGACTCCATAATGCTTTGGAGTCCTTGTCCAAAGGTATGCTACCTGGAGGTATATATTACCTGAGTGCTTTCCCTAGGTGACATGCCAGGGTGTCCTTCTATTGTGATCTAACTTACCCTGTTCTAAGAGCAAAAAGGAGGAGGTGTAAGGACACACTCCTGTAGCAGTCCCTATAATTACGTGTGGCAACCTGTTAAATGTCTCTAATTTTCATTAGATTAAGTTTATCCCAAATATCAAGGCTGCAGGAAGTTGGGCACAACAAGCTGTGTGATATGCTGCCTCCTTCCCTTTATACGTAGGAAGTCAATATGCACTCTCCCATAGAAGGGAGATTAGCGTTTCTCCAAAGATGAGAGATTGAGAAAAACATACACACACAGCCACATCAAGGAAGGAGTCAAGCAGTTGGTGAGTCACCTCAAGCAGACTGGTCTTTGTAGAGAGATCAGACTTAGCTCGAGTTGCAGGGCCACCTCTGGCAAGATCATGTTGCACCCAAAAACATACCACATGCTGTTTTAATTATGAAGAAGTCTGGAAATCATATTCCAGCTTGTGTCAGCTTTCATAAAGGTCACCTATAAGGTGTGCAAAGTTGATAACATTTTAAATGATGAAGGCTGAACTGGGAATGGGGAAAGAACACAGGCAATTTTAGCCTCTGGTCAGACAAGTTCCCATTGCTAGTATTCCCAAACCCACAAAGCTGGCTGAAAATACCTTTCTGCTGCTTCACCTCTGATCAAAACTGCAGGGCACAGCTGCTTTACATCCTAGTAATCTAAGTGGACTATAACTGTACTTTGCTGGCAGAGTTTATTCTTAAAGCGTATATTTATTGTTACCTAAGAGTCTGGGAATTTTCGTTTTCATTTTATTTTTTCTTTGGGTCAGATTTTAAATACTATGATTTTTGGATCAATTATGAAAACAAACATAAGCTGAGATCCACTGTGTAAGGTTGATTAGTTTTGCAAATGGCAGAGGGTACAATTTCCAGAGTGAGGGTCCCCCACTGAAGGCTTTGCTAAGTGTGCAGAAAATACCTCAGGCCTCCTTCATTCACATCTTGTTGCTATCATATTTCTATTCCACTTTATTCACGTCTTGTATTTGTCTCTTCTTGTTAGTCTTCCTAAGTTTATCAATTCTTATTATACAGCAATCAGGATTCGCTACAGTGCAGACATAACTGAATGCTGAGACTGGACTGCTAGTAGACTGGGCTCCCCAAGGCAATACAGTAGCCCCTGGGCTGATGCACAGGTCGGGTTTGTCTGGTGTCTGAATTGACTATGAATGGTGACATCACTGCTTGTATACACATCTGATTATTCATTCTGTAGATAGGCGTGAGTGTTTGCTGCTCCCCAGGTTCTGGGTGTAGATATTCTGGATGTACTTTGGAGCAAACCAAACACCCCACTCTCAAGGAACTTAGTGGAGAGGCAGCCAGCTATTGTTAAAACTAACAGCTTAATGGGAAAGGATGATAAGAACTAAGGAAAAAAGGTCAGGATGTTTTAAAAACTTAAATGGAGGGAAAGCTGACCTTTTTTACATATGCCTTGAGTTGCAAAATAACTTAAAACAATTTGGTGATAGTGAAGAATTATTACTTTTTAAAGACATAATAATAGCATTGTGTTCTTGTTTTTTTTGAAAGTCTGTATCTTTAAGAGATACCCTGAAATGTTCATAATAAAAATACAGGACATCTTGGATTAGTTTCAAAAGTACCCATGGTGGATGCTAGGAGTGCAGTCAGATTTTTTCCTCTTGATGTTGCAGGGACAGGCCCATAGGACTCATTATGTTTCTCTCTTATCTGTTTGAAAAGTTCATAACAAAAGTTAAACATTCAGCAGTGCTAAATTGAATACTCATCCAACAGGTCTATTTACTACACGGAAGTAGAAAGCAGTATTTCTTCTCTGTATTTTGCTGTATCCGTCCTTCTCATGACTTTCATTTTTCCCCCTTGGGAGACAGGAGACAGCAAAGTGTTTCAGTCGGGAGGGCATTCTCTTGCACTTGTCTTAGTTCTCTGCAGTATTTCGTAGAGGAGTGTGGCCTTTTCCCTGCCTCCCTCGCTCACTTCCACACTTGCCTCCCTACATCACTGAATTTAGTTGCCTTAGCATAGGTGCTCCTTGACTTCCTTCCCAGGGACCATTGTCCTTGGAGAAGGTTCCTGACCCTACTAGGGATGCTGAGGTGGCACAGTAGTGCACAAGCACCACTGAAAGGCCATTCCGCCTCCCCAAGAAGGGCCTGGGCGCGAGAGCACACCTCGACACTGGGCGTTCACCTGTGGGGCTCTGAGCATGGTGACTGTGGGAGCTCATGGTGGGGGTGGGGGGAGAGGCACAGCTAGTTGTTTGGTTCTTTTCCAAATGGACACTGTAATTGTTGAGCAATATTTTAATTCCAACAAGACCTCTCACTAAAGTATTCTCCCTACCTTTTTTGAGAAATGTAAACTGATTTTAGTCCTGGAAAGTTATTTATCTTTATAAACTGAGAGGGCAGCTGCCTATCTGCAGAATAATCTCAGGCACAGCAAGGATAAAGAGATAATTCAAGGTCTCCAGGGAAGCCAAGAGAAGGGTTGAACGAAAGTGCCACTTGTCTCATTTACCTACTGAGTACTTGAGGCACTCAGGGCTGCAGCCCTTACTGAGGGACATATTTGTCTCCATTGTTCTGTGCTGTTTACTTGCAGGATGTGTGAAAGCACAAGCACATAATATACCACATGTACGTGGGAGGAATTTCAAAACTTGCATACACTTGCAATGCCTTTTCTCTAACTACCCAGCTATTTTCATTGAGCACAAAAATGCAAATCTACCTCACAGCACTACCAATTCTCTCAATACTGAAGGATATACTACTGGTCCTTTGGTATTTTTCACATTTAGTTAAAGAACACGTGGTTGTCTTCTGAAAGCATCATGTAAATTCTTCTCATTTCTTGGATGGTTCTCATCACAATGGGGCAGAATGGTTCTGGAGTGTCTGAAAACCACAGGATCATCAGTCTGGATTTCAAGGCTCCACGTAGATCAGGGTTTCCTCATCTAACCTCACTCCCTACCAGTACCTTGTCCCTGATGGGCAAGCTGCCTCTCCACTGCTGACACTAGGTTCTGGTGGCTCTGCACAGGTATTTCCCTCCTTGGAATACCCAAATCCTGACTGGGCCCCTCCCTTCACTGCTAAAGAGTAAAATCTTCATACCAGAGGACTTCAGCACTTAATTGGGGCAGGGTGGGGGGGCGGAGACAAAGACACACACACACACACAGAACAAGTACACTAGTTCTGTCCCCACATAAATGTGCAAGATTCCTGAGGCAGGAAGGGATTATTTTATAGAGCTATTTGAATTTTCTTGATGGCCTAGGAATACATGTGGATGAAGTGATCTGAGCTTCAATTTGGTCTTACGAGAAATCTTTGGTAATATCCTAAATTCTTTTTTCTACATTTAATTGTAATCCATACATTTAAAAGAGCCTGAGTAGAGGCCCTCCCTGGTGGCGCAGCGGGTTAAAGCACAGCAGTGAGAATCTAAAGCCGCTTCCTCATGAGTTCAATTCCTGCCTGCCCCGGAGGTGACCACATGGCGAGGCAGACCTCTCCTGACCCGCCCACTGCTCCCCTCAGCAGTGTACTTCATAGATCTGCCTGTTCTGTTCCCCATTCTGTCTCTGGTGAAGCCTCTCATTCTCCACATCTCTGGCCTGTACCCCAGTTCTGTATGAATAAATAAATCTTAAAAAAAAAAAAAAAAGAGCCTGAGTAGAAAGAATGGGGTATCACATGTTCCCTTGACTGTCACCACCAGGGAGGGATTAGTTTGTGGTTCAAAGTGCTGGATGATGTGGAGAATGTCACAAATCTGTGTCTGTTCAGAGTCCACTACAACAGCCCACCCCAGAGCCAGTGCTGCTCTCTGTATGATGGCGACCACTCACCTCTGCTGAAACGCTCTCTGGCCCATCTCTCTAGCAGCTTTCTTTACCTCCTCAGGAACTGCATCTTTCTCAACCTCTGTGACCTGGTACACAGAGTGGCCTGCATCCAGCCGGTAGGGACCTCCTTTGCCACCCAGACCTGCAGTGTCTCTTCCCCCTGGTAGAAACCAGGAAAATACAGGTAGTGAGTCTGCTTGCTCCAGACCACAAATTCAGACCATGCCTTTAAGGTAGTCCCATGAAGCATATTAACTGTCCTTAATTATTACTTATTTGAAAAATAACAAATATAACTGTAGTAAGTACAGAGCCTACAGGAGAATATTTACTGTTTTTTCTCTAGATGGAATGTCTCTAACTTTCCTAGTCAAATAAATGCTACCAGTAGTTGGGATGCAAGTAAGTGAATTGCCCTAAATTCATTCCTATAGACCCCACAGTTGAAAATTTTAGGAAGGTATAATAGGTCAGCTCCTGGCCCCAAAGAGGCTGGAATGAAGGTTGGAGCTGATCACGCTGCAGGGTCTGAGTCTTGCCCCAGCGATGTATCCACTGGGAAGTATAAACCTGAGACATTTCTTAATGCACATAAGAGTGAGCAAAACAAACTGACAGAAATGTGAGGATAGATGGTCTCATCTGACTTCTCACTTGCCACCAGAGGGGTCTCACTAGCACTTGCATCCAGGCTACGATGGGCTCAGATCTCAGCACGTCTTGTCACTGTTGCTCTGTGTGATTCCACCAGAGGGAAGGCAAAGTAGGACTCTGTGAAGGTGTAGAAAACCTTGATGACCCAGCACCTGTGTTCCTTTGGAGCCTGTACTTTCCCACTGGCCACTTTGGGTAGAGATCTGGCGAGCTCAGTCTGGGGACAGGCCCAGCTGAGTTCTTGATCCTCAAATTCCTTTCTTGAAACTGGAGACTAGAGGGAATACCTTCTATGGGGAAGAAACTTCAGGCATGCGCATTTTGTGCAGCATGAAAGATCAGGGCTCCTGTGTCCTGACCAAACTGAAGGACAGAGATCTATGAGAGCACAGAGAAATGAGCTGTGGAGGAGCAGCCCAAAGGGCAGAGGAGCAGGGGTGGACAGAGGTCCTGGCGGACAGACTTGACCCAAGGGCCACACCGGATCAGTGTCTTCACGTGGAGAGTTGGCCTAGGGATATTATGGGCCCTATAGCCAGACAGTGAATATTGAAATGAGTAGACTCTGGAAACAAAGGTGTCCCTATTTACGCTACTTCCTTCTTCTCTATCCAGTCAATCCTACCAACATTTCAAGGCTCAGTCCAAATTCCATGACTCTCCTCACCGGAATCAATGTGCTGGGCAGTAACTGTACTCTTCAATTGTGATAATTTTCATATATATATTTGTACTTCTACTTCTATGAGTGGCTATACATGAAAGACACTCAGTATACAGTTGTTAATTAAGTGAAGAGCACTCTTCTTTCCTCACATTACCTTATTGTTCCTTGAAATAAGGGGCAATTAAGCTATATTGTTTACCCTGTTTTGCAAATGATAAAAACGATGCACAGAGATTCTGCAACCTACTTACCTCATATCAGCAGCTTAGCTAAGATAAGAAGCCAAATATTATACTTTGACTTTTAGATTAGAGTATACAACAGCTAATACTTCAGCTTCACAGTAGTTTTTCAATATAAGCCCATAATTACATGCCCGTAAGTATACAGTTTGTAATAGTATGTAAACTATGTAGTAAAGAAAATTTAGAAAACCAGGTAATATTTTAAGAAGTAGTGAGGACTTTGGTTAACAAGTGAGGCATTGCTTTGCATAACTACATTCCAAAACACTAGGTTGAAAACCAAAATATATAGATTGGCCAGATTTGGCCTCTGGAATCCCAGTTTATTATCCTTGCTTTGTAGTATCTAAAATACTATTAATCAGCTTATTTTGTTCATTAACACATAACTTGGGAACTTGGAACAGAATCCAGGAGCGGAGAGGCAGCACAGCTTACGAGTATTCTTAGTGAAGTCAGGTTGCCTGGGTTAGAAAACTGGCTGCAGTGCCTGAGGAATTTCCTTAAGGTACTTCAGTCTTTTCATCTGTAAAATGATTATTTACTTCATGAGGTTTTTATGAGGCTGAAATGCTTAGAAAGGTTTTCGGTATAAAATAAGAGTTAAATAAGAGGTTGTTCTACTATTGAGGCAACTTCCAGTCATACAGAATGAGTTCACTTCTAAGTTTCATGTAGTGGAAACTTTGAACGTTTGTAGATGATGGTTAAGTTATGTCATATTTTTCTTTATTCCCTTAGAGTCTTAATTGATGTAAAAAACTAAGAGCAAGAACTCGGCACTGCTTCTCCTATGGAAGTCTGTGTAGGTCATTTCCTCTAGGGAGTACCATGAAAGCAAGTTATTAATTACAGTAATTGTACCCTTTGATTTGAACACATCTTATTTCACATTGATTTAGAAATCAGTGGTGGAAAATTCCTTCTAAAATGTGATTCTTGGCTCTCACTTGTGGACCCTTATATAGACTGAGAAACTAATAATTGAGCAAATAATTAGTTGTTTCTGTAACCTTACTCTTACAGGGGGTTGTCCATTGGTACGGGTGGGTCATGAATTAGTTTAAAACTTCTGAGATACTGAGATGACATCATTTTGGTGAGGGGAGGAAAAGGACCCACAACTGTTTATAGAGGCTGGTGTGAGCAATGGTCAGCCAGAGTCACGTGGCCACTGGGGAAGTCACACTGGGCTGGAGAAGTCATGGGGAGAGAGTTCTGCATGATCTCTATTTCTGGAAGTTTTAACCTGTATGACTTACAAGAAAAAGTTTATTGGAGGTTTTTAAGACTTCAAGGCATAATCTTGAATCTGACCTTGAACATCCCGAAGTCAATTTGTAAGGTGGGGGCAAGAAAAGGAAAGGGAGAAGCATTGTTGATTAAAAAGGAATCAAATGACTTAATGGGTCAGAACTGTGTTCACTATAGAGAATGAGGGAAGAGTAACAGAAAAAGTATTTGAAGGAAAGGAATCTACAAGTTGAAAAAAGCTGCAGGAAGCAAAAGCAAGGTCTTCAAACTGAACAGATAGAAGAGTTAGTAGATTCAAGTAGAATAACAAGCTAGAACTTCCACTCTCAAGTAGCCCACTGCCGGGAAGTCTACATCTGGCCAGCTTGCTCCACCATGCATTCCATATGGATTATGTCTTGCTGGCTTGTCGCTAATTTCCAGATCAAAGGCTAAGTCTAAAAATACCCTTTCTTTAAAGCTAAAAGTGTGATGAACAAACAGTAGCAAGAAGTCCACAGGTCTTTTGATAGCACATTGTCCCAGCACAGAAACCCATTTCCTCCCGAGGGTGTCAAGGGTGAGAGACAGACCATCCTAGGGGAAGGTGAAGTATGGAGCTCGGGCCAGCACTCCCTTTGGCCAGGATAAGCTCAGACAGTGCACACATAGTCTGGCGCTATTCCTGTGGTCAGCAGATGTGTCTGGCCCAGCTGCCTGGAAGGAAAGAGGAAAAGAGCACGGGAACAATGCTCTGCTCAGGCGGCCAAGAGGAAGGAATGGCCTCAGCCATTGGTTTGAACCACAATCAGCTCTGTTATCTCTAAACCCTGCATCCTACATGTGGAAGAGCAGGGTCATTTCTTTTCAAAGTCAGTGGGTCAAGACAATTTAGTAGAGAGCTGCCTGGTGTGATCCCAAAAAGGGATTAACACTCTGAATGCATTCTTCATGCCAGGACTCCTCCCTCAGATTTATAAACTTAATCTCACTTAATCCTCATCACAGCCTTACAAAGCAGTTAATGTTATTCCCTTTTTAATGATGAATCAACTCTGGGAGGGTCAGAATGGTCTAAGGGTACCAGGATCTGGGGAATTGAAATGGCAGGTTTCTTTCATGTCTTGAAGTTGTGCTGAGAGGAAGGGCCAGAGCACAATCCACACAACAAGGCAAGCTGGAAGCTGGAGCCCAATACTTCCCAGGGGCTGTGTTGTCTGTATGGGCTGGTGACATCTCGGGAGCCCCCCCCCCCAGGAGGACGTCAGCACTACCCACCTGTTCCACCAGCCCACGTGTTGCCACCCACGTGTGGCATGTTGTCTGGGTCTTCCTTTCCATGTTTGGGGGAACTCACATCTTCACCGCTCTCTCTATCGATTGTTATCTACAAACAAAGAAGAGACATGATCACTCCCCCTGACTAATGCCAGGAAGCACATGAGACAATTCTTTCCTCTAAGTTCTTCAGGCATCTTCTAACCCCAGGTCACAACTGTGTTAGTGTTTGGCAAGAACTTTGGGTTCAGCCATCCATTTAGTTGGGAAGGAGACAAACTGAATTTTTTTTTTTTAATAAAGAGCTGGATTGAGTTCCAGCTTTAGCATTCTCTTGGTGCAGAGGTACATTTACACAAGGAAGCAGACCTACCAGAAGCAGGGCACGTTCTCAGTGGCTTAAAAGGATAACCGTCCTGCTGAATCACAGCAGATACACTTTCAGAGAAAGGTCATTCTTCTGAGAAATGTCATTTGATATAAAAAATGGGAACAGGAAAAACAAAATGTATCTTGTGCTATAATATTTGTTGTACATGAAGACACTAAAATTTTAAAACTGGATTCGGTAATTCTTTCAAACAGCAAATGGTACATTAAACCTCTATGATAGCTGATTATTTCTTATTTTTTATTCAGTACTGATTCACAAAGGATTGATAAATTACCCTAGAATAAAAAGAACTCAAGGTAGCCACATTTCTTGTATGCTATGATCCTACTTTCAAATACAATGATTTTCAAGGCAGATCAGGTCAAATATTCAATTGTTTAAGATTTACAGAAAAGTACTGGCAGGATATCATGCAAAGTCCCCCTGGGTCTGCAGCAGACGAGCTTCTGAGCTCACTATTTTGGCTACTTCGTGAGCTTTACATGCTGGATGTTAGATTTAATGAAGGTAAGGATGTAATTCAAGGTCTTTGCACACACACACAAAATCTGTTAAGAATGAATTTAATATAACTTCTACTGTCTTATATCCACATTAGTTCATTTCAGATTTATGACATTATAAAGGGATTTTAATTCACTGACCTTTCTGCCAATAGTTTTGGCAGCGTTGATAGTTTTTGCCATAAATTTCTCAAAACATGCTAAAGCTGAACACCAGGATAGTACTACTGATCTGAATTCCATACATAGAATCATGCTCTAAAGATGGAAGAAAATGATTTTTTTCTCCTCTGTAAAGTCAGCTACATTTAGAGGAAAAAATAGCACTTAAAATACTTTCTCCCCTGACCTAGCCAGTACCTCCCAACCTGTCCAGATGTAATACAAGAAGTAAGCAATAAATTAAAAATGAATGTACACTATAAGAATTCTAGACTCACTGCCAATATAGCTGTATTGCTGGTGGAAGTGTTACCTGTGGTATCTAATAAGGTGGGTCATTAGCCTGGTGTGACAATCACTTGCTGCCACTCTCACTCTCCCTCAATCTTTGAGTAACTCACCTCATCTCTCACAATCTCTCACTACCTTCAGTCTGTCTCTAAATCCTTAATCTCTCTCTCAATCTCAACATCTCTAAGCCTCACAATTCTTCCTCCCTCTTTCTTATCTTTCAATCTTTTCACTTTCAACATTGACCTCTCACTGTTTCTATGCACCAGTAATTTCTCATCCCCATTCCCCCTTATCTCTCATTGTTTCAACTCTCACAAACACACTCACTCATGATCACTTTAGTGTCTCAATTGCTTTCACAATCTAGTCTCTTTCATTAGTCTTTCAACACCTTCATTCAGTTTCTCTAAATATCTCTTACACTCTTATCTCTCCTTCAATGTCACTACACATAAATCTGACTCTTAATTACTTGATCTTCACCCTCAATTTCCCTTTGGCAATCATCCTACTTCTCTCACTCCTTCACTCCCATCACTCCAAACTCACTATATATCAGTCATTATCTCTTTTCCCTCACTATCACATTCTGTTTCTTACTTAAATATCCCTTTCAAAACTCTCCCACTCCTCTCAATCTGTCATGCTCCATTACCATCTTGCAATCTCTTCGAGTGAGAGACAGATTATAGTAGGACTTTCTCATTTCAATCTCAGTGTCTCAGTCTCTCAATCTGTATCTCCAAGGCTTTTTCTCAACCCTCATACTTCCTCCCTCTCTGTCTGTGTCAATCTCTCAATCTGTCACTCATAGTCCCACTATACTCAATTTCTCTCTAAATACATCTCAGTATCTCCCATCACTCTCCTTCCAACATCCATATATTACTGTCCTGTTTCTCTGTATGTTACATATTATCTGTCACTTGTATTACTTTCTCTTCACTCTGACACAGACCCAGAGTCTGAGATACACAATCATTCTATCTTTCCATCTCTCATTTCTCTCAATGGTTGTTACTCCTCACAGTGAGCAATGACTTAGTTCCTACTCTCTATCATTACTCTTCTCTCAATCTCAGTACATTCAATTTTGCTATAACTTAGTCTCTTATGCTTTCTCAATATCATCTCTTTCTCTCATCTATCTAAACTCTTGTCTCTTCATTCTACCTGTATCTTTTTCACCTCATTCTCTCAATTCTTTTTTTCAACCACTTTCTCATTTTCAATGTCACTGCGCTTAACTTGTCTCTAAAGCTTTCTGACTTTCTCATCTGTTTCCCAGTCTCTCTCACTCCCCAACTCTAAATTTCTGTCTCTTTATGTTACTCTCTCCTCACTCTCTCACTACCCCTCAATATCTTGCTCTCTGTACCTGACAATCATTCAGTTCTCACATTCTCACTGTCTCGAAATACTCAAGTTTCTCTTGGTCCTAATCTTCCTCCACCATCTCCCTATTTCTCCCTCATACTATTTCATCTCTCTCAACCACTCTCAACCTCACTCCCATTATTCATCTCTCAATGTTTCCACATCACTCATTATTTTTCATTTCATTCCTCTTTCTTCAATCTCTCAATCATTCTCATTCCTTGTCCACTCCATTGATCTCCTTGTCTCTTTCATTCTTTCCCTAATCTGTTTCTTAATTTCTTACTCTCTGAATCTCTTTCTAAATAAATCTGACTCTTAGATGTTGATGATACTGATCGACTTTCTCAAACCTATTTCTTTGACCCAGTTTCATTACTCAACCTGTATCTATGTCACCCATCTCTTAATATTTTTCTCATTTTTTCCCTCAATTTCTTACTTTTTCACAATGTCCCCCACTATCTGTAATTATGCTCCTATTTCTCTTTCTACCTCTCCCCTCAGTTTACTACATTCAGTTTCTCTAAATTACTCTTACTCTGGCAGCACTCACATACCCTTTTCAAGATTACCTCTCCATTCTTCCCTGATTCTAAATATATCACCCACTGTCTATCATTGTTACTCTCAATCTCCCTTTCTTCCCTGTCTCTGCCATTCTCAACCTCTATATCACTGCCTCTCATACCTCACTCACTCAATATCCATCTCACTGTTTCTGGCTCTCTCTCATTATAGCTCAGTCTCCTCCACAATCTCTATATCTCACTTATTCTTACTGTCATGATTGCACACACTTACTCATTCAAACTCTTAATCTCTCTTAATCTTATTCTTTCACTCACTGTCTCCCCCTGCCCAAAGCAAACTGTTACTGTATTAACACTGTCACTGTCCTACTAATCCAGAAGACTACAACTCTTAAAAGCAAATTTCTGATTTTAACTAAATCCCAACCTGATCCCTCATAGTTACTTGATTTGGACCTAGTTAGGATGGTCAATGCTGGGTGGAATGAAAGAAATTTAGTTCAACCACCTTATTTCCCATGAGAAAGTTGAGACCTGAACAGTTAAGTACTCGCCAAAAGTTACATAACAAGTTAACAAACAACTTACACTGAAACTTAACTATGTATCCAGTGACTGTTAAGTTTTTTATTTTTAAAAGTTACATAATTGTTGGCCCTCCCTGGTGGCGCAGCGGGTTAAAGCACAGCACTAAGAATCTTAAACCACTTCCGCATGAGTTCCATTCCCGCCTGCCCCGGAGGTGACCACATGGCGTGGCAGACCTCTCCTGACCCGCCCGCTGCTCCCCTCAGCAGTGTACTTCATTGATCTGCTTGTTCTGCTCCCCGCTCTGTCTCTGGTGAATCCTCTCACCTTCCGCATCTCTGGCCTGTACCCCAGTTCTATATGAATAAATAAATAAAATCTTTAAAAAAAAAGTTACATAATTGTTATCACATAATTGTTATCATTAAAGATATTTTAAAAAGGATCTACCATGGATTCTACAGCTCCTTTGAGTAGTCATCCAGAAATGTTATTATATATGGAGATACGTTTATTATTATGTATTAAATATGACTAGGTTTAACAGAATAAAACCTGATGCAAAGATTGAGACAGACCCAATGAACTGGATTGAGTGACAGCGATATGTGGAGAAAGTGAGTGAAGATGTGATTAACAGAAGGAGAGTTGAGAGACTGAAAGATTTGTAAAGGTGGAGAGGGAAGCACATACTGAGGGAGTGAAAGAATGAGACAGAGCAATAAGAACAATGATGGACAAACGGATTGAAAGAGTTGAGTGATCTGAGAGACAAGCAACTGAGAGAGTGTGTGTGAAAGAAACAAAAGATAGGAAGAGATTTGAGAGAGAGATGGAGATAAACAGTGAGTGAATATACTTAAGCAAATTAAAGATAGAAGAAATTCAGCAGAGGCATCAAAAGCAATTTCCTTTATGGCTAGCAGCTTTCATAAAAAATTAGTTGTCCTCATCAGGATAACTAATCCAGTGACTTTCCTGCTACCAACAGTCCTTCATAACAGGGGCTAAAAGACAAATTATTACAGTTTCCGTCAGTTACCTCTAAGACCATGCTCTTGAAGTTGTAACAACATCTACCGATATAAAGGGGTGTCAGGAAGGCACAAAAGAGACTACGAAGCTTGTAGGGAGAATGGGACCTCCATGTTCATGGCCACATGTGTGTCTTGCTAGGCCACCTGCTGGGCAGTGCAAACAAGGTAGCTCCCACCAACCCCTGGACGAAACATTCATCAATCCAATTTGAAACACACCCCATAAATTCCAGGGATACTTCCAGACCTTAGAGGAGTTGATCTAATGTGTGTCCTTTTATGAACACCATGTACTCACTCACAGGAACTTGTTCCTCTAGGCGGATGGGAGGGGCACTCTTGCCAAGAGGTTGTCAAAGTCATTTCAGGGCATCTTCCAGATGAACTGATAATGACTCATAAAAGGTGCAAGGCAGAGAGTCTAGGACTGTCCTCTCTGGGACAAAAATCGAAACAGACTGGGGAAGGCCCATCACTGGAGGAAATGTGCTTCCTGCGGACAGACATGAGCTATGGAACCATTGGTCTCTTACGAGGTTGATAAACTGCTGAGTGAAATTGGTGCTGAGAAGCACTAGGAATGTACTTTTTGAGAGTTGGTTTCATCTGGGAAGAGCTCAAATAAGTCATTGCAATTACTGAGATAGACAGAACCATAACCATGCACAGGGTTCAAAAATTTCCCCAAACCACAAAACGTGGACCTTTGCAACTTTTGACACAAGCTCTTCATCCTTTTTGGAAAACTGGCATTAATCTTAAGAATTGCTATCCTTTTAAATGCATTAAAATTAAAAAAAAAAACAAAAAAACATTAATCTTGCAAATTATAACTCATAAAAATGTTCCAGAGTAAAGCAACCCAATGTCAGAGCACAGAAGGCTCATGACTCACCCACGTCCTACTGTAATTCTGGGCCAGGCTTATGTATTATAGGCGCCTCATGATACTTAAAAACCATCAGTAAAATAAATAGCCAGAATATAATCTTAGACCAGAAGTTAGCTCTTGGAAGCAGGACTGGTAACACACTGACCGCCATTTTCCAGCTGCTGCGGTGCAACAACCCTACCCTTTTTTTAAACAGAAGTCACGTGAATCATGTTATGAACACTAATCCCATTTCCCTTGCTAGCGGTTGGTCTGGGGGAAAAGAGAAAGTCTGTCAAAAGGAGGCTTCTGAGAAAGATTTCTTTCCACGTAGGTGAAGAGTTTTGTGAAGAGTACTGCCCTGCATGCACACTGCCCTCTACTCCCTTCATCACGGAGCGTGGCTGAATGAGGCTGTGCAGTCTGGAGCAGTAGCCCTCATCTGGGGACCCGGTGGCAATGTTTTGAGTCACTGACCTCTTCTATGAAAGCAAAGAATCAATGTTCTTACATTTGAGCTACCAATCAACTGTGCAGAGCAGTTAGGTCTCCTGCTACTTGGAGTCCATTGCATGAAAACCACCTGATTCATGTTTTACAGGATGAGTGAGGGACAGCAGGGAAGAAGCTATTGTCTTCATCTTTCAGAGACAGCCTACTTCCAACAAGAAGACATACTTCGATTTTTCTGACATCAAAAGTTGCCATAATCCAGAGGACCTGAACAGACACTTCTCCAAAGAAGATCTACAAATGACCAACAGGTACTATACAAAAGAAAGGTCCCTGTCTGATTAAAATGAACGAAAATCTAGTTTTCAGATTTGGGCTAAAAGGAGGACAAGGTGTCAGTTGAGGACTAGCTTATGACTTCCATTACTTGCTGATAGTAGTTAGCACAGTGGCACACACACACACCTCTGTGTACATAGTAAAAATGTATTAAACGTGTGCAGAAGACGTAGCACTGCAACAGAATCCTAAGCTGTCAGCTGAGACTCTGCCCTGTTCTGCCGTAATTGGCACAGCAGTGTGAGGCCCCACCACGGTCAGCAGAGCCCTCTCCCACAGCAGGAAACACACGGTCCTGTGCTCTGGGTTGTTCTGACATCCTGAGCTTCCACTTCCCTACCACTGTTTCAGCTCTGTGTCTTGCCAGAGTCTTTGCTGGCCTTGGATGGCTCCCTGCAAGGAGCAGCCCCTCTCCTTTCTCCCAGGTTGGACAGGGTTGTTTTAATAGGGCTGTCTAAAACAAAACTAGGAGATACGTAGGATCCATCTAAAGCTTGTCTGGAAGTACTTTATTTATTTTTTTGTCCTTCTTTCATTTAAATTCAAATAGGAATGAGATGAAGATTTTTGTAACATCTGGGACTATGGAATTCATAGTGGAATCCAGTGGGAGCGGCCCATATCAAAACACCATAAACAAGTGCTGATGAGGATGTGGAGAAAAGGAACCCTTGTGCATTGTTAGGAGTGTAGCTGTGGCCAGGAGTTGGAGGTTTCTCAAAAGGTTAAAAAGTGATCTGCCATACAACCCAGTAAATCCATTCCTAGGTATCTACCGAAAGAATGCAAGAGAACTGACTTGAAAGGAACCTTCCAAAGTGACTGCAGCACCTTTTACAATGGCCAAGAAACGGAAACAATCTAAGTGCCCCAAACAGATGTTCGGATCAGAAAAGATAAACTCGTGCCAACATGGACGGATCATAAATAAGCCAGAAGAGAGAAATTCTGGATGGTGTTACTTATTTTTGGAATATAGAAAAACCAAAGATTCAGTCACACTTTAAATCAAGCTATGAAAGTTGATCCCAGAACTGAGGCAGCCAGAGGGAGGGGGTGGGGGAGCACCGTGGACTGCACCTCAGGGGCAGATCTTGCACTTCTAAACTCTAACAAGGATATAAACCCAGGTACTACAATAAATAAACCTTTACTGGAATTCAGATGTCATAATTGCGTATAGGTGTTAAAAACCCACAAATTATCGGCATCCCAAGTTATTGGCTGAAATGTATCCATCCTGCTGCCATCTGACACAAACACATTCAGATTTTTAAACACTCTCAAAAACAACTAATTACATTGAGATGGCGGGGGTGGGGCAAACATTCTACCCTTTCCATTCATTTTTTTCATGAAAACTCTTAAGTGTTCAAAGAGTTAACATTCAGCCCCAGAGTGAATTCAGGTCTGGCTTAGTGAAGGAAAAAGTCAGCAATGCAAAAAGGCCATCTCAGCTAAGGCAAGCAGTGTACAGGTGCTTTGGTTTTGTTCTCTGCAAGATGGCCCTCCAAGAGACCCCTTCTATCACATACCATTGTGTTATTATTATTACTACTGAAGCTGACTGAACTGTCAGCATTTCAGGTGATTCCAGACCATTGAAGTCTGTGGTCCCTCCCAAATACAAAAGCCACTTAAAAACTCAGCAGAATTCTGAGGTGATAAGTGTAGATAGAATGGTTCTCTTTCCCACCCCTCTTTTTCCTATCTCTAGAGTAGATAGAAGTAGAGTGGGTTATGATACAACCCAGATTCTAAAAGTTTGGAAGTACTGACCCAAACCCCATGCAAACACATTTAGCCCAGGGAATTCCTTTCTGAAAATAGGCATGCGAACTGAAGCTGCACTGGGTGCTCATTATAGTTTACCCCCTGTGGAGAGGTATTTCCAGCAGCAAACCCTGAAAACTGGTTTTCTACTCTGTTCCTGCTATAGTCACATCATGCCACGAGCCATCATTTTGCCCAGCTACCCTTGAAACCACTGCTCATTCATCATGTCAAGCTATAATAACGTTTATGGAACCACTGCTTATTGACGTTTACACCGTGTTTGCTCACCCATTTCCCCCAGGCACATGGAGCGCTTACAAAACTATTTTCATATTCAGCAATATAGTCTTTGCTTCCACCAGGTCCAACACTTCACACATCTCTTGCTGGTTGTTATGGGTCAAAAAATATTAACCAGAAAAATAAAATAATGGAAAAAGGAGAGGCCATAAAGAAGTATATGTGCTGGACACACCAAGAACTCAGGATAGTGCTGTGTGCCACTCATCAGCTGAGAGCATTTCTGGTTTTGTGCTCTCAGATGCACTGTGCAAGGTGACCCAGGCTGCTACACTAGTGCAAGTAGGCTGAGGCTATGAAACACTCCTGGGCCATGGTCAAAACACTGAAGCTAAGTAACTGTATGTTATGGTACATTTATGTCCATGGGTCAATGACCAGACCATTAAAAAAAAATTTCACTGGTAAGTGGCACTGCACATAATCTGTGCTCTGAATAGAATGTGACCAGAGAGGGAAACTGGCATTGACACTAGTCTGTGACTATCCAGAGGGCAGGACTGGGTCTTATTTTTTGTGTCACCTTCAGCACATGGCAGTGTTCACCCACTGCAGAAGCCTAGTAAGTGTCTGCTGAGTAAGTGAATTGCTGCATTACGGGTGGAGTCACTGTGGCCATTCTGAAGCTGAAGAATGGTCCCAGTGGTACACAAAGCCCTGAGAATACACTAGGGCCTGGTAAGTGCTCTCCTGCAAACCAAAGTCACATGAGATACCACCGCACATCCATTAGAATGGTCATATCATAAAGTCCAGAAACAACAAGTGTTGTTGAGGATGTAGAGGAAAGGACACACATGCACTACTGGTGGGAATACAGAGAGACCCAGCCTTTAAGGAAAAAGAGTGTGGTGCTAGCTATCCCTAGGCATCTACCTGAAAAATACAGAGACATTAGTTAGAAGGGATATATACATTCCCATGGTCACTGAAGCACTATTTACAAAAGTCATGTTATGGAAACAATTTAAATGCATTAAAAAGATATGAACTGCTCAGTAATAAAGATCAGTTATTGCCATTTGCAACAATATTGATGATACTGGAGGAGGCAATGCTAAGTGAAATAAGTCAAAAGGAGAAAGACAAATATCTTGTGGTTTCGCTGATATGTGGAATATGATCCTAACCTCTGAATCACAAAGTGTTGCAAGCCAACGTTACCTCAAAAAACAAACCAAAGCACCAAGCCAGCAATGTAAGTAGTGAGCTGATGTCACTAAGGGAGCATTCACATGGAGAGCCCCCTGTCTGAGGCTACAAAGCACCCAGCACCATCTACCTGCACAGTCTTTGAGGTTATGACGAAGAAACGCCTCACCTCAAAGCCTGCATATTCTGCCAAGTGTAAAGTCAAATAAACTAGTTAGAACACACACAGGATTGTGGGAAAACCCCAATAACTAGAGAAGTATAGGACTCATCTCTCCTAAAATTCTTCTTTGTTGAACATCAGAGGGACATGTACTCAGCATTGTGACATCAGTTTAGCAATGATCAGTATGTCCATTTAAACAAAAACTTAGCCTTTTCTGGCGGGGAAGGAGAAGTATAAATCTGTAATACAGGTACTCTTTAAGAGATGAAAAATAACCCCCCCAACCCCACAAACAATTCCACAGAAAAAAAGGTCAAAATCTAAGCAGACATATTTTACAGAGAGAAAACACAAGTTGTGTTAATCTTATATAAATTACAGTCTCATTATTATGCACATAGCTCAATCTAAGTATGGACACACAGAATCTCTATCATGAGAAACCTCTCTTCCCTGCTCACTCCAGTAGCAGCAGCAGTTGGTGCTGCTTTGTGCTTGCAGCTCTATTTTTTTATTCTGCTCACTAAATTATGAGGGGGGAGCCCCCATCCCCAACACCCAACAAGCAGTGGTTGGGATACCCTGGGAGTTGTACAATTTAACTCAATTCTGAAACTCTAGATGGAGACAGCATCAGAGTCCACAGGCTAAGGGGGGCAGTCTTTCAGCACTGCTCTTCCACACCCCCACACCCACTCTATTTCAGTCACTATTGCCTCTACTCTGAACATCTATAAATGGGGGCCCCACAACTTCCTCCTTGGTTTTAATTTATTAGAATGGCTCACAGAACTCAAATATTTTATTTACAATTACTGGCTGACTACAAGAGGATATAGCCTCTAGACTGAAGAGATGAATGGGGTCCGGTGTGGGGCCCACATGTCTAAGTGTTCACCAACTGGAAGCACTCTGAACTTGCCTTTTTAAAAAAATTTTTCTTCTTTTATGGATACTTCATTACATAGCCACAATGAAATCACTGCCCTTTAGCAACTAATTCAACCTCCAGGACCCCTTCATTCTCTAGAGGGGGTTTGCGAGTGGGTGTCTGGAAGTTCTAACCCTCCAGTTACAAGACTGGACCCCTGGCAAGGAGTCTCCATCCTTCTCAGGCATCCAAAATCACCTCATTAATATTACAAAAGATACCTTTGTGGTTCTCAGTACTGGAAGAAATGCCCAGGGTTCCTGGAGATATATGTCAGTAATGGGACATTATATCACATATAAATCACAAAATCACCAAGAAAAGCTCAGTTTTTGTCATAATTTAGTCAATTATAAATGCAACTGTACCAGCTGTAGAGAAGCAGTATGTTGCATGCCAGCAGCCTGGAACCACCTGACTTTCTAGTTCAACTACTTAGGAGTTAGCTGCTGGGCAAAATACAAACTCTCAGAATCTCACTTTTCTCATCTCTTAAATCCTAACAGATACATAAGCCCTTATGGAGCTGTTCTGAGGTTCATTTGAGGCATGGAGCAGTTGTGTGCCTCTTCAGACTTCAGTTCTGCACCTGCAGACTGTGGGGTTGCACTCAGATATAAACCCTTGTTGTTCCCAATTCAAGTCTGTTCTTAAAGATGCTTTCAGAAAATGTGAAGAGCCATTCAAATATAAGATACAGTGGAGATGTAGTTGAAAAGGAAGACCTCATTTTGCTTATCATGCTTTTCAACAAATTTCTACCAGTTCCCTTTTTAATTTTTATTGTACTTTAGAAGCAATGCCAGCTGAAATCATGGAAGTGATTCACGAAATCATTCAATCACGGAAGTGAATGAAGTTGCCCATAGAGTGAATAGTAGCCTAGAAGGGGGCAGGCGGGAAGTCAGAAGGCGAGTGGCTGGAAGTTTGGAAGTAGAGCCAGTGCATGTAGAGAATTCTCTTAGGAGGTCTTGCTCTCGAGGGACAGAGGCATGCACATTACAGTTAAAATAAGAGCAAGGGTGTTCTGGGCGGTCCTGACTAGGGGATGTTTACATGCTGATGGGAGGACAAGAGGGGGGAGGGAATGAAGACACTTGAGGAGAGGAGGGCAGGCTGGTACAGCTGCAGATGGGCTGGCAACTCCACTTTCGCTTAGGAAGCACGAAACTCGAACACTGTCTGAAAGTAAGTTGAAGCCTGAGGAAAGCAGACACTATGAAAGTCCTCATGGAGACTAGGCTGAAAAGACTTTAAAGACTTTTCCACCACAACAGAATTGCAAAATTTCCAATCATGGAGCTCTGTAGAGTATAACCATTACTTTGGAGGTTAAAGATGACTATATTAGTGAACTCTAAAGCTATAATTTAGACACATTGTAAATATCTGAATATGTAAATAGTCTTTCTGCAAATGATATCTTCTAGAAGTTTTTCGTGAATTAAATTTCCACCTCTTGGGCTCTCACAGAGCTCTAGCCTTCTCTCGACTGTCTTTTGGACTACAACAGTCTTATCAATCAGGGAGGCCTATCCATCTGCTCTCCCTGGCCCATAGCTTAAAGTGCACTATGCTTTTCAATAAATGTTCACAACCTTTGACATGGTCATATCAATCAAAGGGGAAATGTTATTTGATTTATACAGATTAGTCTTAGAGACATTGAAGAAGGCTCATGGCATAAGTGAGATATCTTTGAAAGAATAAAGGACTTCCAGAACAGCAGCATATCAACAATGGGCAGACCATGTTTGGAAGCAACACGTTCTTCATGTGGGCGACATTTCTTCTCTATTTTACAGTATCAAGAGAGCCCGATGTAGTTTCACAAAGAAAATTCAAGGAAATGAAACAACTCCCTCCCGCTGCTTCTATTCTTAGACACAAAAGACAGATAATTATCTAAAGTAGTTTTCAATATGAACAAAATGAAAAAGTGACCTTTGGTTCTGTGACAGAGTCTATTCACGTCAGTGTTTTCATCAGAAGCTAAGCAATAGCCAGGCTTTGGGAATGTTCACAGGAGCCAACTTTTGCTCTCCTTCATATTACATAGACCATAAATAAAGAAAAATCATTTAACAGGCAGCCAGACCCCAATGGCTCATAGTCACCCCTAGGGAGTGATAAAATTCTCCTACTGGTCGACTTACATAAACCAAGAGGCAATGAATTTTTTTTAGGATATTCCCTTTGCTCAATAAACCTTAATGTCTTAAACCTGAGAGATGGCTAGACTGAGAGGGGTAAGTAAATCAATCTGGCAAGAAAAAGTAATGATTCAAAGTGCTGGTAGATTAAACTGAAACATAAAGGAGATCACATTCAGTGATTTAAAAATCATATGTTTATGTTAAAAACCTCCACATCTGTTTTTTGCCTATTTTAAAACACACAGGGTAAGTTTTATTTAGTAATTGCCTATTTAATTCTAAAGATGGAATCTCTGTCCAATTTCTGGTTTGTTTATATTCAAAACGGACGATAGACTAAATTTCAAAGTCTATCAGATTTATCTGTTACTGTTTGATGGCAATTAAAGCATGTTGGTAAAGAATAAGGCAATCTAGTTGATCATTCTGATGAAGAGGAAAGTTAGATTTTTTTGAAAGTGATATTATTAATTTATTGATGTAAACTAGCTAAGTAATTAATTGCTTTATTCCATTTAAAAGAAAAAAAAAGTCCATAAACACAAAGAGGACAAGATAAACAAAAACAGGTTGAAGGGAAGACGATAGGGCTGTCAACTGAGAAGTCCTCCCATCCCGCCCTGGTCTCTGCTAGCCACTGGGTATATCCAGAGTGTCTGGCCTAACAAACCATTGTTCTGCTCCTCTGCGATACATGTGCATTTAAATCTTTAGACACCTGCTCGAGTGAAGACAAAGGCTAAGGAAGAAGGGCAGGGAAGTCACGTTGTTTATGGACAAGAGCAGGAGAAAAGGATTGGAGGGCATGTACTACAGTGAGCACCTAGGGTAAGAACAGAAGTTCTTTTAGAAAAAAGTTAACCTAAAATATTAAACTGAAAATTGGGCCCTCCCTGGTGGCGCAGCGGGTTAAAGCACAGCATTAAGAAGCTTAAGCCACTTCTGCATAAGTTCGATTCCCGCCTGCCCTGGAGGAGATCCACATGGCGCGGCAGACCTCTCCTGACCCGCCTGCTGCTCCCCTCAGCAGTGTACTTCGTCGATCTGCCTGTTCTGCTCCCCACTCTGTTTTTGGTGAATCCTCTCACCCTCCGCATCTCTGGCCCATACCCCAGTTCTGTATGAATAAATAAATCTTTAAAAAAATATATTAAACTGAAAATTAAAACAGTGAAGCGAAGTTTTTAAAGTATCTAGAGATTGTTGGTTGTAAAGAAAATTATAATGCTGAAGTCATGTTGATTATTTTACCTTGTAATCTCTTTGGGAATTTAGCATATGGGAACTTTCTTAGTGGTATACAAAGCAGGTCGAATTCACTTAGAATCTTGAATGTCCTTATCCATAGTAGCTCAGCCTCTTGTGAAAAGAGTGACTATAAAGTCTATTCACTGGTGAGGGCCAGCACTACTGTGGTGCTAATGATTAGTTTTAAGATAGCTGCTATGCTTTCCCAATTTGTTAAAAGAAAGCAATTTCCATCAATCTTGAGAGATTCTAACCATAGGAATAATGTTTCCCTTGGCAACCACAGCATTTTAGGTAGCAAGCTAGCCACAGTAATTTGTATTCACAGTGTGTGATGTTCTAGAATGCATTATAGATTTTAAAATGCAAAGGAGATTTTTATTAAAGAAACAGTAAGTGAGAATAGTTGGAAACCCTTTTCTTGGTATGTAAATGTTTTATGTGATCATACATTTTGGATTTATATTTCCAAAATACCGGAAAAATCCTACAAGACTACATTCTAAATAAAATAAAAACAAATGCAAATAAGATGATGAAATACCAGTTGATTGTATGTCCTGCTATTCTGAGAGAACTTAATGCCTGCTGTCCCAGTGTAACTAATAAAATATAATTTTCAGTTTCATAACCAGAACAGTATGAGCACCCTAAAATGACCAAGCAGCAGATATACTCCAGCTACTTGGAGAAGTTTATTATTCTATTTCTTACTCTTTGCAGCAATTGCCAAGGGTGACTGCCCAACTCACCATTTGATACAAGCATGTACACATGTTCAAGCCTATGCTAAAAGCATTTTTTTAATGCTTAGTTTTTGAATTTTGAATTAAATAATTGGAAATTTTGAATTTGTCTTCAGAATTCACAAATAGATTTTCTGGCATTTGTTCCTTATTGTTTTTCTTTATGGAAAGTAACAGCATAAGAGACAGATTTTGCATTTTTAAATCACTTTTACAGCCTCTAGGTAAGGCAGTGCTGACAGCTACAGCCACTTAACCAAGAGCTGTTCAGCCCCAAGCCAGTCCTGCTGCGCGTCCCACTTTTTGTATGTGTAGTTTAGACCAATCTCTTGCCTTTTGCTCTGTGTAACAAGTTCCTACAGTTTATCCCTCTTGCAAATGGGTTTCAGCTTGGTTTCCTATTGCCCAAATACATTTTGTTTCCTGCTCTGCCCTTTGCCCTTTACCTGAGCCCGAACTTTCCGACATGGACTCCCAGACATTGTCACCAGCTCCAGATTCTCTATTATGCTAGTGTTCTTGATGGTATGGACAGACATTCAGTACTTCAAATAACTGTTACCTACTACAATTACCTACTATAATGCCTGGTGCACAGTAGATTCTCAACAGACAGTTGTTAAATGAAGGCATGAGTGATGGACACTAAAGTTTCCTTCTTACTGACTAGAGGTGGGTTTTGTTCTAAGCCACCTCCACCCTGGCTCTTTCCATTGTTAATAAGGCTTCAGGGAGCTCACGTTTGTGTACGTTGCTCTTAGAAGAGTCAATACAGACACTGGAAAGTGGGACAGGTGCTTAGGGTTGTGCAGCCTGGGTCTCTGTGGAGGCCATGTGATGGAGCTAAAATTCACGCTGTCACTGCAATGCTAGATTAGGCTTTGGGGAGGGCAGCATACAAAAGTGGCTTTTTTTCTTTCTAATCGGTTTGTCCAGAGAGGATTATTTTGTAATCCAGCCTCCCTATGGGTCAGTCTACGCTAGCTCCTTACACTGGTGCACGCGTGCAGGAGGAGGCTGTAGTAGACCACCACTCCCACAGGGAATGTTTTAGGGGAGTTTGGCCAGTGCAGTGCTGAAGGAACAAGTACTCATGAAAGAGCACATTTACTATGTCCTTTGTTTGTTTTTT
This sequence comes from Condylura cristata, assembly GCF_000260355.1. Taxonomy (NCBI): domain Eukaryota; kingdom Metazoa; phylum Chordata; class Mammalia; order Eulipotyphla; family Talpidae; genus Condylura; species Condylura cristata. The sequence continues at coordinate 34,883,375 of NW_004567111.1, forward strand.
ATTATAGGTAAAACCCAATCACTGAAGGTTCATAAAGATAAGCGTCATCAGAATTCAAAGGCAAGAATTTTAGCCTAGTGCTCACTAACTCAGAGTTTTTTTGTTGTGCCTTTCTCTGAAAGTATTCTTTTCCCAAGGAAGTGAGGTGAATGTTCTTAGCCTTGAGAGAATCCTTGGAATGCTCCTAGAGGATTTCCTTATATTAGCCTCTAATCTGCATGTAAAACCGAAGTGGGCTGCCTGTGAAGAGAAACAGAGTGCAGGGAGGCAGTGTGCCCTGGCCCATGCACTTCCTAGGATCGCCAAGTATATGTTTCATTTAGTCTTTATTAAGCCATGTATTACTGCTACTCACAAATGTCCTATGACATAAGTGAAAAGTACAGATTGGAATCAATTTGTTTGTATTCAAATCCTGGCTTTTGACATTTATTTGCTAGGTTGGTGTCATCTGTAAAACAGGGATTATAATGGGATGTATTTCACAGCATCATGTGGAAGTTAAAAAGGATTAATAGACAATTACTTAGAACACTAAGTGCTATAACTATACGCCATAAATAATAGTGTTTACTTTCTCAGAGTGAAAAAATGTATTACATGGTAGAAACATTCATTTTTCAATAGAGATGCGCCATATATACATATTTGTGTGTATGTCATGTTAATATCAGCACTAGGGAAAAAGTAACTCAAGATTTTAACCAGACATTTTCTGAAATTTAAACAGAATGTCCTGTCCTTCCTGTTCAATCCTTATAGCACCCATGGTCTGCTGTCCATTTATGACCTCACAAAGGAAGTTCAGTGCTGCTGCAAATATTACAAATACCAAATTGGTATTTCCTAATGCTGTGCTCTGCCCAGAATGTAGCAGTTGCCTTTTATGGCTCTGGCAGCCAGAATGAGAGCTTGATTGCTTCTGAGCTCTTGAAGACATGTTTGCTTTTCACTATGAAAGATGAAGCTTGCAGGTGACTCAAAACATTTCCAGCCTCAAGGCTGCTCCAAGCAAGACTTGAGAGAAATGGATACCTCAAAAATATGAAAATAAAACACATGGAGTGCCAAGGAAAGGCAGTGTTTTGTCTACAAATTCCAAGTTAGAATTTGTTTTTCAATCTATTTTCCTTGTTCAATGTTTTTTGATATTAGAAAATATCAAATATAAGTTTTCCATTTTCTAAACGCATCTAAATGTCTAGGACAGACATTTCCAGGACTGCAAAGATGAACACATATACAACTTGCCCTCCTGCTAAAAGCTTCCTACAGAATTTCTCTGATGTACATGGGCAAAGTGAATAACGGAATCTAAGCTGGCTGCTGAGAATTCATTCTTACTTGTTCACGCAATGAACACCCATGATGAGAGACTTCTGCCTAAGCGACGCACTAGAGAGAGTGTGAACTGCCCAGTCAGGGGCCCTGCACACACGGTGTTTACAAGCTGGACACGTTATACAGATTATTTCTAATCATCACAATTCTCCATTAGGAATTGTTCTACTTTGCTGAAAAGGAATCTCAGAGAAGTTAAGCAACTTATTCATTGTCACATGGCTATGAATCTACTAACTGGTACAGCTAGGATTCAAATCTCAGTCCAATTCCTTCCAAACACCAGGTTTATTAGATTCTTTTTACTATATCACATTGGCTGCTAATAATGTTATCAAAATTTATAGAATTCAGTGTTTTAAACTTAGCATATTATTGTTTAAGAAAGCAAAGAGTATTTTTCTGAACAAGCTTTTTTTCTTTTTTACACATGTCAGATTTATAGAAAGACATGAATATCGGTAAGTAGGACAACATATCAAAGGGCTAGCATATCTTGCAGAAGTTAGTAAAATGTCAGTATATGACCTGACCAGCTTTACCGTAGTCAATTCTGAACGTTTCTGCAGACTCAGTGCCTAGCTGAGATAACATCACTATGGTCAAAGGACATTAGATACACTATACAAGCTCTCTGAGATTCTGTCTCCCCACCTGTCAAGTGGGACTGTCACGCCTACTACAAGGAGCACTTCAAAGGGTAAGTGAGGAAAGCATACAGAATGCATAACAGTGCTGGGCATGTTTCAGTCTCTTTCTTTTCCCCAAAGGATACTCAAGTGCAAATGTCCCAGAACATAACGGTCACTGATCTCTCTTACAGTAAAAGATAACACATAAATGAGAATTAGAAACTTTTAAGATACATTTTCTGGATGACTCAGTTTTAGAAACAATGAAAAGGGGGGGGGGGCCCTCCCTGGTGGCACAATGGGTTAGGATGAAGCACTGCAAACTAGCCGCAGCCGCTTCAGAGCAAGTTCAATCCCCGGCCCTGGAGGTGATCGGATGGCGTGGCAGACCTCTCCTGACCGGCCTGCTGCTCCTCTCAGCAGTGTACTTTGTCAATTTGCCTGTCCTGTTCCCCACTCTATCTCTGGTGAAGCCTCTCACCACCCCTGCAACTCTGGCTTATACCCCAGTTTTGTATGCATAAATAAATAAATCTTTTTAAAAAATGAATGAAAAGGGGCTTGAATAGATAATGCTGAAACTATAAACAATAATCTTTCACTTATGCAATTAGGTTAAAAAGAAAAAATCCAACAAGCCATACACACCAGAATGTGCTCAATTCAAAGACTTATGCAAAATTATTGCCCTGAAAGTATATGTACTTATTTCATTCATTCTTTTAACAAATATTTGCTGGTTGTGCAATAGGTTTTAGTAACTGCATTAGCGCTGCGCATCTGGTGATAAACCGAACAGCAATATTTTCTCCCTTTAAATCCAATCTGGAGACATACATGGAATCAATTACACTATTTATTGATAAATGAATACCACTAAGAAAACTCTGGTCTGATGGCCTTACTCTTTGCTAGGATAAAATGAACCCTAAATTACCACCAAATAGAAGATAACACTAGTTATTCATGCTTAGGAGAATTGGGATGTTGGCAGAGGAGAGCATTCCTAACACGACAGAGATGTACTTTTAGGCTATGTTTGTAGCCTCAAGTAGTGTCTCACATTTCCTGAATCTGATCACTTAGCTATAATATTAATAGTAAAAAAGATTCTCTTTTTTTAGCCCTGGACAAAGTCCTATCCAATTACATTGTTTAAAAATATTCCCCCCCCCCCCCGCTAATAACCAAGACCTTTTTCCTAATAGAGAACCTTGATTTCTGAAAAAGTTCTTCCCTTGATATTACTTGGGAGGTAGATATTATTTCCCCCCTCCCAAAATAAACAAAGGAATAAAAACAAGGTGACTCAAAGGATGAGGAAGTATGTTTTTCCAGAGAACAAAAGATTCTTTCAAAGTATGTCAAAGACTTAACTGTGAACTTTCCTGAATGTAAACACTGTTCAAATGGCAAAAGGAATTCCATCTATGTCTATAAAAGGTCCTGCACAATAGTTCTTGCTTGAAGCTACATTTGGCAGGCAGTAAAATAATCTTTTCTTTAAGTACTTTGTATACAGACCTACAAAAACTTTTTTATTGTTTCATGGGAGATACAATTATAATTACCTTCACACTAACAATAACAATGCATAGATCACCAGAGTTCTTAAAAGCAATTGGAATCACAAATTATAAGTAATGTCATTTGGGCTTAGTCTCCAGGGATACAGAAATACTATATGAAATAGTTTAAAATATTAGGCTGATACTTTTCATTTAAGCTTAACTATTTAACACTTACAGGGCCCTACATTTTAAGAAAAGATTTTGTTTTAAGAAAAGAACTATTAATATTATGAATAGACAGGAATGAAGAGATATGAGTGGCTAAAATAAATATTTAAGTTTTCCTACTTCAAAGTTTTATTCTTCAGAATCTACTAGTTCTAATAATTTCAAAATTGATACTGGTAATTAAGTTTGTGATATTTAACAGAGCTATAACCAAATTGTTAAATTATTATGGAGACAGCAGAGATCTTTCCTTACTGATCTACAGATTTTGCAGATATTTCACTATCACCACTATAAGCCTAAATCCTATTGCAGTCAATTGCTGGGGTTCTTCCCCGTCCCCATCATTATGGAAGGATTACACAATAGCTAGGAAATATCTTTATAGGAGTAAAACTCAGCATCAGACGATGCTGATGTTTTATTTGGAGTTCTCCTGGGCTATTTTGGGCAGGGTGGTAGTGGGGGATGGCAGGTTCTGTGCCTCAGCCTCAACCGTGTGCCATTTCCTCTGTACCCTCATTTCCCTGCATCTGAGCAGGGTCAATTCTTTCCAAGATTAGGGAAAGAACACATCATTTAGTCAAATCCTTGAAACAGGAGTTTGTTGCCTCCTCAGAATTCCTGAAGGCATGGAGGGCACAAGGGTTGCTGCATGGTGCATGCACAGGAGGAAAAGAGAGCACAGCATTACAGAGGGCAGCGGCATGGTATGGGGGCCCCTGCTCTTGGCTAGAATGGGCCCATCCTTGCTCCTGGAGATGAACCTGAGATTTCAGGTTCTAGGAAGGAAGAATTGGACAGAGGGATCATAAAGTCATGCTCTGAAAAAGAGCAAGAAAGAATGGTCATCCAATGCCATCTTTCCCAGTTCCCCATTCTTAAAGAAAGGGAGAGTCCTGAAAATAGAGAACTGGCCTTTCTCTTCTGCTAAGAAATTGTTGGGGCTCAGCAAATCTTAACTCCCCTGGGTTCTTCCAGGCTACCAAATAACCAGGCACCAGACAGAATGATAAAAATGAATTTCAAATGAAATTTAACAGTAACATATATATCTATGGAAGAGACTCAGTACAACTGAGACACTGGAGAGGGTCAGTTATGGGGAGCCTACCTGAGAAGATTTACTTCAGATCTCTCCATTGATAAACCCTAAACAGATAAGATATTTACCAGAAAGGGCAGTAGATATTCTTACAGCATTTTCCTATATTCATGTAAATGTTTTTTTACTAAGGGCAATCTCTACCCTGACTTCAGAGTCCCAAATATGAAATTATCCTTTTGCCAAAGACACGTTGGGGGGCTCCCATACAAAGTATACCTATCTTAGGTAAGCCACGAACCTTCTGGGGCTTAGTTTTACTCATCAGGACTGCCTTGTGAACGCTGAGGTTCCTGAAGTTAGTAACAATACCAAACATTTACTGAGCACTAATACTTGCTTTACACTGAAATATGCTCTATGCATATGCTGAGTCTCATTTACTCTTTAGCCCTTCTATTAAGTATTATAATTCCTGTTTAACATGAAGAAACTGAAGCATGGAGAAGTAGAACATGTTGCTTGCATTTACAAAGCTAGTAGAGTTGAACCATAATAGAAAAGATGGACAGTAATTCCAGAGTTGGTCCTTTTATGAGTTATGCTGGATTGCACCCAGCCCACGAGTCTCTCAATAAACAAATGTCAGTCATTTGTGAAAAGAGAAAAAATAAAACATTAGTTCGGGACTAGTAGAATAAAATCGACATAATGAATAACTCTGCTCTATTAGGAGAGGGAGTTAGGCTAGTTTCTTCAGCTTTTGCCTGCTTTTTCTCCCTTGTAAGCATTTGGAAACCATATGATGCATAGAGGAAAACACAAGCCCTATGCTTTTGGACATTAATATCACATATATATTTGGGAACTCAACCCCAACATCAAGGAATGAAAAAGCAAAAATGGGACTACATCTGGCCCTCCCTGGTGGTACAGTGGGTTAAAGCACAGCACTAAGAAACTTAAGCCACTTCCGCATGAGTTCGATCCCTGCCTACCCCAGAGGTGACCACATGGCACGGCAAACCTCTCCTGACCCACCTGCTGCGCCCCTTAGCAGTGTACTTCGTCGATCTGCCTGTTCTGCTCCCTGCTCTGTGTCTGGTAAATCCTCTCACCCTCCGCATCTCTGGCCTGTACCCCTGTTCTGTGTGAATAAATAGATAAATCTTTAAAAAAAAAAATGGGACTACATCAAACTAAAAAACTTTCACAGAGGAAGAAACCATCACAATAACTTTTTTTAAAAAGGCAATCTATTGGCTGGAAGAAGATATTTTGCAAATCACATGCCTGACAAGGGGTTAAATTTCTAAAGAACTCATACAATTAAACAACAAAAGAACAAACAACCTAATCAAAAATGGACAAAAGACTTGAAAATATATTTCTTCAAAAAAGTTATACAGGTCGCTAAGAGTCATATTAAAAAGTCTTCAACACATTAAAAAGAAAATGCTAGCAATATCACAGTGAGATAACATCCCACACCTGTGAGAATGGCGCATATGATAAAGACTGGAAACAAGTGTTGAAAAGGGTGGAGGGAAAAGCAGCCCTGTACACTGCTGGCAGGAAGACAGATGGTGTGGTTTTATGGAAAAGGTATGATATTTCTAAAAAAACTAAAAACAGCAATACTTTATAATCTAGCAGTAACTCTCTGATATGTATTATCAAAAAAATTTGAAAATATATATTCACTTCTCTGTTCCTATTAGCATATTTACAATAGTCAAGACATGGAATCAATCTAAATGCCCATCAATAGATGACTGGATAAAGAAGTTGATGGATGTATTCTAAAGGAATATCCCTCAGTCACTAAAAAAGAGAAATCTTGCCTTCAGTGACAGTAAGGATGGAACTTGAGGTAACTAGTGAAATAAGTTTTAAATGAAATAACTCAGAAAGTGAAAGACAGTTACTGAACAGTTTCAGTCATATTTTGAATATAAACAATCAAAGCAAAAAATACCCCCAGCAAAGCAGAACAAAAAGAACTCTTAGATTCTATGACAACTATGGTGTTTATGAGAGGGGATGGGGAAAAGGGCCAGAGTCAAGGGCAGAGGTGGTTGGTCAATTTGATGGTTTGATGGTACTAGAAGTCTGGTGGTAGGTAAGTGAAGCATGCATACAAATTAAGGTATGAAGCTATATTCCCCAAGTGATGTAATCTTATAAATGAATGATAAATGAATGTGGCTAAAAATAAAATTTAAATATGGACAAAGAATATAAACAGACATTTCTCTAGTAAGGTATCCAATCAGCTCATGAAACATTACTCAACATCATTAGCTACCAAGGAAATGGAAGTCAAACAATACAATAGCAAAACTTGTTGAAGATGGAGGGAAATTAGGACTCTCATACACTGCTGATGGAAATGTAAAATGATAAAGTCACTTTGGAAAACAATCTGGTAGTCCCCCCCAAATTTAAAAATAATGTTGCAACATGACCTGCCCATTCCACTCCTAGGTATATTACTCAAGAAATGTGAAAACACACAAAAATTTCCACACTAAAATCTCAACACAAATGTGAGTAGCAGTATTTTTCAAAAGTCCCCAGAGCAGGAAACCCAAATCTCCATGAATGGATAAATCAAAGGTAGTATTTATACAATGAAACACTATTTGGCAATAAAGAAAATGAAGTACTAGTAATACATGTTACAACATAAATAAAACTTGAAAACACTAAGAAAAAGAATTCAGTTACAAAGACCACTATTGCTTGGTTCTGTTTCTATGAAATGTCCAGAATAGGCAAATCCATAAAGACAAAATATAGCTTAGTGATAGTTTAAGGCTGGGGGTGGGGGGAAGAATAGAGTCAGTGCTTAGTGTATAGAGAGGGTTTTTTTTTTGGAGTGATGAACACGTTATGAAATTACATAGTTGTGATGGTTGCAAAAGTCTCTGAATATACTAAAATACCAAATTGTACACTTTAATGGCTGAACTAATATCATTAAAAATATTTCAGCTTGGCCATAACAATCAAAACTGCAAAGTACTGGAACGAGACCAGACATACAGACCAATGAATTTGAGTATAAAACTCAAATATAAACTCACTGTTTTATGAACAGCTAATGATTGAAAAAGGAACAAAGAATATGCAATGAAACAAAGAAAGTTTGTTCAACAAATTGTGCGGGGGAAAACTGGGCTGCTACATGCGAAAAAATGAAGCTAGATTACTACCGCTATAAAGTATTGCAAGGGAGTGAAAGAATTAATTAAAAGTAATAAACATCTCACCATGCACAAAACCAACTCGAAACAGATTAAAGAACTAGGCGTAAGACCTGAAACCATAAATATCTAGAAGAAAATGTTGGCGAACCACTACATGACATATACCTCAGTAAAATTTGTATAGATACATTAGCCAAAGCAAGGATAGTGAAAGAAAGGATCAACAGCTGGGGTTATATCAAGTGAAAGAGCTTCTGTATAGCAAAAGAGACATTACATAAAACAAAGAGATACCTCACTGATTGGGAGAAAATTTTTGCACATAATACTAATGACAAAGGCCTGATCATAAAGATATGCAAAGAGCTGAAGAGACTCAACAAAAACAAAGTAAACAATCCAGCCAAGAAATGAGCAGAAGAGCTAAAGAGACACTTCTCCAAAGTGAAAATGCAGACAACCAACAGGCATATGAAAAAAGGTTCATCATCTCTTGTAATAAGGGAAATGCAAATTAAGACCACAATGAGATGCTATCTCACACCAATGAGAATGGCACATATTAAAAAAACTAGAAACAACAAATGTTGGCGAGGATGTAGCAAAAAAGGAACTCTCCTACACCGGTAGGCAAACTGGTACAACCACTATGGAAAGCTGTTTGGAGGTTTCTCAAATTGTTAACAATGGAGCTTCCATATGACCCAGGAATCCCACTCCTAGGTATCTACCCAAAGGACACAAAAACAATCCAAAAGGATACCTGCACCCCTAGGCTTATTGCTGCTCTATTTACAATAGGAAAAATGTGGAATCAATCCAAATACCCCAAAATAGATGACTGGATCAAGAAGATGTGGTACATGTACACAATGGAATATTACTCAGCAGTCAAAATGATAAACTCATGTCTTTTGCAGCAACATGGATGAAGCCAGAAGGGATCATGCTTAGTGAAATTAGCCAGACGAAAAAAGAAAAATATCGGATGGTTTCACTCATAGCAGGAGTGTAAGGGATCAGGAAGAAAAAAAGAAGCAATTATAATAAAGTAAAAATGAAAAACAATGAACAACTATAAACCAGAGACATTTTATGGGGGTGGAGAGGGGAACAGAATCAAAACTGGGGTGGGAAAAGCACATGGGACTATGGTGATGGCACAGGGTGAATTGGTGGTAGGAAGTCCATGGTGATTACAACTGAGATGAAAAAAAGCACAAAATGAAGAATGATGTAAGGAAAAAAATATATATATAAAAATATTTCAAACAACAATAATTGCTAGACAGTACATAGTTTATTTTTAAAATTACTGAATGTTTCAATTTTTATAGAACCTAGGAAAATATAAACCCTGACTTCAAATACTTTAAAACACTATAAAGATAACTTTACAAACAATTCAAAGCAAACTACGATAAGCATAATTTGGATGGTATAAATGTGAAGAGTGAGGTGGAGTCAGAAGGAAGAAGAGGACAGGTCATCTTGGGGGTGGAGTAGACTAGGAGACGCAGCACTTGGGACAGACCTGAGGTTAGAGGGCGAGAACACACAGCGTCAGGAAGGGTATGTAGTGGGAGTAGAAGCACAGCAGAGGGCACAGACAGGCAGTGCTTGAGGAATAGCAAGTAGTTTAACCTAGCTAATGTAAGCCGGGCGCTGCCAGGCTTCTAATGTATAAGCAGGGCACCTGCCAGACCTTCACCCCTGAAAAGTGGCTGTATTTCTGAGGAGTTTTTGTTTTTGTTTTTATGTTTTATGTTTTAATGGCTGGCAGGCATTCCAGCCAGAGAGCACAATGCTAAAGCAAGGCACAGGGTATGAAAGTGTGCGTTAAAAGCCGCATGGAGCGTGTTCTATTTTCATTTTTGGACCAGAGAATTTTGCTTTGTCACTCATAAAATGTATAAAAAATAAAAACTAGATTCCCCCAACAATTGCCACAGTTATATTGTTTATTATTGTGTTTTGAGCAGAATACAAAATTACTGGCATACCTCATTTTATTGGAGCTTCATGTAACCCATGGTGCTTCACAGATACTACCATTTTTATAAATTGAAGATTGGTGGCACCTCTGCTAGAAAGTCCGTCACTTTTCCATTAGTGTGTGCTTACTTCATGTGTCTTTATCACAGGTAAGCTATGTACCTTGTTTAGACACATGCTATTGTATACTAACTGACTACAGTATAGTGTGATCATTTTTATACGCACAGGGGAACCAAAAAGGTTATGTGCCTTGCTTTATAGCAGTGGTCTGGAACAAAACCCACATTATCTCTGTGGTTTGCCTGTATTTGATATACTATAGCTTTTCTTAGAGGACATGCATGTTGATTTGGGAGAAGAAACATAATTTTTCTCTACATCTGGATAATATTTGAGACATTTATAATTTTCTCCCTCCTTTCTTTCCTTCTAATATAAGAAGATACCATTTTTTTTAACCTTAAGGTTATATGTAACAATGCAGAAATCAGAGGTAGACAGCCTGGGTACTGGATTTTTATATTTTAAATCAAGGGCTAGCAAACTTATATTGCAAAGAGCTGATAGCATTTGTTTTAGGCTTTGTGGCTTTATGATCTATCTTGCAACTACCCAATTCTGCCCTTGTCGTATAAAAGCAGTCACATACAGCCAATACATACATAAGCGAATGGGACTGCATTCCAATAAAGTTTTATTTATAGAAAGTGTAATTTGATTTTCACATGCCATGAGATATTCTTTAGATTTTTTAAAATTTAAAAATGTAAAAACCATTTCTAGTTTGTTGGATATACAAAAACAAGGTGGTATAATTTGCCAAATCTTGTTTTATTTTATTTATTTTTTTAAAGATTTATTTATTTGAACTGGGGTACAGGTCAGAGGCTCAGGGGTGGCGAGAAGCTTCACCAGAGACAGAGTGGGGAGCAGAACAGGCAGATCTATGAAGTACACTGCTGAGGGGAGCAGCAGGCAGGTCAGGAGAGGTCTGCCACGCCATTTGGTCACCTCCCGGCAGGCAGGAATCGAACTCATGCGGAAGTGGCTTTAGCTTCTCAGTGCTGTGCTTTAACCCTCTGAGCCACCAGGGAGGGCCACCAAATCTTGTTTTAAATACTTAATGCCATTTGGAGAAACTGGAAGTTTTGTGGAATCAGTAAATTTATAAAGATATGTAGGCTATCTGAAAAAGTTTAGGGAGGATGGGGCTTCACTTTTTGCTTGCTGCCTCCCTTCCACCTGGGAGAAGGGAGTTCTGTGGGCCAGGGAGTGTTCTGCCATCCCCACTCCTGAAAAATTCTAAATTTGTTGCTAAAAATTTAATATTTCATTAAGAAATCTAGATTTGGGCCTTCTCTTGAAAATGACAAGACTAAATTGAGCACGCATTCTCACCAGGTGATAGATAAAGAGATTGCCCTTCTAGGCGGGACATATTCCTGTCCCCCACAACCCTCCTGGCTCTTATCCTCGGCACCATGTGTTAAAGTCCTCTTTAAAAAATCTTGGGCTATGAAGTTTGAGAGATTCTGGGCAAATTACTGAACCCCAACTTCAAATGAGAGTAATAACACATAATCTGAAATGGTGCTTGTAAAAATTGTCTGTGAGAATGTACTGAAAGCAGCTAGCACAACCAAACTAGTCAATAAAAAATGATTAAGACAGACAGAGAAGTTATTTGATGTATATCTTAATTTTAGATCCTGTTTTGTTGTTGCCATTTGTGGAAGACCATGAAGGATCAGCTGCCAATCTATCTCATTTTGTAAAGACATTAAAGTCCAGAGAGGTGATATGACTACCAAAAGTCACATCTTTATGGTGGAACCAGAAAGATCGGTATTTGTTGATTTTTGAACTGAAGAAATTACTCTGTGCCACACAATCTCCCTGGAATTTCTAATTTCTTTTCATAAGAACATTTCACTTGATAGTCAAAACATCTTTTAGTGAAAGAACACTGACTCAAGTATTCTGATTAATGCTCCTACACTTTTTAATTATAACTTCCAACTATAGTAAGATGACAACAGTAATTAGTTGTTACTTATCTGCAACGTTCCTCTTCCAAGCTCACACACACCCTCATGTGGTCAGTAGAAATAGTAATTCTAGCCAAATTAACTAGACAAACCTGGAACTACTTAAAAATTACTGATAAAGAATAGCAAGTCAGGTAGATAAATAACAGATATAAATAAATAATACAAAACAACTATACTTATGTTTTTGTAGGACTTGGGTATGGTCAGGGGAAATTACTTATCTAGCTCACACCAAATCTTTAATGAGACTGTAGGTTACTATGGATGATTTCTTATGTCTTGTTCAAAATTTCTCTATTATTATGAAGAAAAATAATCAACATATATATTAACATATATAATATTTTAGATCTTTGTATATTCTTCTCCAATACACTTGATTATGAATGACAGACCATTCTAGGACTCTCTGAGTACTAGTCTTACAAGTAGAGGATTCCAGAGTAGTTAAAAGTAGAAGTCTTGCCTAAAGTGTCTCTTATTAAATATAAGCACAACTGGCCCTCCCTGGTGGCGCAGCGGGTTAAAGCACAGCACTGAGAATCTAAAGCCGCTTCCGCATGAGTTCGATTCCCGCCTGCCCCGGAGGTGACCACATGGCGTGGCAGACCTCTCCTGGCCCGCCCACTGCTCCCCTCAGCGGTGTACTTCATCGATCTGCCTGTTCTGCTCCCCGCTCTGTCTCTGGTGAATACTCTCACCCTCCGCGTCTCTGGCCTGTACCCCAGTTCTGTATGCACAAATAAATAAATCTTAAAAAAAAAAAAAATATATAAGCACAACTTAGGTGACAGAAGCAGAAGTGTGACAGTATTTTAGAGTAAGGCTGATAAGTGACAAATGTTCAGGGTGCTCTGGACTTTAATTCAAGAGGGGAGGATAATTTGGTGAGTTGGTTAAACAAATGTTTCTTTTGTATTAACAGTTTGATTCAAATCAATAACTAGTGCTCCAAAAAACTGCCAAAGAAATCTATTTCTATATAGTATATATATCAGCATAGAAAAAATAAGTGATAAAACTAGCTTTACTTTTTGCACCACAAGGAAATACAAGTGATTGAGGAATGTTAAAAACAAAAACAAAAACAAACAAAAAACCCCAAAACCAAGGGAACCATTTTGAAAGGGCACCCACTGGCTAACTCTGGAACAATTTAAGAATAAAAATAAATAAGAATGACAACAGATTGCAACCTATTAGACAAGGGAGAAATTCATCAGGCTATGCTAATAAGAAACACACAAAGGAAGAAGGGAGGTCACTTCCTTAGCTTAGAATGCCAACTAATACAGAAGGAATGATGGAATTGGAGGGAAAAAAAGTTACCACTTGGCATCCATGTTAGTAATAACTGATTCAAGCAAGAATTGTCTATGAATGAAGGTCTGAGGAGAAACAATATATTACATTGATTTGAAGTATATGAGCACAAAACACATTAATTATAAAGGGGGAAAGCACTTTCCTCACAGTAAAGAGATACAATGGAGATAACACTTTAACCAAATAGTCAAAGTTATCATCATCAGTAATGGAACAAACTGACATCTTGTGTTACCTAATAGGACACAGTAAGAAAAACACAGCATCGTCTCTGATACTCCTGACAACGATGCATAAACTGAATCTAAAATGAGAAAACATCAAACCCATACTGAGGGATATTCTACAAAACAACTGGCCTGAACTCTTCAGAAATGTCAAGGTCATGAAAGTTAAGGAATGATGACAAATAGTTCTAGACTAAAAGATAAGAGACATATTAGCTAAATGTGAAACACGATCTTGGATTGCTTCCTTTTGTTAAAAAGGATGTTATTGGGGCATCTGAAACTTGCATAATATTATATCAATATTAACTTTCTGATTTTGAGGACTATATTGCAGTTTTGTAGGAGAGAGCCCTTGGTTTGAGGAAATAATCAAATATTTAGAGGTAATGGGGTATCATGTCTACAATTTGCTTTTAAGGGGTTCATGAAAAAAAGAATAAAGTAAACAAAAAGTCTTAGGAGAGATAATTAGATTTGGTGAAGGAAAAATGTCAAATTAATTTTTACAGTTGGGGACAGAAATTACAAATAGAGCTTAACTTAAGGCTTTGAGGGGAAATACCTTTTCTTTCTATTAGTAGTTGCCTTTGATAAACATATACTCCTTTTAAACTCATCAAAGATTAGATGACATAGTGAAAAGCTCAGATGTGTGAGAATAAGACCTATGTTGTAAACGAAATTCTAATGTAACTTTAGAAAGGATTTATACACACACACACAATTCAATATATGTCTATGTGTGTGCATATATGTGTATATATACATTTAACTCAAACACTTAGAACACATGATTTTGTTTCTGATATTACAGGGTTAGATGTAAACACTATGGCAGAGTGACTGACGTAATGATGACTCACAGTCAAACTCGGCACTTTCTCCTTTGGCTGACACAAAACCCGTTTAAGTTTTAGATTTTCCTACCGTGGCTTGAGATGCCATTATTCTTTATGGAAAGGATTAGTCAACCCATGCTAGCAATGTGAAATACAGGACCTTTAATAGCTTGCATTATGTCTTAAAACAGAAATATCTGAAAGGAAAAAACGAATGAAAATTACCCAATATTAACTTCTTTCGGTGGGGTGGGTGAGGGGAGGGAACCCAAGTAATAGCATCAGAAAGTACTGTGAAGGAGTCTTGACAATTTAATTCATGATGCTGCCAAGTAAAATTCTCATAGGATGACTGTAGCTTGAGTATTTATTTCTGCCTAACATGTACTTCTTAAACCAAGTATATATTTATGAGATAATCACTCTATAAATTACATGGAAGATAAAGTTAATGGATACTATTTATCACAATTGGCCTAATTATTACCCTATTGCATTTGGTAAAAGTCAAGCTTTCCAATGCTGTACAAAGTATAAAACAAATCTGACAACAGTCCTGGCTTCCTTGGAGGAACTCCTTCCTTAGAAGGAGCTATAGGTGCCAAACCCCTCACCTCCTCTCGCCTTCTCCCTCTCTCTCTCTCTTTCACACACACACACACACACACACACACACACACACACACACACACACACACAGTGTTACAGTTTTGACTTTTTCAGTATTTAGGGAATTCTGCTTGTTAGTTCCTAGTTCTGTGCCTAAATGGAACAGTTTCAGTCCTCCATTATTCTTAACACTAGTTGTAGAGACATGATCAAGGTTTAACCAAACAGAGTATCCCATCCTTTTGGCCAGAGACTGGTTCAGAGAGGACATGTGACCCATGGGGTTACCAGCACATTTCTGAAGATTTCTGCTCGAAGTACTGAGAAATGTGCCTCTTTTGTTGGGACTGTCATCCCTGAGAACCATATATTACCCTGTGTGACCAGGGCCATCTTTGTCTCCAAAATGAAGCTACCCCAGAAAAAAAAAAAAAAAAAAAGGAGTATAGGAGTATAGGGGAGAGAAAGTTGAGTCCTATGACATATATTGAACTTGTACTTTGAGCCCTGCCTAGGCACAGAGACTTCTTTGACCAATACATTCCCTTTACCTTAAGTCACTATAAGCTGACTATTTGTCACTTGTGATTCTAATAAACATCCTTTTACATGTCTTTGTATGTCATAGTAAATCTGGAATCACATGACATGCTATTTCTTTACTTCAAAGAACTATTTACTTCAAAGGTATATAGCGAAATCACTTCTCTTTCCACTGAGCCCTAGCTTTCCAGATTTACTCTCTGAAGACATAGGTGTTATGCAACTTGCCTATATTGAATCAGGGCTGAAATTAGCACAAATGTTTTGTTCTAAGAAACCTACTACACCTAGTCATGATGAACTGGAGCAAAGAAGACCAGAACTCCAGAGACTGGCAACTTGCAAGAGTATTAAAAATAATTAAATATATTCAGGAACTACTGATTTAAATTAAATTTTTTTTTAATGTGGGACTTATGAAAGTCAGATTACTAAGTTACACAGCATCTCCTAACAGCTTGAACATGGATTTCTTACTAAAAAAAAAACAAAAGAAAGGGGTCTTGAAAGTATACTTTTGTAAAAGGCAAATAATGTATATGATCTGAAGAGAAACCAGAGTGTATCTGAAAATATACGTTTGTAAACATCTGACTATTTCTTTTTTTCATTTTTAATAATATTCTTCCATTTTATAAAAACATTTGAACAAGATGGTTTCAAACAGGAACAGTTCTTGATAGAAAAAATATTTGTTAACATTTTTTCTTGTTCAGAATATCAGAAAAGGCATTTTTTGACTACCATAGGAGTTTGTTTAACAAAATAATACAGCAAGAAAAAGAGAAACGACTCAAATTTTTCTTTCGTAGTAAAAAAAGAAAAAAATACTGTGGAGAGAGGAGGGGACTGTTGGTGAACACCACCACATCTTACTCTCATTACAAGGCTTTGAATAGGATGATACTATTTCCTCATACTGCCACCATCCTGACATTGCTTAATTACCTGTCAGTTCATCTATCAAAAGACTCATGAAGCTATCAAATCCCTGTAGCATGACGTGGGCATGTCTGCCACCAACTAGTTTCAATAACTTTTTATCCTTCAAGTTTTTCGACTTGGAAGGCTGAGTTTTGCTCATGGTGTGTACTCCACAAGGTCAAGGTCCCTCCAGAGGAAATTTGTGAACTTTTCATGTCTTATTATATGTAACTTACTCCTCTAAAATATAAATACTTTATATTTCCATTCTCCTTAGCACTGAACTATTTTTAAGATTTCAACTAAACCTCCATTTTTTTTAAAGGTAACCAAAAGTATTTTATTTAATAATGTGTTTTGTTTATCAACCTTTTGTTCACATGTATTGCTATTGTCATGATTTTATTAAGAGTGTATTAATAGGGTCAAGTTTTATTTTCTTCTGGAAATATTTTCCTGTGACCTTAGCTCCCCGAATAAGTCTTATTTGGTGAACTTTATATTGAAAGTTCAGACCTAAAGGGAATGGAAGGTGGAGAACAGAAAGACAAGGGCACTGAAGACTCATTTTGTCTTTCTCATTGTTTTTTGGATCTAGCTATGATCTGTTTTTACAAATTAAGTCTATACCAACTATTTCTGAATCTGCAAAGAGCTGTTTTAAATAGTGAACATTTAGAATACTATATGAATAACTCTTTTTTTATAATATGGTTCTTGTTAAAAAATATATTTATTTATTTATGCATACAGAACTGGGGTATAGACCAGAGGTGCAGGGGTGGTGAGAGGTTTCACCAGAGCCAGAGTGGGGAGCAAAACAGGCAGATGGATGACATACACTGCTGAGGGGAGCAGCGGGCGGGTCAGGAGAGGCCTGCTAAGCCATGTGGGTCACCTCCCTGGCCGGGGATCACACTCATGCTATAGTGGCTGTGATAGTGTCATAGTGCTTTACTTTAACCTTTTGTGCCACCAGGGAGGGCCCTCTTTTTGGCCTTTTTAAGTCAAATTATTTTTATTGAAGTAATTTTGGGGTACAACACTGTCCATGGTTTAGAGGTATAATTTCATACCTATTTGATACCATCACACCATGCCTACCACCAAAACACCAGTGATCTTTCCCTGTACTTCACTGGCCTCCTGCAACTAAACCTCCATTTTAAAGAGCATGTGACTCTCCCTAGCATTGGAGCTCTGCTCCAATTACATATTGCCAACTACTGACTGCACATTGTCACTGGAAACCTCACGGCTACCTCAACCTTAGCATATTTAGAATGTTCCAACTTTACCTCCTTTACAACTACCCTGATTCCTTTAATGATCTGCCATTTTGCCAGATACCCAAACTAGAAACACCATAGTGCCTGCCTCATGGCCCTGTCTGTCCTCCTGTGGCCAGGCACACAGCGCCAAAGCCCTAGCTTCCCAGTTGCCCTTCTTTCCTCAGGCTCTTTTCCAGAACACCAAACACAGCCTTCACTGTTGGACTCACTGGATTCACACAGCCTAATTTGTCCTCCTCAGGTGACTCTATTGCACCATTCCTCAAAAGACATTGTTTGCTTTAGTTACATTTATCTTATGCTATGCAAGCGGATACATGGAAGACAGACTAAGGGTTACATGACAAGTAAGTTTCCTTTTAAAGCCTTTTAAAAACTCCTGTGCTAAAACTAAACCACCCTGTCTTCTGAAATCCTCCAGCCTTTCCAGTGATCCTAGATCTGGTTCAGTTCCAGTCTCTGCTCTTGTGTGCCTGCCACAGTTTCTGTGAGATAGTTGTTGCTGAACTGGGATTTGCCCACTGGGTTTTGTGCTTGTGTCCAACTGACTGTGGTATTTGCTCACTGCTCTTCAGGAATTTGTTCCCAGGTCACAAGGTTGTGGTGATTCAAGTCCATCCATGATTCTCCTTCTTATTAAAGAAAAATGTTCTTATCTATGCTGGTAGTCATGATTTCTGTAATACTTGGAATGCCCTCCCTCTCCTTTAAACTCAACAAATACACAAAATAAAATAAACAAATACACAAATACCATGCACTTATACTGGGTGAGAATGGCTGGCTGATTCTCAAGGGATTCAAATATCTATTGTTTGTCCACAACTCCCATAATTCAATATGTGAAAACCTGTCAATGCCACAAAGAAAATTCCATAGCCTAAATCACCATCATGTCCCTAGGAAATTATGGTTTGATGACCTTGCTGAAGCCAGGTGTAGAGTATACACAATGCTCTTATATGAAAGTCAACTAGAAATGTGATGGAATAAACAGAACTTTTAAGGAATTGAGAATGAAATGATATTAGTTATTAGATTGCAGGTACAGTAACAAGAGAAAACTTCCTGCCCATCAAAAATGTGTTTCTAATGACAAGTATATAATCACATATTTAGACCTATAGGTACCAACTGCTGCTGTAAACTTGGGAATGCTGCAAGGCATTCATTTGTACAGACTGAGATATCTTTACAAGTTTTCACTATATATATATGTAGACAATTATTGGTAAATCAGTTCATTTTAAAAGTTATTTCATGCGCCACAAACATGGCTGAACAGATTAACAAGATCACTAGAAGTTGGAAAAGAAAACCAACTTCTAAATGGATGAAATGTCTGCTATCTTTGGGACAGATAAGTCTAGTTACTCTGGCTTTTGTGCCCCCCAAACCAGACAGAAGTGCTACTTTTGTCACTGGTGATTGAAAATGGTGATGGCTCTTCTGAAATTTGAGGAGCACCAGATTTCCTTTAAACATGCCACCAGCTGGACTTCTAGCCTGTCTTGAGGAATTCATATTTCCACTCACAAACAGTACACTTTTTTCCTGAGATCCTATGCAATCCACTCTTTTGATGGTAGTAGAGAACATTCAGTAATGGTTCAGTTACGAGGTTATAGATATGGACAAAATGCATGGGCTGTGTGCTCCCTGGAACGCGAACATACCTATTTCCCTACCCTATCCTCCTACCAGTCAGTCCTACAGAGGTTCAGATGAAGGTCATTCTAGAAAACCACTCCAATACCTGTCAGATCCTGTGTCAGTATAATTTCAACTTTCAGACGTGCTATCAAAGTAGGAGACAACACATGCGGTTCTAAAAGCTAATCTGGTTAAATGAAGTATTAGCAAATAAAAGGGTCACAAATTTCACATAATCTATTTGTCAAAACAGAAAGAAAGCAGTTTCTCTACATTTCTCTGTGCCACCTGACCTCTGCTTTTTTAATGGTCCTTTGCTTTACAGTAAATGCTTTAAATATCATGTGAGATAGGTGAAAGTTTGGGAGTCAAGATTTCCATCACTGGTAACTGGAACTGGTGATGGTGCTTCTTAAATTTGAGAAGCACCAGTTTTCCTTTAAACACTCCATCAGTGATTTAACCACAATCTCTGGGAGAAGCAGTATTCATGTGTGGGGACGTGACCAGTGCCCCATTTCTTAAATAGGCACTAAAGCGTCTCAAGTGTCAATCATTAGTGCTGGGGAGAGAAAGATTGATAAAACCTTCCCCTACAACCATATCGGGGCCTGGTAGCGACACGGGTACCTACTCAACTCACTGGGTTGTGGTCACTGCAACTGGGCTTCTTGCTGCCCCTTTCCTGACAGCAGACTTGCTCTCCTGGAAACCAAGTACAGGCCCTGTGTCTTGCTTGCTAGAACAACACAGTCATTTTAAAACAGTTCAATTAATTTATTATTTATTACTTATTAAAGGAAAGACTTCCAGGAATTTAAGAAGTGATATAAGAATCTCTGAGATTTCTGATTCTGTCAGTAATACTAGTATTGAAGAGCCTCCACAAGGATTCCTTCCTGCTTCAAAGTTTTCCATGGCTCCTCAGAAACGTTGACATTCACAGGAACCAATATGAACTCAGCTGGAGTTATAAAGAGACAAATGCCAAGTGTTAACTCCACTGACATTTTCAGAAATTTGGCACTGGGAGGTATCCTGAAGACTCTGGAAAACTGACCAAACGATGAAAGCTGATAAAGCTGCCTCTGTTGTAAAGCAGTGTGGCTAAGAGAATACACCTGAAGACCTCTAGCTGCTACTTACTAGTCGTGTGACCCTGGCCAAGTTCCTTAACCTCTCTAGGTGTCAGTTTCCTCATCTGTGAACTATAGACCTTGCATGTTTTCCTCACCCAGAATAATGCCAAAGGTTAAGAGTTTTATTTTCAAGCTTTCTAATAAAATTTTATTTCTTTAGGAGTTTAAAAATATTTGGAATTAGCTTCACCTTGTCTGGAAACAACAACAATGAATGATGACATGGCAGGTGCTTTTACTGATGTCCTCTAATAACATTACTAGATTGACAGTCATTGAGTCATTTTTTTTCTGATCACTAGGCTTTTTGATTTTGTTTATTTTGTATGTGGAGGTCCAATTGTTCCAGCACCATTTGTTGAAAAGATTATCTGTTCTCCACCAAATTACTTTGGCACCTTTGCTGAAAATCAATTGGCCATATGTGGGTCTATTTCTGAACACTGTATTCTGTTCCATTTTTTATGTGTTTATCTCTTTGCCAACATCACAGTGCCTTGATTACTGCACTTTTATAGTAAATCTTAAAATTGGGGAGTATAATTCTCTAGCTTTATTCTTCTTTAAAAAATGTTTTGGCTATTTTAGTTTGTTTTTCCATATAAATTTTAAAATGAGCTTTGCTATAGCCATATAAAAAGTCCTGCTGAGATTTTGGTTGGAACTGTGTTAAATCTATATTTATTTTGTTGAACCCTCCAATCCACAAACTTAGTATATTTCTACTATTATTTAGAACTTTGATCTTCTTCATTGGTGTTTTGTAGCAACCCACATATTGTGGTTAAATTTATTATTAACTTTTTCATTTTCAGAGGCAGCGGCTAATAAATGATAAAATTTTAATTTGCATTTAATTATTACTATTAATATAGGAATAAGTTTGGTTTCTGATCTTGCTACTTGAGAAGATGGGAGTTTTGGTTTCATTAGACTTTACAGGTAGACAATTATTTGTCTGCAAATTGGGACTGCTTCATTTCTTTCCAATTTCTATGTCTGATTTTTTTTTTTGGTCGTACTAGCAGACTTTCAGTTTGATCTTAAATGGGAGTTAGAGGCATGGACATCTTTGCCTTATTTCTGATTTTAGAGGGAGAGGCACTTAGTCTTCCCAGAAAGTGTAGTGTTAGCTGCAGGGCATTTGCAGACATAGAGGGAATATCCTGTATGATGAAGAGGGAGTTCCCTTTTATGTCTAGCTTGCTGAGAGTACCCACCTCCATATGTAGGCTGCCTTGATTCAAGGGCAGGCGATTCTGGAAGAAAATTGGTGGCTCAAGCTGATTTTTCAATATAACTGCTATCAATATCAATTTTTTACCAATACTTCCAATAATGCTCCTTGTAGCTTATCAGTTCTATGCTGAATTCAGTAGCAGAGACAGGGTAGTCAATTATTCAGTTATTCTGTGCTATCCTCTGAAACTATAATCATGCTTATATCACTTTCTTCACTACATTATCATATTTTGATTATAGCCCTACTTGATCCTTGAGTTTATACCTATTTCTTATTTCTTTATTTAAGCAATTGGGGATGTTCAAAAGTTGACTGACTCAATATATGATTGAGTGAATAAGTAGAACTATTCAAAGTGAGAGGTTAGAGATGGCACCTTTTGTTTGCCCTTGGAAGGAATAGAAAATAAAAAGACATTTTCAGAATGTTGGAAGGAAATATAAGAATTTGCACAAAGAAGAACTAAGAAAAAGAACAGCAAACATGAATTGCCTTTTAATGTTCTCAGGACTCAGACTAAAGCTGATATGTATTTTGTTGTGTGTTTTTGGGTCCTGTTATAATTTGTCTTTTGAATAAGGCTAAACACTATAATCCTCTGCACACAGTGATACTGTCATTGATTTCCTGCTTTTCTTCAAGCTGACAAGTTTAGGTGACACCATTTTTTTCAAGTCCTTTTTTTAGACTGGACAAAATTTTTTCTAAACAGGATTATAAACATACTTCACATTTAACACTAAGACAGATGATGAATTATGTAACTCATTGGGTCATGATTTAATATTAGGTGTTTGAGTAACATTGCTTCTTAATTTGGCTTTGTTTCCATGTAAGCATTAAAGAGTTCTCTAGTGCCCATTCTACAGACTCATCCAAAAAATTGAAAAAGAAGGAAAACTACCACAAACGTTCTACAAAGCCAACATCACACTAATACCAAAACCTAACAAAGAAAACACAAAAAAAGAAAACTTCAGACCAATCTCCCTAATGAACACCGATGCAAAAATCCTCAGCATTAAAGAATTCTCTAGTTCAATATTACTTAAATTCAAAGCTTCTAAATTTTGTTTACTGAGCACCATATAAAATAATGACCTTAGGTCCATCATGAGAGAAAGGAGTTGAAATATTTCTGCAGTTGCTGGTTTCATTGTTGTGTGATGTCCCAGTGTGTACTTGAAACAAATCTTCATAGCATGGCCTGTGCACACCTGGGCTATGAACAAGGACCACCCTGTACATGTGGTCCATTACCAAACAGAATGCCATGCAGTATATAATTTTTCTTCCATATTTCTTAATACTTTAAAGCTCTAGAATGCTGATGGTTTTTATAATTTATGGGTTTGTCATTGTTTTTAGGTATGCACAAAAGGGAGATGAAAACTCAGGGCCTTCCCAAAATCATAAGTTTATTGACTTATCTTGGAAGATGGCTGCTCATTTAAGTTTAGTTGGATCAAGCATTATTGGTAAAATAGTTATCCAATGGAAGTATTACTTCTGGAGGAATGTAAAAATCATCTGGCAAATTCCTTCTGAAATACAGTGTTATAGGAAAGCAAGCTCCTCTATACGAGTCCAAGTGTTATTTTGCTCAAATGCAGATTCCCCTTCAAATTACTGGCTCCAGAAAAGCAGTGCCAACCTGTAGTTGGGACAACTGCCAGCCTCAGTATTTCCCCAAAATAACATGACATCAACTCATTAGTTGTGATCTAAATATCCCTTTCCTTTGTTCCTTCCCTCTTTTCTTTTTTTTAATCCGCATTTCACTGCCTCATTTCTGAAGTAATTCTCCTTGGGGAGTTGGCTAAAGGCTTAATCAAGTCAGTGGCATGGTGGAACCACACTGTACCAGCTTGCAAGAGATGACTGCTAAATATTCAGGAATTTTGAGAGCAAAGTTAACATTTGGAAACTTGATATGTCATGGAGGGAAGATTTATATCACTGAATCAGACTGATAAGTATTTTCAGTCTTACTGACCAAAGTTAAGGATGAAGGACAAGAGTGAACCATGCTCCTTGAAAAGAACAAAGGATTGCAAATCTCAATGGTGGATCTGAAGATGACACAGACTGAAAACTCATTTATTAACCGAGAACCAATTAAAGCATCTAGGGGCTTCCCAGAGTAAGAGTAATACTCAACAACTTACTGAGACCTTAAAAATTAGTAACTGTTGACTGGTGATTAAAGAAAAGGCCAGGCTTAGTTATCAAAGTATAGCAAATTACATTTACTGCTATTCTTACATTTTTTTCCTTAAAGGGAGGGAAAAGACCGCCAGTGCTTAATGTAAATTAGTTATCTTTTCTATGTGTTTTTGTTCATGTCTCTATTTTCAAATAGTTAGTACATATACTATGTACCAGGCTATCTTAACCACAATGGTGAAAAAATTCTAGTCACACACTGAAGACTCTAGTCATCTTAAAAGTTGATAGTGAAGTATTATTC
This sequence comes from Condylura cristata, assembly GCF_000260355.1. Classification (NCBI taxonomy): domain Eukaryota; kingdom Metazoa; phylum Chordata; class Mammalia; order Eulipotyphla; family Talpidae; genus Condylura; species Condylura cristata. The sequence goes on from NW_004567111.1 coordinate 34,907,661, forward strand.
AAAGGTCTCAATAATCAAAAATCGAATGTTTGGAGATGTAACCTTTCAACATTTTTGCTTCCACAAGAATAGACACCAGGAATCTTCTGGAGAGCAATATTTTACTTCTAAAGAAAACTGCATGTAGATTTGACAATCTTCTTGGGAAGAATCCAAATGTAACTAAAAAAATATTATAAATATGCTTTAGACAGAAATCTATGAAGTACAATAAGGAGAATTTTGACTTATAATTAACACATGGTTCTGAAAATATGAAGTTTAAAAGCAATAAGTGTTGGTTCTTAATAATGGGCTCCCAGAATTATACAGTGATATTTTGAGTTTGTTGTTGTAGTTGTTTACTATAAGAAAACACATGTTCCTATCAAGAATTTAAAATTAATGAACACATTTTATATGCAAAGCTCAATAAGTACTCTTTGCAAGCTGTACTCATTAAGGAAAATTACAAACGAATTAAACAAAAAAGTACAAAGCAAAATGACAGTAACTCTAGATATCTTAAATATCTAAGGTAGATATTTAAAAACAGCAAAAATAGAAAAGTTAGTGACAAAGCATGTAATATACAAACCATTCTTTTCTAGCATGCAAAAGAATTAGGGAAGGATGGAGAGCGATTTGTAAAGGATGGCATGGCAGGTCTGTAAAGGATGGCATGGCACTCTGGCGTCACTGCTGGAATCATGAAATTTAAACCATGAGATACTCCTTTAAATAACAACCATTCAAGATAGGTGAGTATAAGTCTCCCCTACCAGTAAACCTAGAGAGTATAAGTCTCCCCTACCAGTAAACCTCAAAATACTTGCTTATAAAAGCAAGGTTTCAAACTACCATGTTAAGTAATTCTATTTAGCCACTAGATGGAGATCAGGCTATTTCTTCTGCCAGGGGCTGAAGGAGCTGCTGGCACTCAGGCATAATATGTACTGAGAATCTAGTCTCTTTTCTCAGTACTTTTATAAGAAGCATTTTCCAAGCTTCAAAATCAGAAGCAGACTTAAATGGAATAAAGGGTTCATAAATGAAGAGAAACTTGAGGGAAATCAAACAGGGAGGAAACTTAAAAACCGTTGTTATTACCACTGCTCCTGATTCATGTTTACACCTGGTTTTGTAATAGGCTGCCTTCTTCTTCCCAAGCAGTTAGAAGAGAAAGATGATAAAAATATTAGAACAAAGCCTGCCTATTTGGACAATTCATTTCTTGGAGTATGCCAATAAATGTGTATGTCAAAAACTAACCAAAATGATCAAAAAACTTTAAAAATGGAAAGATACTGTTAGATTACATTTATTCTACTTTTCCAAATTGAATTATTATCCCATGCTGAATTATGTAACACTACATAAGTCCTATTTTTTTGGTTATAATTAAATTTGTATTGGAGATATAAGCTTAACATTTTCTGGAAAATGTCTGTTTTGGGGAAGGAACAGATAATACATTGCATAATACAGCTGAATATTTTGGTTATTCCTTGAGATGTTAGACTCCGTAATTCCATTCATTTCTAACTTATCAGACATATATTCATTCAATAAGCACTCATTACATAAAAACAAATAATTTGTGATGGTTTAAGAGAATTCCATTGTTATCAAACATGCTTTAAGGACCATGGTAATTTAGGGTATATAAGTGTATGTATAAAAAAGTATATTAAATGTCTACTATGTGACTATCATTATTTGAAGAGCTGGGCATACAAAGGTGCACAGTTGAGTTGGAGAACTCATGGGAAAGTGAAGAGCTGAAATGTGGGTTAATTTCTGCAGTGGTCAAGAACAGTTACCAAACTATGACAAGGTCTTCTTAAGATTTTATCTGCTGTCAGACCCGTGGAATCAAATTGACAGCCCAGAAATAAAATCATACATACATGATCAACTAATCTATGGCAAAGGAACAAAGAATATACATCTGGAGAAGAATTAAGCCTCTTCAATAAATAGTTCTGAGAAAACTGGACTGCTGCACACGAGAGAATAACACTAGACCATTATCTCACACCATACATAAAAATCAGCTTAAAATGGTTAAAAGACTTGAATGTAAGACATGAGACTACAGAATATACAGAAGAAAGTCCATGATGTAAACCTTACAAATATCTCTGAGGACATGTCTCCAGAAGCAAGGAAAACAAAGGAGAAAATAAACAGCTGGGACTACATCAACTAAAATGTTCTTGTATAGCAAAGGAGACAGCAACCAAACAAAGATACACCCTACTAAAAGGGAGAAAATATTTGCACACCATACAACTGATAAGGGATTGACATCAAAGATCTACAAAGAGTTCACACAACTCAACAAAAATAAACAACCCAGTCAACAAATGGGCAGAAGAGCTAAAAAGAAACTTCAAGACCTGCAAATGCCAACAGGTACTGAAAAATTGCTCAAAATAATTTATAATCAGGGAAATGCAAATCAAAACACAATTCTGGAATACTGTGTGCAGGTTCCTCAAAACTCTAGCAATGGATCTACCAGATGAACCAGTGATTTCACGTCTTGGAATCTTCCCAAAGAATACAAAAACACTAATTCAAAAGGAAACCTGTATTCCAATGTTTATTGCAGCACTAGTTACAATAGCAAAGATATGGAAATAATCTAAATGCCCCCAGACATAAAAATGCATCAAGAAGATGTAGTATATATGCACATGGAATACCATCAGTGATGGAAGAAGATAAACTCATGTCCCTGGAGGCAAATGGATGGAACTGGAAGGGATTATGCTAAGCAAAATAAGGGAGGAAAAAGAGATGCATCAGATGGTTTGACTTGTATGTGGAATATAGAGAAACCAAACAAAGGGCCAGGGATAAGACAAAATTTAAAAACTGACCAGAGATCTGAGGCCTTCAACAGGGGAGGGAGAGGGATCAAAATAGGGGAGTGAAGAGTGTAAGGGTCACGGGCGATGGACACTTTGCTGGTGGGAGAACTACAGGGACAAAACCTGAGGGGAGATAGCAAACACTGGCCACAAATTAACAGCAATGTTATAAATAAATAAAATTTTGAAAAAGTGTTTATCTGTAATGAAAGATAAACTTCGATGGAAGCCACCACATCTGCCAATAGCAAAAACATGACCTTTGTTCTTTGTAACACATGAGCGACTGAAGTAAAATATAAGAAACAAAAATATAATAGTATTTACTATTAAGCATGAATCACTGTAATGAAAGAGCTTAATTCTACAAATATATCAATAAATAGTTCTCATATAAGGAAAATCACATAAATAACCACATATATTAGTAATTATTAACTAGGTGTCAATGTACCTCATTTGTAGAAATTTCTTCTCATTGGTTCTTTGCAGAACAATACAAATGGCAGAAACTTACCTTCCCTTTGGATGGATTAAAAAAAAATGTAAACAGTTTTTCCCTGAAGATTAAAATGAATAAATTACATCAATTTATAATATACTTCAGTATTTATGGGTATGTAGTTTTCTTCATTGTTCACATTAGTCCCAGACAGCAACTAGATTAAACGGAGCCTATAAGTCATTTATGGAGTGTGGAGTTTCCTCACTTTGTGATCTGATCTTTTGGTGACCTTACTTCTTTCCAGGGTTCTACTTACTATGACTGCTAAGTATGCATTATCTGGAAATAAGAATGCATTATCTGGTAAAAACGCATCTCTTTTGGATGCATAATTTTTCTTATCTCCTCTAGCCAAAAGGGTTTGGTCTTAGAATAATGTGTTACATTTAAGAAACTCAGCACTTATTTCTCCTAGGTAGCTGCAGGAATGCCGATAGTGACAGGAGTAAACGTGAGAGCAGATGCACAGGTGCGCTGGAAACAGATTAATGCTTATGCTTCAAAAATAAAAGTTGATGGTATTCATGGATTGTGACCTGAACCTGTATGTATGAGTACTGACAGAAAAAAAGAATACATTGAAATGTTTTTACTATCAATTTTCTTCCTGTTATGAGCCCTTAAGCTATTAGCCCTTAGCTATTTACACACCTACTTCAAGTCACTGACCCTGAAGTATTTATGACGATGACATTTAGAACCAATTTTATACCCTGATTATAAATTCAGATTATAAATTAGTTCAAATGGTACCTGGATAGCTCTGTCGCCTTCTTGTCCAATCATGTTTCTCCATTCCATGAGTGATCGCTGCAGATGTTCAAGTCCCGTTTCCCAAAGCCTGACACGACCTCCCATGTCAACGGTAACGACACCACCTGTACCCCACTCGGCCAGGAGAGCATCTGTGTCTGAGATAGTAGCCAGCCATGTAGTATATGGCGAGAGAGATTCTGAGCTGAAAAAGAAAACACAGTATTTAACCAACGGGTGCTCCAGGTAAGGAGGTTTTGGCGTATCCTGACTTAGGTTCATTAACTTGTTGAAAATAATTATAATAATAACAGCAGATCATAGTAGACCAACAGATCTATTTGTAAGAGAAAAAAGTACAGTTATTTATTTACACTTTCCTGTATTTGTGGATCCCAGATAACACTAGCATTCACTGATAGAAAGAAAGGAACTCTAAGCCAACTCATCTTTCACACTTCTGTGGTGTTGGACTTGCTTCCTAGGGGCCTAAGGGCAATGCTGAAACTGATGTCTTGTTTAAGTGTTCCACTAAATCTATATCTGATTTTGCCTTTTTTTAACTAGAAAGTCATGTAAATTTAAAACAAGCAATTATTTATATATTTCTTGTGTTATGTGTTTTATACATATACCTACTTCATCTATGTCTACAGTAATTTCTAGGAACACAACATTAAGAGTCATCTGTATAGCTCTCATTATGCATAAGAAACAGATTATAAATTCCAATTACCAATGTTGATTCTCTAAATGCATCTGTTATTTTCCACATGAAATGAATGGGCTAACAGGATGACCTGATTAGGTAATAATAAACAACAACTACCAATGTAGATTTTAGAAAACCATTGTATATTCTATAGATTCTTATACTAAAGAGTAAATTAAGACTATTTTGACTTTTTTTTTTCAGTCTTAGTAGGTCCTAAACACAGAGTAACAATTACTCTACTATGGCATAGAATTGTTAACAAATATTTACATGAGGTGGGTGGAAACAGTAGGATGGGAATACGTGCTTTAGAAATCCTACTCAAAGAATATAACATCTTATATAATACAGGATTTATATCCTGTGTTCTCTCAAAATTTTTTTTGCCTAAATAACAAAATCAGTCGGTATGAAATAAAGGGCTATTTAGGAATATAAAACTTTTCAACATGAAACTATCATGTTTAAATTCTTCCACACACAACCAAGGTATGCATTTTATTGAGCATTATCTACTGGTTGTATATTTAACTCTCCATTTTAAATTTATAAGGGTAGTTGCTTCAACATTTTACAAAAAGGAAAGAAACTACACATTTACTGTAATTTGTGTAACAGAGCTCTTCTTCAAAAAGTAAAGCGCAGTTTCTCCTTTTATGACAAGGTCTTTAAGGAACACATAGATGTATAGTAAAGTGAATCCTAGACTTACAGATAACTACATATAACAGTTAGGTAGTATCATTAGGTAGGTATAAATAGTATGAACATTTGAGGAAAAATTATCAAGTGGCAAAAGTGACATTCATTTTGGCCCTACTGTTACATATATTTTTCTGGTAAAGTAAGCTATCAAATGGAAAATTCTTGACATCCAGCAGAATGTTAAATTTAAGCAACTAGCAACAAAACTGGATCCCAGATGGATTGTTCTTTGGATTACATATATGCCAAAAATGGCAACAGTTACTCTCAAGAGAAACTTAGGCTATACTGACAATGAACAGATTTTAAATCACATAGCACTGGAAATGTAGCAAGTCCAAATTGAGATGTTCTATAAATATAAAATATATACTGGCTTTCAAAGAATTAGAAGAAAAGAGGAATGGAAAATATCTTACTAAAATTTTTATAATGAGTATATATCAAATGCTAACATTTTAAATATACAGAGTTAAATAAAGGGAGTTAATCTCATCTTCTTAACTTTTAATGTGGCTACCAAGAAATACAAAATTACATGTATGGCTCACATTGCAATTTATTGGACATATAATTTTACACGAATGAGTTGTGATGACCAGCTGGCTCTGCCTACAGGCCTGCTCTTCCAAATGTTCTTGTTTGACAGGTATATTGTAAGGTTCATACAGAATTTTTGAAAAGAAAAAGACACAAAAAGCTAGAGTTAATGAAGGAAAAATTAAGAGAAATATTAATACCTTACAAATATAAACAAAAATTTGTTCTATATTACTCAAACAAGTGGTATGTTCAAATGAGCATACCATTAATAGAGAATAAGGAATTTTCTCAAATGACTGAAAGCCATTTTCCATTAAACTGAGAAGTTTATGGTATTCCAAGAAGGCACACTTACATATTTACAGCTTATAAATCTACTTCTATGAAGAATGCTTTTAGTACTCACATTTACCTGATTAAAGGGTCTTGGTAATGAAACCCTGTTTTTGGCTTATGATGTACTTAGTTACTCTTGGTTATTTTTCTCTGCGGGTTCAAAGTATGTACAAAGGTAGCCTTTTTTTGTTTTGATGTCCTTTTGTCCCATGTGTATGTTATTTTTTCCCCCACCACACCATACACACCACTAACTTCCCCCCCCTCCACTCCTTCTTAGCCTCAGAATTCTCCCTTTATTGTTATCCATTAGTTTTAGAGAAGTATTTTGCGTTGGTGAATCATTTACTATGTTTGGTATTTGTCTATGTCATTCTGATTTGCTTTACTGCACATAATGTCCTTGAATTCCTTCCATTTTACTGTAAATGGTGACATTTCATCTTTCTTGTGGCCAAATAGTATTTCATTGTGTGGGTATATCATATTTCCTGAGTCAGTGTTTTATTAGAGGACACTCCAGTTGTTTCTATGTCCTAGCTATTGTAAATAATGCTGCAATAAACATCTAGGAGATCTAATTTTTTGAATTGATGGGTTTGTCTTCTTTGGATAGATGTCCCAGAGTGAGATTACTAGGTCATATGGTATTTCCATTTTCAATTTTTTAAAATAAGATTTATTTATTTATGCATACAGAACTGGGGTACAGGTCAGAAGTGCAGGGGTGGTGAGAGGATTCACTCGAGACAGAGTGGGGAGCAGAACAGGCAGATAGATCAACAAAGCACACTTCTGAGGGAAGCATCGGGGTGGGTCAGGAGAGGTCTGCCATGCCATGTGATCACCTCCTGGGGCGGGGATCAAACTCAAGTTGAAGTGGCTTTAGCATCTTAATGCTGTGCTTTAACTAGCTGCACCACCAGAGAGTGCCTACATTTTCAATTTTTTAAGGTAATTCTAGATTGCTTTACAAAATGATTGCATCAATTTACATTCCCAACGGTGTATGAAGGTTCCTTTTTCTCTATATCCTCTGCAACACTTGATAAGGGCTCTTTTTAATAAATGTCATTTTCATAGTTGTGAGACAACTTCTTGCGGTTTTGACTTACATCACCTTTATTAAAATGATAATGAACATTGTAGCTATTGGTCTTCTAGAGATCCTTTTTGATGAACTATCTGTTCAATTCTGCTGTCTACTTATCATTTGGGCTGTTCATTTTTAAATTTGCTAAATTATGTAAGTTTTAAAAATATATCTTTTGAATGTTAACCCTTTGTTGGTTGTGCACTGTGTGAATACTCTCTCTTATTCATTGGGGTGTCCTTTTAATCCACTTAAATTTTTTCTCTCTGTAAAAGCTTTCTGAGATAATTCCAAATGTTTATTTTTGCTTTTACTTCTCTTGCTATATGGGGGTTGAGTCTCCAAAGACACCTCTATACCTCCATCAGTAATTCATGAAAGATATTGCCAATGTTTTGATTAGATATGCAATAATTAAGTACTGCCCTTATATTTTATTGCTCCAAGTCTTACATCTAAGTTATAATCCACTTAGATTTTATTTTTGTGCATGAATTTATAGGATGATCCAAGTTCATTCTTTACACATGGCCATCAGTTTCCCCAGTACAATTTATTAAAGAGACACTCCATTCTGCACTGTACAGTGATGGCTCCATTATCACAAATTAAGTATTTATACACAAACACACATGCACACAAACACAAATTTATTTCTGGGCTTTTGATTCTATTCCAGTGACTCATGTATCTTTTCTAATTATTATTGCTTTGTAGGGTAGTTTAAAGTCAGGTAAAGTGATGCCTCCCCTTCTCTCTTAAGATTATTTTTGCTACTCAAGGCTTTTTACAGCTTCATACAAATTTTAATTTTGTTTTGTTCATTTTTTGAAAGAACATTATTGCTTTCTTTGGGGACCACCCTGTTACAGATCTGTGTAACATCTGAACATTTTCCAAAATGAAAATAAAATAGCAGTAAAACATAGCAAGAACAGAGAGTTAAAAAGCAACTGTAACTGAAAATAAAAAAAGAAGCTTGCTTTTTAAGGAAGCAAAAAGCAACATTTTTTTCACTAACATATAAGTTAAGAACAAAGGTAAAAATGGATTACCTAGGAATTGGGATATATCTGAGTTTCTTTACTTGAAGATCGGTGACTTCAATATAACCAGCTGTTTGTGGAGGAGTCACATCTGCAAATAAATCATGCGGTGAGTTGACTATAAAATCACTGCACAATATTAAAACTGGACCAAAAGGAAGCAAAAATGTTGTTGAAATGGAATGAAATTATCAGCAGCCTAGAGCAGACCTCTTTAAGTTCAATTGACAATGGCCCCCACCAAGTCTATCCTGAAGGCTTGTCACAGTTCTTAACTTCCAGAAAAGAATTAAAGTTCTCTTCATCATCTTTGATACATTTTCAAGATGGATCAGTGTTCTAGCCCTATGGTTTCTCAGTATCTGCATTCTGTTTTCCTTTGTAGGGAGTCACAATGACAGTGTAATAGGGTGGAATCAGCACTCATTTTGTAAATAGACTGACCTGATGTGACTCCAAGTTCTGATCTTTCCTACTTGTATTTTATGCTGGTCAAGTAAGTTATTATTTCTCTGAGATCTGTTTTTTTGTCATTTGTAAAATGGGGACAACAGCATCTAAGCATCACAGACATGATTTTGAATAAAACATCTAATTAGCTCTCATTGCACAGTTTCTGTTAGAAGGTGGGGCAGTGGGATAAATTCTCTGGTCTTGAACAATATGAAAAAGTGGGGGAAGAAAAGGGTAAAGAGATACTGAGGCCAGAGCTTTCACTGCCAATACTGAGCTGCTTCCAGCAAATTCCAGGGGCTCACTGTCTTCCATGATCTGAGCAAGGCCTCATTCTCCTCACCACTGGCTGCTACCACCATGTGGCAGGACCTCTTTGTAATCTTTGCAGACAGTTTTAATGCTGATAACAACCAAGGATTTATGATTTCTGTTTGGGAGATGAGGAAGCTGAGGTTTATAGAGGTAATACAGCAATGTGACTTGTTTGAGGGGAATGCTGGAGAGTGATGGAGATGGCCTTCCAACCCAGCTTCTGGCTCTGCAGTCTGTGCTCTGCCCACCGCTCCACTTGAGTTGGCTCTATGGTCAACAATGACTTCAAATAGCTCCACTGACAGTGTCTTAGATAATGTCTCTTTAAAAAAATTTTCCCTTTGGGCCCTCCCTGGTGGCGCGGCAGGTTAAAGAACAGCACTGAGAAGCTAAAGCCCTTCAGCATGAGTTCGATCCCCACATGGCACTGCAGACCTCTCCTGACTCACCTGCTGCTCCCCTCAGTAGTGTACTTCATTGACCTGCCTGTTCTGCTCCCTACTCTGTCTCTGGTGAATCCTCTCATCACCCCTGCACCCCTGGCCTGTACTCCAGCTTTGGATGTATAAATAAATAAAACTTAAAAAAAATTTTCCCTTTACAGAACCCAAACTTTCGAGGATTTTTGTCTGCCTATCTGACTGCCTATCTCTCTCTCCCTTACTATCAAGCTCCCTGTCTTTTTTTTTTTTTTTATATAACAACTGTAATTAACATGAAATGGAGAGTATGTCTACACTGAATTTATCAAATGTAATTCATAAAAAAGAAAACTTGGCACTTTTATTTTATGTTTATACTTGAAGGTTCTGAAGTAGTAGAACATCTGAAAAACTCAAAACATCTCTCATTTATTCAAAAAATGTGGTTGATCTTACTTTACACCAACATTAAATAGGCACTGGGAATAGAACAGAAGCAGATATGGTTCCTGTCACATCTGAGGAGACTATAACATAAAGAAAAAAATTCCTTTTAAAAAAACCAAACCACTGTGGATATTTGAAAAGGACTCCAAGGTGAGAATAACAGGCCAGTGGCCACTTGTGGATTGCAGAACCAGGCAAGAAGTGGTCCCAGGGGAAAAAGAGGTTAGGTGCAAGGGAAGGTAATATTCAGAGATAGTAGAGGGTGAGCAGAATTGCTATGGTAATAGATTGGCTGTCCCTAGATGGTCATATGTGCGAAATGAATATGCTTTGCAAATGCTGCCTAAAATGTAAGGTCAGGCTTGGATAAAGTTTTGGACTATGTATCATTTTTGATAGCTTCTGTTGCTAGGACCTAGCTGAAGTAGATTAAATTATTTATAGATCCCAGCTCTTGCCAACAATTTCTAGTTACTGAAGTGCCTGGAATATCTAGAGATCCCTCAGTAACCAACTTACATTTTGGCTTGCCACTTATAGTCATTATTTTAAAAATTAGTAGTAGTATTAAGTTGAGCTATTGTCATCAGCACAACTTCAGACTTGCTGTGAAATCAAAGTCAGCTTAATTTAGAATACCTTTTTCCTACATCTTTCTTATCTTTCATTGTGAAAATTAATTCCATGGCATAAAGAGGGTGAGAAAATGTAATAATGGCTGTCTATTTCAGGAAGGAGAAAGCACTCTTGGTGCTAAAAAATATTTTCACCTATCACAAAAGGCAATGTGTGGCTATAAGCACTTCAAAAAATATACTAAGGGTGGTGGTATTAGTGGCAGTAATGGCAAACACTTGAAAAATAATCAAAATTGATGTTTACTGATTTGAAAATAAGTCAGCTCCAGGTATGTGATTGAATTAAGGAAGTGAATATCATGGTTAGATTTTCCTCCAAATTTAGCCAAATTCCTACCTATCCACTTTAAACATTTCAACACTGTAGAGACTCAGTAAATTTCCATTACATTTATCATCCAGGTGGATTTCAAAGATACCTGTCAGCAAATTTAAGGATTAGTTCACTAACAGTTAAGGGCCACGCGGCAGTATTTACTGCACAGTGCCCCAACAGTGGCACAGCTGACACTCAGTGCCAACGTGTGGGGGTGGGATGAAAGCTGTCAGCAGCACAACCAAGAACACTTTCAGAGGGAAGAGGAAACTATATTACAAAATCCACTCCTGGCAATGTGGTTTGATGTACATATGCTGGCCGCTTCTCTTGTGCACTCTGCCTGTTTTCACCGATTGGAAAAGTGATGAGCACTCTACAGTCATGCTGATACCAAATCTTTGAACGTAAACAGTGTTCTGTTTTTTTTTAATCAAGTGTAGTTATTTTGTGTTTATAGAGGTCTGTGATTTAAAAGAACAAAACCAAAATGCTAATATTTAACTAGAAGAAAAACAATCAGAAAAAAAGGACTAAGTATCTTCCTGTCTGCATTAAAGTTACACGATGTTTGTGCAAATCAACAGCGGATAGGCTTTATATTATAGTTTCTATTGATTTCTTTAATAAAAGGCTGGTAAGTATTCATTCCTGATTAATCAGATGATCGGATTATGCTCATTTAAAAAATCAATTTTGTTGATTTTCATGAGACCTAGATTTCATAGACACATAAAGAGTCAGACAATTTGAAAAAGAAAGCAGAACCTGTTTACTTTTCTAATCACTTGTCTACTCCTCCTAGGATACTTTCAACTTTTGAATCTGATTTTTTTAGCTTTCACCTTCATCCTTAAAGTGTTAAGTTGATGTCTGAGCTTTAGGCATTACTTACTGACTTCTTATCCTGCAAGATGAAAATTTAACTCGTTCATCTACTACGCATTTCTGCTGACACCTCACTTCTCCATCTCCCAAAATATTTACATAATTTTAGTTAGATTAACATCCAGTGCTTATATTAGGAATATATGAATGCTACTCACAGCTGGGCTATGTCTTATAGTGTTACTGCTTTTTCTTTACTGTACAACTTTTGTTTTTATATTTTGTTGATTTAGTTTTTCACATACTCAGTATATATTCATCCTCAAAGTGCCCTAATTGTCAAAATCTCTAAATAAGTTCAAACAGATCAGGTTTATTTACCCATCCTATGGAGACTGGAGGCATCTCTTCTTAAGTATTCTCATCTATTGTAATTTAACCAGTTGATTCCCTAGGCTGACGCACAGCTATTATCCTGTGATCCCTCCTTATCATTCTCCTAAGATTGTTTTTTTTTTTTAGATATTTATTTATTCATATAGAACTGGGGTACAGGCCAGAGATGCGGAGGGTGAGAGGATTCACCAGAGACATAGAGGGGAGCAGAACAGGCAGATCCACGAAGTACACTGCTGAGGGGAGTAGTGGGCGGGTCAGGAGAGGTCTGCCGCACCATGTGGTCACCTCCAGGGCGGGGATCGAACTCGTGCTGACGTGGCTTTAGCTTCTTAGTGCTGTGCTTTAACCCGCTGCGCCACCAGGGAGGGCCCTAAGATTGTTTTTTTAAAGACCTTATTTTATAAAATTCTTCCTATGTGCCAGACACTTTTCTAAGAATTTTATATATGCTTGAAATATTTAAAGAACCACCATTTAAACAAATGAGGGGAAATAAAAATTCTAATAACCAAAAATAGGCAATTCTCACAAGGGTAAATCACAATATATGAAAATATGTTCAAACTCAGCTCTCCAGTACAGGGACAGATAAAGTAAAACCATAACAAAATGTCCAACCCCTACACGAGAGGATGAGCCTAGAGACCAGGGCTTTTTATTAATGCTGCTGGAACCTATTTGAGAAATAATTTGGTAATTCTACCTTACAGTTTGTCAACAGGTTCAAGAATATTCATAGCTCATTGTTTGTATAGGCAAAAATTGGTGAGAACCTAATGCACACCAACATAGAACAGATGAATAAACTGCCATTTGTTTGGAATGAAGCAAGTGAAGAGGAGCTGTGAGCATGGATGAAGACAGAAATTCTCTTCTCTTGTCAATCTGCCAGGCTCTTTTGAAGCCACTTTGCAACTCAGGTCTAGCTTTTGGACTTCTGTGTTCATCTCTGTACTGTCCAGTTTTAGGAAGAACTCTGCTAAATTAACTCAACCAGAATCTCCCACTCTCAAAATGTGATCATGCTTGACATCTGAACAGACTCTTTCTCCACCATCCCTCAGGACAGGTCTGGTCCCTCTGGCCTGCCTTCCTCAAGAAATCTGTTAGGTGAGTTTAACCAGAATCTTTCCTTATCCCTGATTTCCTTTTGGGACTTTTCCAACTACTTATATCCACCAGCAACATTGGAGACTGGAGACTCCATACAAACAGACCTTAAGGCTTACCATAAACTACAAAGCTAGAAAATAAAGAGATTGCAAGAGTAGTGAAAGTACCAATACAAGATCACTAGAACACAACAGAAAATCTGGAAGTAGACCCAAACATATGTGGCCTGTTGATTTTCAGTAAAAATCTAAAGTTAACTCAATTGAGAAATGACAGACTTTTCTGCAAATGGTACTGGAACAATACAGCCATGCAAAACAACAAGTCTTAATACATATTAAAAAATTAAATAAAAATGGGTCTTCTCTGGTGGTGTAATGGGCTCAAGTGCAGCACTATGAAGCTAGCCACAACTGCTTCAGTACGAGTTTGATCCCCAGCCAGTGAGGAGACCACACGGCACAGCAGACCTCTCCTTTCTCCCCGCTTCTCCCCATCAGCAGTGTACTTTGTCAATCTGTCTATTCTGCTCCCCATTCTGTCTCTGGTGAATCTTCTCACTGCCCCTGCACCCCTGGCCTGTACACCAATGCTATATGCATAAATAAATAAATCTTAAAAAAAACAAGGTAGAAACAATCCAAATATCTACCACATGATAAAGTGGGTATTTGAAGACTGAATGAATTTACAGTAGGGATCAATATACAACCTGGCATGCATTATGAAATAATAAATATCAATTGGCTTTGAGAGCACAGATAACTGAATCGGCCTGCAGAAATCTTTGGTGTTTAGTCACAGGAGAGTAAAACAAAATTCAGGCTTCATTTTCTATGCCTAGCATACTCATGTGTCACTTAAAGGCAAAGATACATCACTAGCGGATTTTGTCATCTTATGAATGTCATAGCGTGTAATTACACAAACCTAGATAGCATGGTCTACTGTCCTCTAGCATATATGGTTAGCCTGTTGGGAAGTCTGCTACTGAACGGCACATCATTAAGCAATATATGATTGTATTCTAATTATTTTTAAAAGTCTCTTTGAGAGCATATATTAGATAAAGACATTATATTGATTTTAATGCAAATAATGATGTGTTCTAATAGTAATGACTACCACCACATTCAGTGAAAACTTTTTGAGGTCTTTTCAGCTACTTCTAGACCATTTTAGTTATCCATATTTATAAATATAGAATGGTAGTAATAAATTAAATGTTCCTACCAAAAGAATTAACCACTATGTTTCTTACCTTTTGGGTAGATATCTTTTAGAGGAACTTCTCCTGGAGGCAAAATCCTAACTATCTGATTAGTGTCTAAGAGAGTCACACAATTGTTCTGTTTTGCAGTTCCACTTTTCTTCTTTCCTCCATAGAATACTGTATCAGTGATCCCTGCTTTATGCAAAGATGATGTCCTTTTCCAGGAATAAACTTCACTGGGTGACTGGATAAAAAGAAATTAAAATACTATAAACAACATTCATCACAACCTTCATAATGCACCCTTTGGAGCAGATACTAGTGGTAAATTTGTATTTCACAAGTATGAGAAAATTATTCCTTAACCTTTTAAAATCTGGTAGAGGGATAGCTGTTCTCAACAACAATCATAATTTTCATACAAGTGTGAAATATACATCATTTCTTATCTTGAATTATAACTAAAAAGAGGGACTATAGTTTTTACTTAAAAATAAGGAAATTAACATCTAATGCCACTGGCATGCCCTTTTACAGACATATCTTTCTTTCTTCTCCAGATACAAATGACCCAAATTAAAAAATTTTCCCTCTTCTTTTAAATTTTTTGACACGTATGTATTTTTCTTTTCCAACTTCAAAAATCATAAAAATAATTCTATGTTGTCTCTAAACATTCCATACTTTTCTCTTTCACATTTAAATCCTTAGTCCATCAAAAATTAATTTTTGTTTATAGTATGAGGCAGGCACCCATGTTTATCCTTTTCTCATATGTACAGGTAGTTGTCCAAATGTAAATTTTTCTACTCATATGCAATGCTATTATAAAACACAATTCTAAAGATAGTAAATAGATAGACCTTTAAACAGATTTTACTTAAAAAATTAAAAGTAGAACTACCATA
This sequence comes from Condylura cristata, assembly GCF_000260355.1. Classification (NCBI taxonomy): domain Eukaryota; kingdom Metazoa; phylum Chordata; class Mammalia; order Eulipotyphla; family Talpidae; genus Condylura; species Condylura cristata. Next base: position 34,923,267 of record NW_004567111.1, read on the forward strand.
TTATCCAACAATTCCATTTCTGAGGAAAATGAAAACTTTAATTCAAAAAGTCACTTGTATGCTCATGTTCACTGCAGCATTATTTACAATAGCCAAGACACAGAAACAATCAAAGTGTCCATCAATGAATGGGTGGATAAAAAAAGTGATGTTTATTGTGATGCAGTAATATTCAGTGATAAAAAGAATGAAGATTCTCTTGTTGCCATTTGCAACAACATAAATGACAGTGAAGGTTCTGTTAAGAACAGTGGAAAGTCACACAAAGAAAAATGAGTTATCATTTGTATGTGGAATCTAAAAAAATCAACAAAAGAATCTCATTGTTTGAGAAGAGATTAGTGGATATCGGAGGACTGGGTAGGCAAAATGATGAAGGTCAAATGGTGCAAACTTCTAATTAAAAATATTAGTTATGCTGATGTAAATTATAGCATGGCAGGTATGGTTAATAATACTGTTTAGCATATTTGAATGTTGCTAAAGAGCATATTGAAAGTTTTCATCATGAGAAAAAAAATTGTAACTAAATGTGATGACTAAAGCTAGCTAGATTTATTGTGGCAATCATTTCACAATATATACAAATATTGAATCATTATATTGTACACCTGAAACTAGTATGCTACATATCAATTATACCTAAACAAAGTGAGTTGGCAGATATAAATAAAAAACAATAAAAAGTCTCCAAAATATAGTTCTATAAAGGCATACATCAGTTTCTTGCCATCCTAAGGTCCTCTCGGTGGAATATCTGTTCAAGCTTTTTATGATTTTTTCCATACGTACACTCCATACATATGTATGTATGTATCATTTTTTTTCTAGACCTATCTGAATACAATGTCCACTATGAATTCAAATAAACAAGCCAACAACTATAGGGGCTATTCTAATTTTCTTTCTTATAGTACCTGTAAACACCTTTCTTCAATGCTGAGAAATTGTGACTTCATTATCCCTAATATTTACTTTCTTGCTTACTCCCACTGTATATGATCCATTTTCCAACTCCAATACTAAATTTCCCTGTTGGGCACAGACCATCTTCATTCGATTGACCCTGAGAGCCTACAATGAGCTATGCTCATGTATGGACACCTTCCTCACTTTATGTCCTCTTGTCCCAAAGACGATTGCCTCTTCACAGGCAAACAATCTTTTTTGCTATGTAGACTTGGTTCACGTTCCCATGGTTACTGCTTGCCACTACCAAGGATGTCCCTCTTACCTCCTCAGGTTCTGACAGCTCTCACTAGGCTACTGTTAGGCTATAATTATATTGGATTATTTGACTTACTATTGAGTTTTAAGAAATCTTCATATATTCTAGACATATTATTGGACATGTGATTGGCAAATATTTTCACTCAGCCTATAAATTTGTCTTTTATTTGCTTAACAGTATCTTTTACAGAGGTCAGGTTTTTAATTTTGAAGAAATTAAATTTATCAATGTTTCTTTAATGGATCATATTTAAGATACTCAGGGTAGTGTTTACTAGAAATGGTAGTGACTGTCCTTGTCTTATTTTTGGTATTAAAAAGAAATGTTTTTTAATATCTCACTACTGAAGATGATATTTGCTGTGGGTTTTATGGCTATTTAGTATTAGTTTAAGAAATGACAGTAAATTTTCAATAATTTAGAGGCCTCTGATAATGCTACAAAAATTATTAAGATTTGATACACTCTTGATGATTTGACAAAGAATCAAAACAAACTTATATAAAAACAGAAAGACATTGTGGTATAGGAGAAAGAGTATAGGTTTGAGGATCAGTCACACTTGAGCACAAATCCCAGTTCCTTACTCACAAATTCTGTAGCCTCGGAAATAAAACCTTTTCATGTTTCTGTTTCTTTATCAAAAAAGTTTATAGTGTTTTAAAATTAATAATCATGTATTGAAAAGTCTTAGAAAGTGTACTGCCTAACTATTGTCTAAGGTCTAAATAAATATTGTTATAAAATGCTGAAACGCTACCTAGTAACTCTAACCCTTCATTAAGCAAATTGAATATTGAATATTTTCCAAGTGGGTACCACACTTAATATGGGGATAAAGCTTAATTTTTTTCATTGAAGTAATATTATAACATAAGTTTCAGGTGTTTATCATTATCAGTCAACATCTGTATATAATACAGTAAGTTCACCACTAAAATTCCAACTCTGTTAGAATATTCATGAAGTGGATAGGGCAGAACTCCATGACCTTTCTTACAAATATTGAACCTAAGGTTTCAATATAGCTTGACCTACTTGGTCAGGTACTGTAATAACTAACCATTGTATTAGATCCTAAGTCTGATATGAAGATTAAGGTTTGTTGTATCATGAAAACAAAGATACATTTTCTACAAGAGAAGGTTACTGAGACTGTGCCTAGAGTTTTAGTGACAATCAGCATGCAGAATGACCTGCTTCCCATCTAGGAAAAACTTTCCCAGACTTTTCTTTTTTTGAGATTTTTCTTTTTATCTTGAGATGAGCCTGCATTGCTTCCCTTTTATTCTTTTCTCTAGCTGTATCCCACAGAATTTTGTATGTGGTATTTTTCATCCTCATTCATCTTTAGATGCATTTTGGTTTCTTCTTTGATTTCTTTGGTAACCCAATAGTTGTTTAATAGCATGTTTAATCCCCTCATTTATGTTTTCTTCCATTTTTCTTCTTGTATTTAATATCATTGTGGCTTAAAGAGTCTTATATTTTGATTTCATTAATAATTTATTAAGATTTATTTTGGTTCTCAACATGTGATCTATCCTTGAGAATGTTCTCCATATGTACTTAAGAATGTATATTATTTTGCTTTTGAATACAATTGGTCAGTATATAGTTATACTCATCATGTGATCTGCTGTGTCATTTGAGAAAATCATGATCAATAGTATGATTACCTGTATGATAAGTCAAAACAAAACTCAGTGGAAAGTGAACTAATGTCCATGAGTTTTGAAAAATTTGCTTTATAGTAATAATTATAACAGTCTAATAACACCTTAAACATTCTGTAAGTCAAAAAAAAATTCTGTAAGTCATGTTTTATTAGTCTCAAATTGTTCCTCTTGACAAATTACACAATGCATTAAGACAACATGATATAAAATCACTTTCAGTAGGTTAAACATTTAACTATTTAACCCGAACTTCCATGTATGGAGAATACAGGTTTTCCCTTACAAAATTATATAATTACATTACACTTCTAATGCTACTTTTTTAAAAAGAATGAAGCTACACAGGCAGAAGACTCCTTTAATGACTGATTTGGAATTTAGAGTTGATTTTTAAATATATACCAGAATATTTTTTTTAATTATCCCCTTAATCAGAATGAGAAATTATAGGCCAAACCAAAGGGACAAAATACTTATCCAAAGAAATAAAAAACAGAAGCTTACCATGAGATCTGGAAAACCAATGACAATTGTAGCATAATTTTGTTGATCTGAGAGAATTCGGTTGGGAGAGGCAATCTTTTGTCCCACAGCTGAACTTAGATTTTCAGATGACAGTTGATCACTTGAAATTTTATGAGGTATGCTGAAGTCTGTTTCTGAAAAGCATTAGAGAAACATTAGATACCATATGCTTTTAAAAATACTCCAAGAAGTAATTTTTGCATTATTTCATTCTCATCAACTCAAAAAAGAAAAGCTCATGCTGAAAACAGAGAAAAAAAAATTCGATTACATTTCAGGCCCTTTGTCTGGGAAACTCAGTTTTTACAATCTCACCTCTTCCATAGTGATTTCAAGTATATATGAAATTCAAAATTTTATTAGCAATAAATAGTATTTACCTTGTGTAACTCCAAATCCTGTGCTAGGAGGCTCCTCTTTCAACACATACAACTGGCAGACGCCACTGTCCTCAGATTCAGTGTGTGCAGGCTTAGTTAAAAGATATTTCCTGCAAACAACAAAAACAGTTAAGGGAAAAGTTTTGCTTCTTCTAATAATCGAGAGAAAAATCAGATTTTGTTTTCCTTCAAAGCCTTTTTATATATTGAATATAATTTTCAGTGTCAAGAGTTTTATCATGAATTAGCAAGTAACTTCTCAACATTGTATATAAAGAACAGAATAGTAACAGTCCTCTGCAGTAAATTGTGAACTAAATGTAACAGTGTGAACTAAATGTGAGTAGTAGTAAATGTGAACTAAAACCCCAACACTTGGCGGAAGAGGACGGGCTCTCCAAAACAGAAAAAGGCAGCACAGAGCAACCCTAATAACACACACCCAACTATCATGGCGCCAAGGTGAGAGGACCTTTGGATCCTTAGTCAATGGACATCTGATTTCTGATTTGTGACTAGTTAAGGGATACATTCCACACCACTATAAATCAGTTACTTATTTTGAAGATTTCTAAAATAGGGGTGTATAAATAGCCAGAACCCTTTTGCAGCAGGCTACTAATGCGAGTTAGCAGAGAGGGTCAGCACTTACTGAGCACTGACAGTATAGGGGCGAGGGGCTCACCATTCACTGCGGCACCCTATTAATATCCCTTTCATGGAGAAATGTACAGCCTAAAGGGGTGTGGGGGAAGACAAAGCAAACATAAACACAATAAAATGAAAACACATAGGATAAAAATGAAGAAGAAACTTTTGTGAAGTTACAAGAAATAAAACCCACTAGTTTTAGGATGGAGACTGTGGTCCTTTGAAGAGAAAATAAACTGAAAATCTATTTTGAAGCATTCTAGTTTGGTGATACAGTGAATTCTCAACATGCTAACAGAGAAAGCCCCCCAAAAGATGGATCATACATAAAAGTCATTATATTTTTACTGTTAATTACAATATCATCCTCTGAAACATGTTTACCCTGTGAAGTCACATTTGATTTATTTTAGTCCCACCACCTCGCCTTTCTCCTAACTTTCACCTATAGAGTACCTGCCAAATACAGTGAATGTTAAAAGACGGACGCAGGAAGACAGTAAGGATGTAGGATAACTGATAAACTAGGTCGAGCGACAGCACATGATACTAAGTCGATTCACCCACTGATTGGTTTTGTTCTCCACCAGAAGCCATTTGTCCTCTGCCACGAGAAAAACTGTCTTGAGATTGATGGGAAGTGAGATAGTGTGAGTTCGCCCTTCTAAGACATCCAGAACAATCAGGCTGTTCCTGGAAAAGGAGAAGAAAACTATCTAAAATGGTGAAGGTAGTGGTTGAGTAACCATGGCATAATATAGAAAAATGTTAACTGAGAAATCATGCGCAAATTCTAAACTATGAGTCCTCCATGGTGGTGCAGGGATTAAAGATAGAGCACCATCAAGCTTCTGTGGAGTTCAATGCCCGGTCATCCAGGGAGCTGACCCACATGGTGCAGCAGACCTCTCCTGCTCCACAAAATAATTTTCTCACCCTCCACACACCTTTGGCTTATACCTCAGTTCTTATATGCATAAATAAATGAATTTCAAAAAGAATTCTAAACCATGAAAGGGTATGCAAAAAAGAAGTTACAGAAAGGAAAAGCTGCCATTCTGGAAGTGACTGTATTCTGGAATAATGAGCACCATCATTTCTCAACTCTATTTTTCAGTGTTTACAATGTGGGTTATTTTATAGCAAAACATTTATAATTAGCTTATATTCATTTTATAACAAACAAGTATAATTAGATGATGCAATGGAGTGGACAAAATAAGAACCCAATTTAAATCTTCTACAATGAAGAGCTCACCCTTTTTCTTTGTAGAATACTAGCCAGTTTTGGTGTGAAAATTCTTTACACATTTTGTAAGTTTCCTAAAGACAAAACAAAATGATTCATAGTAAATGCTTTGATATAATCATAACTCTTCAGCTGCTTTCTCTTAAAGTTCTTGAATGTGTAAGACATGTAATACCTGAGAAGCTACTCTTTATCCACTTTAAGACTCTTATGGTAACATGGATTCAAATGTTTCTAAATTTACAGCAAAGTACATGCTAACACTCCTTAAGAATAAAAAATTTTAAAATAATGCTAAATTCTTGTTAGAAATAAACAGTTACATGGTAAATAAATATACAGGAAATAGTTTCTTCCTTAGATTAGATACACTTATGACAGTTGAAAAATCACTGTTAAGACTCAAGTATGTTGCTGTGCAAGCCACAATATATTTTGTACCCTTCATCTTTTTCTAAATAGAATAAATTCTCTTATGCTGACCAAAAGTATTTCCTAATTTAATATTTCCTAATTTAAATATTTCCATTGGTATTCTTATAGAATACTAATGGTTGTTTATTTAGTAGATACAGTCTGGAGTCATACTTATGGATTTAGCCTGTGAGTTCAAAACCTCAACATACATATTTAACTACAAAACTGGGTAAAGTGACTGCATAATTAGGAATTTGTCACCAACAACATATTCAATAGCTCATGATGTTCTATTATTAGTTCAATTCTGACAATTGTTTATGTATGTGTGATGGATTAAAAAAAGGCTACTGATATTTAATGTATGTGTATGTGTACTTGTATCTATTTTCATCATGCTAAGATCTACAAATGCATAGTAAGAGAAATCTTACTACAAACAGGTCATAGAAAGGGATGGGCAAGCATGCATCTTTATGGTTAGAAAGTCATAGAAAATCCTTGGCAATCTGCTCAACAAGAACAGTATTCCTTACAGTTTCCTGCTGGAACCTGTTCCATCCAGAAGGTTTCTTGGATGTCATCTCTTCTGAAGGGAGGATGAGACGACGGAGGGTTTGGCCAGTGGTATCTAACAATAGGATTATATTGCTCTGCAAATAAAGATAACAGTAAGAAGATTTGGTTTTTTAAAAAAGCAGAAACCCCTTAGCAACCTGGGAGTAAAGGTTATAATTAAGGGCACCATGAAGACACAAAATGATTTTCCTCAATAGGGAATTTAAAGTTTTATAGTTTAATGTCTCTGTCTGTAATTCATAAAGTAGCTTTTAGAAGGTTTTATCTTAAACTTCTGAATCTAGGCTCTCCTAACCATAACTGTTTTATTATACAGAAATTATGAGGAAATTAAGAGATTTGTGATTTTTAAAAGTACGTTTACTATTCTCAAAATGGTATTTTCTCAAAATAAAAAGTTTCGTTTAACATCACTTATATGATACATAATTAGATCCTATGATCCTAATATGATCCATAATTAGATTCTTTTCACTAATTCAGTTTTAAATCTCAAAATATGCACATGATAGATAGATGAGCAAGAAAATATCAAGGACCTCAAGAACCTAGCTAATAAGAGTTTAAGATAAAGTTTAAGAACTTTTTTAAAAAAATTATTTATTGGCCCTCCCTGGTGGCGGAGGGGGTTAAATCACAGCACTAAGAAGCTAAAGCCACCTCAGCTTGAGTTTGATCCCCTCCTGCCCCTGAGGTGATCCCATGTGGTACAGCAGACCTCTCTTGACACCGGCTGCTCCCCTCAACAGTGTACTTCCTCGATCTGCCTGTTCTGCTCCCCACTATGTCTCTGGTGAATCCTTTCACCCTCCACATCTCTGGCCTGTAACCCTGTTCTATATGAATAAATAAATCTTAAAAAGAAAATTATTTATTCATACAGAACCGGGGAACAGGCCAGAAGTGTAGGGGCAGTGAGAGGATTCACCAGAAACAGTGTGGGAAGCAGAACAGGCAGATTCTTAACTGAAAAACACTGCTGAGGGGAGCAGTGGGTTAGACTGGAGAGGTCTGCTATGTCACTGAAGTGGCTGCAGCCAGATTTGCAGTGCTGTGCTTTAACCCATTGTGCTACTAGGGAGGGCCCCCTTTAAGAATTTTCAGAGCTGCTGCTACAATAATGTACTGCCAAGAGATTTCTCCAGCATTGTTAATTACAGATATGCAAATGAATTAATAATTGCCCAATAATAAGGATTTTCAAGGAAAAAATTTAAAATAAAATTTAAGTATTAAAATAGCACCAAAAACATGAAATGAGAAATTAAAATTGAGAAAGTCAGAAAAGTAAATACTTAAAAGATGCACAGAAATAGGCTTTTTTAGTTACTTGTAAATTAAACTCATTGGTTTGCTAAAAACACCTGTAAATTGTTTATCAGGCCTCACTGTTATGCAAATATCTTATTATTTCTTTATTTTTTGTTGTCTTATTCTAAATTTGGTCTCCTCTTATGAAAGCTTCATTTCAAGAACTTTCTTGGGAAAATGCAGACATGAAATACTCAAGAATTAATATGTATTTAGTATAGGTAACAGTATGAAATGCTTTTGTTCATATGTTGAATAAAATTTGAGTTGATTATTATACTAAAAGCACATGGAAGAATGAAGGGATGAATTAATCACAGCCCTTAACCTCCATTATGTAGCTCAGAGAGAATTAAAAAGAAATGTAAAAAGATTAATGACTCATCTGCAAATCTAGGATCTTGTAGTGTGGTTTCAAATTTACTTTTACTAGCTAATCTTATTGAAGTGCTCAGGACTTAAAGTAGTGTTCATGGCATGTAGTTTCCTATGATCTATGTGCTCTGAAACTTGACTGTCATAAGAGAGTCTATGAAGCATGTTGATAAAGCTTAAAGTTTTTTGCAAACATTATCCTTAGAATGCATCATTCAATATTATACGTATTTTTCTACTAAGAGTGTGTTAGGAATAGTCTTTTTAAAACATAATATTTCATATAAGAAACATAGCATTACTCCTGCATTTGAAAGTTTGAAAGTGGTAGTGAAGTCTTAATGTTTCCTTTAGAAAACATATTAATGAGTTAGAAAATTAGTCTCTATTGTAGATTAAATCTTTGTGTTTTTTTTTTTCATAGGAGAGACAATATCCTATATGATAAATATATAACATTAACTTAAATATTAGTACCTTAAAAATCTGGGATAACATGAACTTTTCTAAGCAAAAGAAAATCCCTAAAATTAAATTTGATCATAAAATACGATTAATTAGAATAGGAGATCATTAAGCAGATATGATTAAGCAGAAAAATAAGAACAGTTTTGCATTTTCTTCCTTTTTAGGGGCTAAAACTTATATATGCATAATATGGCATAAGTAAACTAAAGAATGATCTCAGTGACAGCAAACGTGTATTTCTAGCCTTTGCTGTATTTAGATTTAGTTTTAGAAGTAATTGGCAACATGAAGGAGTTCTGTTGCTCCATCCTCTTAGATGTTGATAGTTTCCTTCTGTAAATGACTAATGATATATTCTGTCTGAATTTAAAAATAGAATTTTGCGTCACACATGAGTACATATAACTATGACTTTGGCTCTCCTTTAAGGGGGGCAGAGAGAGAGAAGTGAGTGATTTTATTATGTTTGTATTTGACTGGGAGAAAAGTAACCTCTGGATGACCTCAATGTCCCAAAGTCTGAAATTCTAAACTTTGTACAGATGTAATAAGTAATCTCATGGGGCGGGGGTGTCTTTATTTTTAGGCATGGCAAAGTTTCCCTTTCCTCACTTAAGATTTTATTTTAGAAAGGAATTTTTGAATAACTTCTAAAACTAACCAGGGAAGTACATCCGTGGCAGGGTTTTATTTTAAAAAGCCAAGGGACAGATGAATCAATGGAAGTACTTCTCTATAATATTTTAACTTCATTTTTAGTTTGTGAAGAATGGGGAAGAAAGAACTGATGGCAGCATATTCAGTTGTTATTCAATTAAAATTATTTTCCATTATTAAATTTTATAGATACAAGCTATTCATTTGGACATATCAGGTCTTATATCCTTAAAGGGCCATAATATAAAACAGCAGCTAATATATCTTCTCTGGGAAAAGAAGAGGTGACTTCCAGAGGGGGACAGTAGGAATATGTGGGTAAGCTGTGCCTTGCCTGCGGGGGCAGGGTACGGAGGGAAATCTCTGACAAGTGGTTAAAAATGTGGTTAGCAGTGTAAGGGAAGAGGCATGAAGGGGACGGGAAAGCTCCTCTGAGACACAAGGACATCTTTACAGGGAAAAACGTATTTTCTTTGGTAAAAATTACTGTAACGAAAAAAGTATTAATCATCAATGTTGCAACATAATTGGATCTTTTGAGTAAATAAAGTTTTTGTTGAGTCCCTAAAAGTCTAGTATATATAAGAATTGCTGTATAAAATTTTGAGTTAACTTGGTAGTTAAAAATTTGACAGGACTTCTTGAATAATACTCCAGATTTAGATTCTTATCCAAATTTGATTCACTTACTGAATTACAAATCACCAAGATGTCATGAGCTTTTTATGGAAGATTTTCTGACTACAGAATGTAGTTCAGACACTGATATTTTGTTGGACTATATAAAACAGTTGTGGACACAAACTTTTACAAACAATATCTGATTGTTTATAAATTGCTTGTAGGAGAAAGTAAAAGTAAAAAACAAATGAAAATCAGAAAATAATATTAACTCAGAGTTTACGACAATTATTTTGGCAAAGTCTGAAAGTAAAGTTGACTTATTTAGTGAACTACTAACATTAGACAGCCAAGGAGTATTGTTTCTTGGTAACACTTTGCTTTCATAGTTACTTTAAATACTTGCAAATGACAGCACTGCATTTCTTTAGTATTTTTCAATTGTTAATATGTTTACATCTTTCATTCTATTCTTTTCCCCGTATATCTGCAGTGGGTCAAGTTTAATTCTGGTGGGGTCAATCCAATTTGGTTTGAAACTCAGTTCTCTTTGATGGGCAAGTTTAAATTTTCTGAGTCTTAGGTAACTGGTAAGTTACCAGTTACCTCAATGGCGGCTGGAAGAATGACATGGGCTAAATCTTTCACTTGGCATATTGCTAGCATTTCACAATAGATCCCTTCTCTGAGACACCATCACTTTCCAGGATACCCTGTACCCCAGTTTACCCATCTACTTCAGTGACCAGTCTTTTTGATTGATTTCTCCTTACCTTCCTGATACCAGTAACTTATTGTCCTATAACTTGCTGCTTGGGTTTCTCATGCACATTCATTCTCTTGGTGACCTCTTTCAAGTTCATGGTTTAGATAACATTATGCCAATGCCTTCCAAATTTACATTTCCTGTACCCAACTCCACACTAAACTCTAGACTCCTCACTTAGATATCTAATGTCTAATAGGCATCCCCCATCTCCCCTTTTCCACCCCAATAGATTCTTTCCTCTTCTCAGTTGATGGCAACTCAGCAACCTTTGAGTTGCTCAGGCCCTAAACCATGGAGTTCCTATAATTCTGCTTTTTTACCCCTTGCATCTGATTTGTTGGACCTACTTTCAAAATTTGTTCAGAATCCTTTCCCACTTCTGACTCTCTTTTCATCCAAACTGCCATTACCTCATGTCCAGACCATTGTAAAAATCTCTCAAATGTTTTCCCTCATTCTACCTTAGGATTTATTCACCATAGAGAAGCCAGAAAAATCCTTTAAAATGTTAAGTCAGATCTGCTGCTCCTGTGCCTGAAGCCCTCTAACACTTCCCCCTTCCATTCACTGTCAAGAACAGGACATTACAGTGGCCTACAAGGCTCTACACAACTTTCTCTCCAATCCCACTGACATGCCCCCTGCCTCAATCCCCTGATTAACCACTTTTAAGTTCACTCTTTCATACTCTTCTCCTCATTCAATCTTCCCCCCTCCACTTTGGGTTTAGTGGCCTTATAAAAGGGACCCCAAAGAGATCTCTTGCCCCTTGTGCCATGTGAAGTGACAGTAAAAAGATGTTTGTATGGGCATAGGGCTATCACCAGCTATTTAATCTGCTGATGTTTTGATCTTGGAATTCCCAATTTAAGGACTATGAGGAATAAATTTGTGTTGTTTGTAAGTTACCTAGACCGTGGCATTTCTGATATAGCAGCCCAAACTAACTGCAGCCATTCATTGTAATATATTTTCATGGCTGTGTTTACATAAAGAATATTCAGTTCTCAGACTAAATGGGGTCTCCTAAGAGGAACTATTTAATGCTTCCCTAGTACCCTTCACCCTCCCAACTCCTTATATCTACTTCCATCTCTCCCTAGGTCATTTCTTTATTTTTGTATAGCAATTATCACTACTTGAAACTGGTGTATTTATTTGTTGGATAGATTGTTGTCTCTCTCTTAAAGAGCTTTACAACAAAGACTTATCAGGTCTCACTGGCCATAGTCTTGAGATTGAAAACCTTGACAAACTTGTTCCCAGAATTATAGGTGATGCTGAAGTCTCTGCAGAGAGGAAGGCATTAGCCTGCCTTTGTGGTACTGATAAAATACAACATCTGGACCCTTTCTCTTTTCTGTTTATGAACCCATATCTGTTATACATTGCAAATCATTCTTTCCTCTTCCTTTACATGATGACTGTTAGCATTATGATATGCATGAGTAGCCCACAGTGGATTACCTCCTGCTCGTGGAGGATCACTTGACCCTTCAGAGGATTTCCCAGTGGTGCCACTGTCACAAATGGGTGCCAGACTCCACTGGCTGCTCTTGGAAAGATGTCATAAAGGTCCACAAAGTAGCCACTCTTTTTTGCAGTCATATTCATAAAGTATAAGGAAACAGGATTGCATGTAACTACATAGAGGGTGTTTTCTTCATTTTCTGAAATGACAAAAAAGTGGTAATTCCATACCCTGCAATGGACTTTTTGAATGAGTAAGAGAAAATTGAATCAAGTGAGAACTGAATCTCATTGTGCTCCAGTGGAACTCAGCAGGTGCTCTGTAGATGAAATGACTAGGCTGAAAACACACATGAAAAACAATTTAGTTCCTGACTTAAAAGTAATGGGCCACACCTAGCTTTTTGTTCCCAAAAGGATTCCATAACATCATGATGACATCATGAAATACTTAACACTCCTCAGTGTCAGGAAATTCTTCCTTGTATGAAAGCAGAATATTTTATGCTTCAATAAAAGTCTGTTTTCTCTTGTTTTATTGTTGATTCAGATGGGCCACAGCTGGTCAACATCTTGTAACTGCTAATCTTACTAGTTACTAGTCTGTCAGGCTTTTCTTACTATAAGTAATTCCATATTTTGATTCTTAGCTCTATAGATCTTTTTTTTTTCAAATTTTCGTGCCTATTTATTTCTAATTGCAAAATTTTTAAAGTCTATATAGCTAACTTTATTCTAACCCAAGAAAATGTTCTTTTCTCTTAAAAATGCAGAATAGGTTAAGAAAATATGGACAATACAATACAAAAATGTTGTCAGGGACAGCAAATGAGTTTCATTTTTCAGGTCCAATTATGACTCACTGGCAGTGGCTGTCTGGAAAAAGCAGTGCTTAAAACTGTGAATCCATGACAAGGATTAATGAGGGAAGTGCCATGGCTGGTTAGTGACGCCTGCCACGGGACAGGCAGCACGAGCACAGTGCGCCTATTTACAGTTTCTAAATATAAGACAAGGAAGGGCCGATGTTCAAAATTCTGCTACAACACTCATACTTCCTCTCTACTAGTGAATGTAAATGACCTTAACAAGAGTACAATCTGTTTCTTCAAAAACCTGTGTAATTGTAAAGAGCATATTTTTATTCAACATAGCTGATTATATGAAAAAACAATAACCACAGAACTTAAATGAACAAAAACTTGCTTCTGAATTCTGGCCTAATTCCAATCAAAGTCAAATTAGGGATTTTCTTCCTTCCCTGTAACAGTTAGGAACATCTGTTTATATCACCTTGGTGACTGCCATCAACTGAGAATCGTTTGTCAAGAGGCACCCAGGGCACGCTGAATAAATCAGTAGGTAGTAGCAACAGTGCAGCAATGCAGACTTACATCCTTTATTTGACATTCTTTACAATGAGAAACTTAATGACTGCACATCACTCCAGCCCTGCTTTCGTGGTTCATGAAACCACCAAACTGTAATCTGAGCCAAAAAAGCCAATGTTTCTCCTGTTTCTTTTCCTCTTCTATTTTTAACACACGCCTGGGTGTGTTTAACTTTGTGCTACAGTTGTAATGAGAAACAGACATATGCTTCCAAACTCAGCAGTGCTTATGTGGGCTCCACAATAGTATTTTCTTAGTTTGTTATAAGAAATTCATTGTAAATTACATATAATTACTTTGAAATCCAAGCAAGACAGTTACTATATTGACCAAAGACTTCTTGATGCCTAGAGATTATGTGACTATCTATTTTTAAAGAAGCAGTGCAGAAAGAAAATTAAAAGAATAAGCTGACATACCACGTGATGTAGCAACGTCACAGATTAAATTAATTTCATCCAGTGGTAATTTCCAGGAGGCACATTCTTCAGTAAAGTTTAGGGATCTTTCTTCATGTCTTTCTATAGGATACTCCTGAATGCTTATAGGTGCTGGACCCTATAATAAAGTAGTTATCTGAGTTAAGAAATTTGAGCAGTCACAAAGATATACAAAAACTAAAGTTATTTCAAAATACAGATTTAATCTAAAAATATTCAGTATCTTGATATAGATATCCTCACTTCATTGACTGGCATAGTTGTTATACCAATAATAATGCCAAAGTATTTATATATAACTTCATTTGTTCTTACACAGATACCACATGTAAAATCCCATAGGATTTCTCATTATTTCATTCCTTCCCAAGCCAAGACCCAGTTTTGGAATCTCAAATATTGGGACCCAGAACTATCCAACTGAGAGATAATTTATAAATGAATGAGCCAGAGTTTCATGCAGGTCTATTGTCCAGAATGATTATTAATATCATTATATAGAATGTAATCACTAAACCTACATTCCTCATAACCCCGTGCAGAATGTGATTCAGGCTGTGTTCACTGAATAAACTTGCATGGGATCTAGAAGCAGAAGAGAGCCATCTTCCTGCAGCTACAACGTATTATAATAAGGACGTTGTGGTGAATACATGCAGCCAGAGCACTGCAGGGGTTGACAAACTACAGCCCAAAGGCCAAGTCTGAGCCACTGCTTGCTTATGTAAACAAAACTTTATTGGAACACAGCCATACTCATTTGTTTACGTATTGTCTGTGACTGTTTTTGTGCTACCATGGCAAATTTGAGTAGCTGTGACAGAATCTGTATGGCTAAAAGTCTACAATATTTACTGCCTGACCTTTTACAGAAAAGTTGGCTGATCCTATTTTACTGTGTAGCCCCCAACAACAGGGGTGGTTAACAGCAATGCAAACACTTATCTTGAAAAGCTAAAAGCCTCTTGACTTCTGTTCTTTCTGTCCTTCCTAAAGATATTGTAAACATCTAATTCTCTACATTAAATACCTTTCTGCTTAAAATACCTAAAAATGATTTCTACTGCTACTCGTGATGGTGACTCCTTTCCTTTGTCTTTTTATGTGAGTCACAGGAATAATATACAGTATACCTGACCCTCCTAAAATAGTTTGGCTCTTAGGAATTCTACTGATCATTAGAAATCATCTATGCTGAATCCCTCGGAGGTGAGACTCACTTAGGAATTAAAACAAAAGCTAAATCTATTCTATAATAGCATTAGAACAAGTCAATCCTGAGGTAGTATGCATGAATTTCCTCCAGAGAAGATAGAGAAAAATCTGTAACTTTCAGTATTTTAATGAAGCAATAATGATATCAACCTTTACGACTATATGATCAGTTTCTGCAGGACACAACAGTTTTTGCATTCCACTTCTTGACTGGCCAATTGTCCAGTAGCCCATGAATGTCTGTTCAGGCAGAGGCAACCTGTCAAGGGTAATTTGAAAAGTAAATGTCTCATTTTGTGTACAAGTCATAGGAAGAAATAAGCCATTATTGCCATTCACACACATAAATTTGAAGGTTGCTTTACATGAGTTACACTTCATTTTATTAAGAGAATCTATAAAACCATGGTAGAATTTCCTTTAGAAGAAAAAATTCTACATCATAGAAATTTAGGTGGGGGCTTACTCAGTTTTCACCTAAATGATAAATATGAATAAATTTCACATCTGTTAACCATGGATTGGTAAAATATTTAATAATTCAATATATAAATACTTAGTAGAGTATAAGAAGATTTTTGAAAAATGGAGCAATCCATCCATTTTAAAACTTCCAAGAGAAAAAACTAGATTTAAAATATCAGTCTTCTAAATTTGGAATAAAATAACATACATACTAGTATCAGTCACATGTTTATAAACTGTAGAGGGCAAGTGATCTTATTTTAGCACTTTTTCTTTTTACTTTAAATTGACATATATTTGTAAAATGTTCACATAAACATGTCAGTTAGGACTGAATACAAGGTGTAACCAGTACTCAAAAAAGCAGAGCATTATTCATACCTCGAGCCCCCCAGGGATGATCTCTCCCAAGGGAGGGACTATTCTGACCTCTAATGCAATTGTCTTGTTCTAGATTCTTTTTATTTAAAATGACTTTTAACAAAGTAACTTGCTAAAACAAATATGGCAATGTTAAAGTACAAAACCACACATTTTTTAAAAGAAAGCCTTTACTTGGCAATCATATTCTCTCCTTTGATTTTTTAAAAAGGGCCATTCACTTGTCATTTATTTCATTGTAAGTTTTTTTTTTTTCATTTCATTGTAAATTTCTTATTCAATGATAAGTCAAGGCACACAATGTTTTCAGATTTAAAAGTTTTTTTTTTTTAAATAATAAACATGGCTATAAATTGAAGTGCATGCTTGGAATGAGTTTGATGATCATTAAAAGAATACACAATCACTGACAAAATATTTCCAAAAAATAATGGAAGCAAGCATTCTGATGGAATATACTTTGTAATGCTAATGTTTAGCACAAATATATTTACATCTAAATTCTACTAAGTCATATGACACAAATCTCTCAAAAGAACTATATGCTTTCACATCATCTACAATATGTTTTAAATACTTCAGGCAATTATTCTTATTGGTCAACCACCTTACTTCCATGTTTTTACTGGAAACAAGTTAGGAGGAGCACTGAGGAGAATTACTATTATAGTTTTCTTTGTTCACTTTATTTTTATAAATTTGTAGTGAAATAACAATGGTATACATTACATAGATTTCAGTGTACAGCACTGGAGTTTGACATCTATATGAGCTATATTATGATGGCCACCAAAAGTAGAGATTCCATCTTACCACCTTACATGAGTGTCTTTCTTTTGATTGTAATAAAAACTGATGTCTATATGTGGGTAGATCTTGTAAAACTCACAAAGACTGGGACCTCTCTTTGTTTGGGATATCACTTGTATTCTTTACTTGCATTCAACAGTTGACTAAAGGAGAATTAAGTCTTCAAATACAGAAGGAGAAAAACAAAGGAAGGAGACCTAAGTTTTCTCTAGCTTAGAAGAGATGGTGTAATAGAATACAGGTGACCTGGGTTATAATTCTAGCTCTTCTAATAACTACTTGGTAGATTAGGGAAGAGAAAAGTCAGTTGATTTCTCTAAGTGCCTTTTCCTTCCCATGTGAAATAATTGGAAAGATCTGTTAGGTTTCTTACTGCTTGGGAAGTCTCTGATTCACTCAAATGAGTAGAAGGAAATGTCAGCTGTAGATTCAGTGGTCTTGTATTACTTTGATGCTCTGGTGCACACCTACCAAGAGATAATGTGCCCTAATAGAAAAGTAGGTTTTATTAAAGTGTAGCAAACAAAGCTCTAAATATATCCCTGATATGCTTTTTGAAGATAGCAGAAACAGTTACATATTTTGAAGTCTAATTATAGGTGGAGAATTGCTTACTCAAAATGATTCTTGTTTGACAAGTAGATATCAAGTTTTATAAATGGACAGAACAGCCAAAAAGTCATATAAATGTTTAAAAAGTAAACAAATTTCACCCATTTGAGGAAAAACAACTGTCCTTAACTTCCAGCTGTTACAAACAATTTCAGAAATATTCATACCGATAAAATCTGGCTTGAACTTGTCAACTCATCTAAATAATAATAGTCATAGAAATTTATAGGTTCCCCTGTTCCATCTAAAAATAGCACTAGTTATTTGGTTGGTAGGGTATGTGAAGATCCTTCAGGTACCCCACAAAAAATCAATTCAAGACCACATGTAGCAAATTGCTAATGGCAGTTACAATTGAAAGATACACACACTGGAGTTGAACAAACTGTCTCCATCCTGCTCCTTGGTAATAGACAATGTTGTTTCTAAATTTTTCCTATGGGATCCTGGTTGGCTAGGTAAACTGAAGTAAACTGAGGTAAACTGAATCCCCTCATTTATTATCCTCTATTAAACCCTCAAAATAAGTTGTAGAAAAAGTTGACCATTACCAATTCTCTCCTCTTCAAACATTAGTAGTCAGAGGGAAAGGGAAACAATATACCCAACATATATTGGGTATATGAACAGTTTGGGATTGGAAACATAATCAACATTAATTTGGGGATAAATTTAAACAAATAACCAGTATTACAGGAAAGGCCCTGTATTCTATTACTGAAACTCTGACCAGATTTTAACTATTATACCTGAATTGATGGAAACAGCAATGGTATTTTCTGTGGTTTTAAGATCCTGTCACTTGTACTGTTTAACTCTGTTACAGTCCTAGTTGTAATGATGTCTGGATTTGATTTCAAGGGGGAAGGAAGAAGAACTTAAGGGCTATAAATAGCATTACTTTTTTATCTTCCATGTCACTCATGAATTTATGTTTTTTGAAACAATGAAATATATCAGTTCACATATTGTCATGTTTCTTAATCCCTTGTGGAAGTATTAATAAGGAATGGAAGTGAAAGTCTTAACTAAAAGGAAGGTAAATATTAAAATTATGACTCAAGTCAAATTATAGCACACTTGAGGAAGTTATGGAAAAGAAAGAAGTTTTTTTTTTTTAAATCTAAACATGCATACAATTCATAACATGATGCATATGGACACCAAAGTTAAGTAATAAAGTCTAAATGACATGCAAGAGAGTTGTCTAAGATTGTTTCCATAAAGAGGTGAGTTGGAGTTTTAAAGAGTATATTCTAGCAAGTTTCTGCCTTCTTTGAACATCTGCCAACACTATTTCTGGAGTATAAAAGAAACACATGAAATAGATTTGAATCTTTCTGAGGGCATTATGCAATTGGAAGTTGTTGGTATTCCTATTATAATCAATTCCTAAAATTGTTACTACTAATTTTCATAGGAATAATCGAAGCTTCAATGTAGTTTCATCAGTTCTTAAAAATTTATCAATCTCTGAGAACAACTCCAAGTTTAGCAGTCCTCACTCATTTCTAATGTTTTAAGTCTAACCTGTGGGGAACATTAACTTGGATTACCTAACAGAGTTTACTAGAGGCTTTCATGGAATAAGCGTGACAAATCTTCTTACATTTCTGTTATTCCTTTTCTTGCACTCTAGTCAATTTATGGGTTAGCCTTTGAAATGCTACTGCTGTTCCATAGTATGCTATGCATTTTTATACTTCCACAGACTGTTGTTACCTGCTTAGCATTCCTTTATGCTGTTGCCCCTTTGATGAAATCCTTCTTTCTTGGGGCTAATTCAAATGTCACTTTCCCTTACATCCCTTTCCTATATTTCTTCTTAGGCAGCAAGAATCTTCTGCTCTTCTGGGTTTCCATTTAAGTTTGAATATAAGGGATGCTTAGAAATTTTTAGGACAGACTTTTATAGATGGAGAGTAATAGTTTGAGAGAGCAAGGTTATAAGTTAGTCTATGAAATCTCCTGTAAATAACTTTACACTCACTAAAAACGTCAAAACACAAAGTGGAAATGTCCCATTAAGACATTTTAAATTAGTAATAATGAGACTACTATTCCCAGTTATCGCTCCCCTCCGGCCTTGTTCCTTGCCTTCTTTTGAATCTTCCTTCCCTACTGGCTCACATGTTGCTGGTACATACATTTTATGTTACTGCCAATGAATATGTATATTCATATACAATGAATATGTATTTATATTTTCCTCCTTTTTGTGCCTGACTATATTTAGACTTTTATCTTTCACTTTATAATAAACCTGCACACCTCTGCCACCTAGGTCCTGCCAAGGTCACAGAAAATGAAAAAGCAATTTGGATACATGAGATGGAAAATACAACCGCCATAGCATCCAGAATGACACTGTGCAGCTTCAGAATGTGGCTTCCCACTGACACTCCTTGCCAAAGCAGATGTTGTCAGCTTGCTCCACATACCTATGGCTTGCTTTCTCTCCTTACAGAAGTTGCCAGACAACAGTTCTCAGTCCTGGGTTTCCTTTCCCTCATCGTAAGTTTCATGACAAAAAAATTTCTTTTCTGCCATCTGCCTTACCAGCCACCTCTTAGTACTTTGTTGAGATGTATATTCTTTCATTTTCTAAATATCTACATCAAAAATGACTGGGACTGAAACACAGTTGGCAACTTTTCCAGGGGAAAAAATAAACAAAACAACTTCTGTATTTCCCTGAAGAAGCATTCATAGGACTATCTAACCCTACTGTGAATGCAGCACTCTGAGTATGACTTTGCATAATAAGGTTGGCAGTTTACTTGTTTTTCCAATTAGATTGCTAATTCACTGAGGATAAGACTCACATCTTACTCATTTAAATCTCTGGCACTCAGAATTCAGGGACTCTGCCACCTCAATCGCTCTTATTCTTTCCCCTTTTTTCTCGCTGCCACAGCAGAGGCCCTCTATTGTTCATTGCCTGGACTACCGCAGCTGCTTCCCAGTAGGTTACATCTTTCAATTTATGATCTTTAGAAATCTAAAATGAGTCTTTCTAAATTTTTATTTGACCATATCATTTTCTGGCTTAAAATTCATCTATGGTCCTTTCCACACTGCATACCTTCACTTTAACTTTTAGTCACCAAATTACTTGCAGTTTTCAAATCGCGCCATGCCTTCTTGAAACTATCTCTGCATGAAATATTTTCTTCTGCTCTTTTGTCTAGAGAACATCTAATAATCCTTTAAAAACTTAGCTTGGGGCCCTCCCTGGTGGCGCAGCGGGTTAAAGCACAGCACTGAGAATCTGAAGCCGCTTCCGCATGAGTTCGATTCCCGCCTGCCCCGGAGGAGACCACATGGCGTGGCAGACCTCTCCTGACCTGCCCGCTGCTCCCCTCAGCAGTGTACTTCGTCGATCTGCCTGTTCTGTTCCCCACTCTGTCTCTGGTGAGGCCTCTCACCGCCCCTGAGCCTCTGGCCTGTACCCCAATTCTGTATGCACAAATAAATAAATCTTTAAAAAAAAACAAAAAAACAAAAAAAACTTAGCTTGGTTATCACCCGTGAGTCTCTCCTACAATATAAGGTAGCAATCCCATCTCTTTGTTCTCTCTTCTGTCTTTAACACAAGTCACTCTTTACAGGGCACTCTGCCAAGTGTGATCTCCATGAAGACAGATGTTGAGATATCTTTAGATTTCCAACCCTTACCTAATGATTACTACGTAAGTGGTCAATGGTGTTAGTTACATGGTTGGTTACATCAGAACTGCCAATATGTTGAACTACTCAGATCCTATGGCAATGTTAAATTGCACACCACCATGGCAAATTTCCCCCATTGCATCCTGACACACGACTTCCTACAAATAATGTAGTCTATGTTGCAGGTATATTTGGAAAAGTTACTTCTAGGTGGGCCTGGGAATTTTCATCTAGCTATTAGCAGGCTTTCATAATAACACATACATGTTTCATAATAACACTTATGGTATCAAAGATAATTTTGTGAGACTTTGAAAGATGAGTATAAAAGAAAATTCATATAAAGTGATCATTTCTGTGTAGGTTGGGCATGCTTCTCATTTTTCCTTTCCTCTGAAAGGAATTGAAATGACTGTAAAGGTACTCTGTAATATACCAAGAGAATTATAGGGCAGTGATTATGAAACTATAAAACTGAACACCATCCTTCCACTTATTGTAGTTCTGAGGTGTCATTATATAAACCTCATTATTTTTGAAAAGTAAGAGCTCTTTTATGAAGTGAAAGCAAATCATCATGCAGAGTAGAACTGTATACCTTAGAACTCCATGATCAATGCTATGAATTATTTGTAAAACCTACAAATAAAAAAATAAATTTATAGTAAATAATGACTTGGAAGAAGAGGAGCGAAACTGAAAACCTTTCAATTTTAGATTATAAACACTAATATTAATTATTATTCTTATTTTGAAAGATAAACCTAGTGGAATTACTACAAAGAGAGGCCCTGGCTGGGATGTTCTTTTTGATTCCTCTCTTACTTTGAAGACTGAATAGTCAGTCTTGGTTGGATAAGAAACAGGAACTATTGATATTGCAATTAGGCAGGATAAGTCTTTAAAGGAGAAAATGAAGTTTAGACAGATATCCTTTCAAACAAAATATTCAATATAGATGAGGTTATTCTGTCTACAAATTCATATACCTGACACGAAAGAGAGGAATATTAAACATAACTTTGTAACATACATTGCAACGAGACATTAAAGTGTTCATTACAGGAAAACACAATCTTAGTGACATTCATCAGGAGTTCCACTAAAATATGCTGGTGAAACTGACAAAGCAATGGCTGGGTTATCTATAAGGGAGACAAATGAAGACCTGCTCAGTTTTCCAGTTCAACTAGGGAGAGCGACTCAAAGAACCTGAAAACTGACAGGTTATTACATGAGGATATTTAAGTCTGTTTAATGCTATGTTCTAATTTGAACCTCAGAGTTATCTGAACCACACTACAAAATGTGCTCACTCTCTATGTAGTCCATTCCATCTTTGAACACAGGAGCTATAACCAATGCCAAGATGGAAGCCAATTCTAAGTTTTAATGATTTACAGGCTACACACAGTACCCATGAAAGGTGATCTGTGATTACTCTACTAAAGCTGTGCCCAAAATCATTCTCATCATGATTTTGAGAATGGTAGTGATAAAGGACTCTGTGAATACATTAAAAAAGAACAGTTCATTTAGAAGAATTTATGAATACTACCAATCTTGATTATTTTCAAAAACAAGTCCTTATTGCAAGAGAAAAGATTTAAGAGAAAATTTTAACATCTTACAATAAAGATTCTTTTGTATTTTCTGGAATGACAGATGTCATTAATTTGAAAGAAATTGATTACAACAATGAACTAGTTCACTAACATAAAAGTTATATATTTCTCTCTATATAAAAACACATACATATATGCATATATGCATATACAGTATAATACATGTGCCCAATTGGTAGGAATATATTTTGAAAAACTATTCAAAATTTTGCTCTCTGTAGAATCCTGCAGTCAAATGTTTCTCTGCATTAAATTTCTCATACTCAGTATTGTGGATATAACATGATGGAGTGAGCAAGAAGATGACAGACAGGGGAGCAGACATACCTATGGATGAATTCCCCATCCAGCCATTTATCAGCTGTGTACTTTATTAAAAGTCCTGTGAGCCTCAGTTTCTTCATTTGTAAAACACACACACACACACATACACCACTACAATACCTAACAGGTAATGAGAAAAATTACTAGCATAATAGAATTTTCCTATAGAATGAGTTAATATTGACAAAGTGGTTAGGGCACTTATTAAGCATTTGATAAATGTCAACTATATTACTGCTGCTTTAAAAATGTTTTGTGAAGGATGTGGAGAAAAGAACCTTTCTACACTATCGCTGGGAATGTAGAGTTGTCCAGTCTCCATGGAGAAAGGAGAATTCTCAATATTAAAACGTATCTACCATATGATCAAGTAATTCCAGTCTAGATGTCTACCAGAAGGATGGAAAAAAATAACCAGTAATCTGAAGAGATATATACACTTCTATGTTCACTGCAGCACATTTACAATAGCCACACTATGAAAATAACCTAAGTACCCAAAGACAGATGAATGGATCAGAAATATGTGGCATATATCCACAATGGAATACTACTCAGTTAAAAAAAAGGACAAAATCTTGCCACTTGCTACAGCATAGACAGAACTGGAGGATATTATGCTAAGCCAAATAAATCAGAAGGAGAAAGACAAACATTGGATAGTATGACTTATCTGTGGAATATACAGAAAGAAAACACAGGATCAAACAAAGCCAACCCAATAGCAAACTCTAGAAATCTGATTGCAGTACTAAAGCTTCTCAGTGGGAAGGAAGAGAGCAAAGTAGGGAGAGAGCACAATGAGCTCTGTGTACCATGGGGTTGCTGTGGCATGCTAACAACACCTGGAGGTTGTGATCCTATACCTCTAAATCTTATACAATGTAAACCAATGTTACTTCAATTAAAAAAAATTATCTGCAGTAAATGGGAGCAAAGAATGAAGAAGTTCGAAGAGTTTGGAAAAAAAAAATGTGTTGTCTATTCTCACTTGATATATTTTTGTTGATGCCTATTAATGTATGTGCTGTGTTGACAGTCCACATAAAGCTGGATTAACTTGATTTTCCATTGGCCACTGTCTGAGTGCCAACTTCCTACCCTGCAGCAGTGTGACATAAGCTTTGCTGTACTTGAGATAACATCCCACAATATAGCAATTTCAGAGTAGACCTTTACTTTAAAATTTTATTTTAACTGTATAAAAATTCAAAATAAGTCCAGATAGTCAGTAAATTTAAAAAACCGAGGGTAGAAATTCTATATTGTGAAAAAACAAATAGCATGTTTTTAAAAATAAATGAGATGAAATGTAATACAGAAAATAACTTGCTAGAATATTATACAGAAAGTGGAGCCTCCTTTCACCAATCTCAGATCTCTGAGAGTTTATCAATAACACCCACTTGTTTTAAACTCTTTAAATTTGTACTTATTAAAAATTAATCAAACTAAAGGCTAATATGGACCTAGACATATGTGACTTATGGATGTACTTCTAGTTAGAACAAATAATTTAAACATAAAACTTCAGAGAACAAAGGGAATGAGAAAAAATATGGGGCTGCAGAAAGAGTGCCATATGCTTAAAAGTAAGTGATAGATAAAATTCTTTTCAAGAAGCTTGGGAGTGAAGTATTTTCAAAAGAACCTCTTTTCAAGGGCATGTATGACAATCCTATATCTAACATCATACTAGGTGGAATACTGAAAGCTTTTTTTAAAAATCAGGTACAAGACAAGATGCCCACTTCCACCACCACTATTGAATACAGTACTGGAAATCTGTGCTGAAGCAAGTAGGCAAGTGGAATATATAAAAAGAATCCAAACTGAAAAAGAAGAAATAAAATCATCACTACTAGCAGACAACATAAAAATATACATAGACAAACCTAAATATTCCATTAAAAATATTAAGGACAATAAATCAGCTCAGTAACATGGCAGGGCATAAAATCAATGTTCAAAAGTTTGTTGCATGACTATATGCAAAGAATTGAAAGAGAAAGAAATCAAGAAAACAATTTCATTTGAAAACATATAAAAATAATTAAGTACTGAGAAATTAACTTGACAAAGGAAATGAAACACCTGTTCAATGAAAACTATAAAGCATTGTAAAAGGAAATAAAAAGATCCATGATCATGGGTTGGAGGATTTGTTAAATGTCTACCTTAACCAAAGCAATATGCAGATTTAATGCCACCTCTGTCAAAGTATCAATGGCATCTCCAGAGAGATAGCACAAACATTAATAAAACTGTATAAAACCACAAAAGATCCCAAATAGCTAAAGCAATCCTAACAAAAAAGCATTACTCTGATTCATGTTATACTATAAAGCAATAGTACTCATGCATATAGTGGAATGAAAACATATACCCAGGTAAATGGAACAGAATTGAGTGCCCAGAAATAAACACCCACTTACAAGGATAGTGACAAAACAAAGGAGGTAAGAACACACAATGAAGAAAGTCTCTTCAACAAATAATGCTGGGAAATTCAAGCAGTCACAAGCAAAAGAATGAAACTAGGCCACTATCTTACACAACTAACAAGGAATTCAAAATGGATTAAAGGCATCGATGAGATGTGAAACTATGCAATAAATATATAGAAGAAAACATAGGTAAACATCCCAGTACACTGGCTTCAGTGATATCTTTAGGGACTTGAGAACAATAACAAAGAAAACAGAAACAAATGGGACTATAGCACAATAAAGAGCTTCTGCACAGCCAAGGAAACTACCATTAAAGCAAAAAGATACCACACTGAATAGAAAAAAATTCACATGATACATATCTGAAGGGGCTAATATCAAAAATCTACAAAGGACTCATAATTCAACAAGAAAACAAATAACCCAACCAAAAAAGTGACAGAAGAGCTAAATAGATACTACTCCAATGACATACAGATGATGAACAGACACATGAAAAAATGTTTATCACTTACCAGGGAAATGCAAACCAAACCACAATGAGATACCATCTCATACTTATGAAGAGAGCCCCATACCCAAAGGTCAAAACAAATGTTGGGAAGGATGTGGAGAAAAAGAAACCCTCACACACTGATGGTGGGATGTGGACTGGTCTAGCCTCTATGGAAAACAGCACAGAGCTTTCTCAAGTTATTAAGAATGGAAAAGTGAAAGCCAATCATAAGACTATACAGGGATGACTAAATCTTCAGAGTGCTGCTATGTGATTATACTAATAGTGTACTACTCTAGAAGCAGGTCAAACTTCTTATACTTGTTTTTGCAAATGAGAGAAAATTAAGATTATATTAAAATACAAAGAATGTAAGGATAGGAATGCTCTCTTTATACCAAATAGAGAAACTGTTAAGTAATTTCACTACATTACTATTTCCAAGATTAAATTGTCAATGTTTTGAAGGCAAGGCCGTGTCTTCCCATCTGTTTCTCCATCAACATGCATTGTATTTCTTGGCCATTGCTTTGTTCAACTTTCCAAGCTACCTGCCCTTTCTATGTGGAAGGGTGCTACCTTAATAGAAGTACGGAACCTGTGGACTTCACTAAGGGCAATAAAATGACATCATAGCTTTTGAGCTAAGTCATTGCAATAAACAGCCAAAGAAAGAGTGAGATGCAATTGTAGTATATTATCTCTGCCCCAAGGGAAAATTCCTTCTTCCATCACATCTGCTATTGGTCTATTTCCAGCTAGATTCAGTGGGTAGGTGCCTAGTTGTTTCTATCCCCATCTTAGCGTGAATGTGACCATTTTGTTTCTAGGCTCAGTGTACATGTTTCTACTCATAAGCAAGTGTTAGAGCTTAAATTTACTTGCCATGGCAATATTTAACAAGTCTTGGTAATAGTTTTTCAATTGAGAACTGAGGATAATAATATGAATAAATTAACTCATTTTATCAATTTTCCTTAGACTTAAATTGTCAACAACTTTATGATTGATCTTATGAACTGATACATATTTCTTTTTATTTCACATTGTAGAAGGGTATAAAAAAAGTTATTTGTAAATCACAAGTCTAGGTACCATAAAGTTAGAACTCTAATTATATAAATTTGTTAACAGTTATAAAAATTCCTGTTTCCGATTAAAATAATGCTATTATTAATTTAAAAAAAAACAAAAAACATGAGCACTAATAGAAATTTGCATATGGATGACAATTTAAGTACCAAATTAGTTTTAAAATGCCCATAAACAATGCTAACCAACCAGTAGAATAGTATTTTACAGTAACACACTAAATCACTCAAAATAATTTGCTTTTTTTTGGTAATATAAGCCAATTCACTGATAATTTCTAACAAAACTCCATCTTGTGTTTTCACTATAAAAGGGAAATATTTGTTTCTCTTCAAGATATCCTTGATACTTTTACAATTTATTTTTATTGGCATAAGTTCTGACAAGTTTTTATAATAACATCAAAGAATAAATAAGGATGATGTATACATTTAGAATGTGTGTGTGGGTTTGTATATACTTCTATAAAGAGCTGGGTAAATCCTTGATTGAGAGTTAACAACTTTTTTCCTAAAGAAAGACAGAGAGTGCCTCCTCTGAGACACTGAAGTTAAATAATTTAATAGATAATCATCCCTTGGGAATGTATGATAATTGACTTTTTCTAGACAAAAAACACTAGATGCACTGCAATCAGTGATACATTATTTAAAATTGTTTTCCAGTGAATGCATTAACTTAATTAGCAATAAACCTCCCACCATTTTATTTGATTAACAACCTATTTCAATATTTTTAACTAAGATAAGTATTTAGCCTGAGATTACAAAATAAAAGCCAGGCAACAAGCCCACATGAAACAAAACCACTTGTTCTCACTACCTCTTTCATCTGTCAAGTTGAACTATGTAACTAAATATATCTTCAATTAATGATTATGCATTTAGAAAAATATCATAAAGAAAAATATATGGCAATATAAATGAGAATATTTTAAGTAAACATATATTGTCCCTTTATGTAGTTTTTCATGTTTGTATGTGATTTTGCACTAGATGAGGAAATAATGAGACTCACAGTAATTCAAGAAAAGGACAGAGACTGTTAAAGAAACAAATATTTCCCTTTATTTGAATACATTACATCTATTCATGGGGTATTCAAAATAATTGAAGTTCTCAATTTACAGGCCTATAAATAGAGCTATTTAACTGAAATCCAGCCAGCAAATAGCAGTATTAATATGAAAAGTTTATGTGTGTAAAATAATTTCCACACCAACCCAGGTTAGCAGAGTTTAACAATAAATTTAGGGTTATCAGAATTTATGAATCAGAACAGTAATGCTAAGAGTATTTCCTCAATAGTAAGTTTGCCTTACTCCTTTGCCAGCTGCACACTGGTAGGTTTTGCTCCAATAGGTATCCCATATTTGTGTAAAGTATTAGTTAAAATCTCCTTCATGTCATCATTGTAGGAATCAAAGTCAAAAACATTCCTAACTACAGTAGAGAGACCTTCAGTGGGAAATTTCTGTTAAAAAAGAAAAAAAATAAAGATTCCTGTTAGTAACATAATAAAACACAAACTATTATAAAGATACATAAAACCGATGAAACAAAAAGTCAAAAGGTGAGATATTGAACAGCCTTGTCAGATAACAAGAAGTCAATAAATATACATTTTCTTTTTAATGTTTGCTATCTTGATTTAATATTTTCCTTTTAAAATAAATACTAGAATTTTGCTGGGGGAGAAAGATTCCCTCTCTCAAATGTTAAATTAGTGCTCAGATCCCAGTGTTCAATGACTTACACTGCTACATGATAGCTTGGACTTTAAAATGAGTACCAGACTGGGGGAAAAAGCTATTTAAATAAAGCACAGTATTTGAGTAGCTATACAGATATTTCTGTAGTTTCAAGTTATAGCTAAATGAAAAAAAAAAACAACAGATAAAGAACAAGAAAGAGGAAATAGCAGCAAGCAAGAAAAGTATTACACGAATACATCTAAATTTATTCTGTTATGATAAGAATGGCCCTTTTAAAAAAACTAACAAATGCTGGTGAGAATGTGGAGGAAAAAAAGGAATCCTTTTATATTGCGGGTAAAAATACAAATTGGTCCAACCACTACAGAATGCCGTGTGGAGGACCTGCAAATTACTAAAAATGGATCTACCATATGACCCAGCAATTCCACTCTAGGAATCCACCAAAAGGGCACAAAAATACTACTTCAAAAGGAAAACTGCTAAAAATGCACAAAAAGAAGAATGATGTAAAAAAATATAATAATAATAATAATAATAATAAAAACGAAAACTGCTCTTGCTGTATTCATTGCAGCACTATTTACAGTAGCTATTGTGAAACAACTTAAATGCCCAAAAACAGAGGACTGGATCAAGACGTGGATTCCTTTTCCTCCACATTCTCACCAGCATTTGTTAGTTTTTAAATAAGATGAGTTATATCTATCTATCTATCTCTCTATTGGCTCTACCTTACCTCCAGCTCACACACATATATATGTGTGTGTGTGTATTACTACTCAGCAATCAAAAAAGATAAACTTACACCATTCATGGCAACATGAATGGAACCGGAAGAGATAATTGTCAGTGAAATAAGTCAGAAGGAAAAACATCAAATGGTTTAGCGTATAGGAGGAATATAGAGAAACCATACAAGAGATCAGCAAAAAAGAAAGACAAAACAGGCAGGCAAGCTGTAAATCAGAGACAATCAGCAGGGGAGGGTGAGAAAAGGGGATCAAAACAGGAGAGAAGGGGAATCAAAACAGGAGAGAAGAGCACAAGAGTCCATGGTGATAGTTCACAGGTTTCTTGGAGGTGGTAATTTTATGTGGACAATATTTAAGAGGAGAAATCAAACATTGTACAAAAATGAACAGTGATGATGTAAAAATTTATAAATAAAAATGAAAAAACAAACAAACAAACAAAAACAATAGCGATGTTTCCTGGGTCCTTTACTGGCTCTGTATTGATTTTCTTTAGATACTAGAATCTGAGTTGGACTTAATATAGTTTTATAGGCAGGATAAATCTTTCTTTTTTCCATGGAGGGCTGGAGATAAGGCAGAGTCATTAGACAGTGATTGTTAGCTTAGAGGCTATCATTTATTAAAAAAGAAGAACTTAGATGGATGGAGCTGGAAGGATTATGCTAAGTGAAATAAATCAGAAGGAAAAATCTAAATACTGGATGGTTTAATTTATATTGGGAGTATAGAAAAACCGAACAAAGTGTCAATAAAAAGACAACACTTGCAGTCTGACCATCGAACTGAGCCATACAGCAGAGAGAGGAGGAAAAAAGAAGGGTCTACACAGGGAAGGGAAGAGACTATGGTGATCGTTTACAGGTGCTGTGGTGGTAGGAGGACTATGGGGACTACACCTGCAGGGAGAAATCAAATACTGTTTAAAAGTTTAAAAAGATGTAAGAAGCTGCCCCCACTGCCGCCAAAAAAAAAAAAAAAAAAACTAACAATGTAAGAAAATAAAAAAAATTAAAAAGGAAGAAACTTATATGAGGCTTTGGTTTCCTTACTGAAGTGACTGCTTATTAGTGTGACATGCTACAAGAATTTCACTCTCTTGCTATATCTTATAAAACATTCTTAAAGTATTTACAGGTATATAATCCATACTGTTAGTTGCTAGTCTCTTTTATCTCTCCAAGTCTGCTGTTTTTAAAATGAAAATATCTTTCACTCAGATACTTGTTATAAAAAGTCGAATAGTCATGAAAAGTCAAACAATAGTAAAGTTTCCCTGCCATCTCATTCTCTCTTATCTTCCGCCACCCCCCCCAATACCCTCCACCAAATGCCTAGCTCTTTGAAAACCATCATAGCACAGAAGCTCATCAAAGTACAAGTGAAACATAAAATGTTCATTGGTGCTCCTGATTTAAAATTTAGATCACAAATATTTCATACTGTATCATCTTAACCAGTATTAAATCCATAGAAGTTGACTTAGTATGAATAAGCTCTCTTAAAAAAAAAAATTGAATGTGTTCTCTAAACCTTTATGCACATGTGTGTACCATACCTGTAAATGTTTGACT
Organism: Condylura cristata; assembly: GCF_000260355.1. Taxonomy (NCBI): domain Eukaryota; kingdom Metazoa; phylum Chordata; class Mammalia; order Eulipotyphla; family Talpidae; genus Condylura; species Condylura cristata. Next base: position 34,954,665 of record NW_004567111.1, read on the forward strand.
ATGTTGACAATTTCCCTGGTAGAATAAGGATAGTTAATAGTCCCCTGGTCAGCTAAACTCCTCAGTTCTCCAAAGGCAGCTACGAGCTTCTGAAGGATGGGCTCTGGCACATTTGGTCCATACTGCCTGAGCATCTCGAGCTCCGAGTGGGGTTTAGGATTATCAACTGCATGGCAGCTAAAAATATCACCTATTAAAAAAAAAAGATTATTAACATTCAGTATGAAACTAATCCATTATAATGCCATAGGTAATACAGAATAGTTGTTTAAAGAACAAGTGGTTGCTCAATAAGGAACTTCTGTTTTCAAATGTGTAAAACTATACAGAATGTCCATCCAATAGTAAAATGGTAGTGAAAAGTAACCATCTAATGCAACAGAAACTGAAAATATCGGGATCAGAGAAAGTATGCTATGATTTCAATTTTCATGAATTTATTGATACTTGTTTTGTGCCCTAGTATGTAGTATATACTGGAGAATTTTCTATGTGCACTAAAGAAGAATGTGCACTAAGCTTTTGGGGGGTACACCACATTAAGTCTATGTGATCTAATTTTGTATTTAAAGCTACTGATCCCTTGAGTTTCTGTGTGATTTGTCCATCGATGAAAGTGGGGTAAAGTACCTCCTCACTGTTGAGTTGCTGCCAATGCTGTTTTCAGATGTGTCAACAATAGTCTATATAATGGAGAGAAATTTCTTCTTGATGTATTTCCTTTAATTATTACATAATATACATTCTTCTCTCTTGTTTTAAGCAGGAAGTCTATTTTATCTGATACAAACAACTGTCCCTGTCTTTTTTAGGGTCCTATTTGCTTCTAGCTGTATATCATTTTATTTGAGCCTTTGTTTATCTCTGAACTTCAAAGGTGTTTCCTGGAGACAATAAAAAGTTGCGTTTTGTTTTCTAAACCAACCAGTCACACTATGCTTTGGATTGGTAAGTGATTTCTGAAATATGACTACGTACTACTGCTATTTTGTCGTTCATTCAAGGGACTTCCTTCAATTTTGCTAAAAGAGCTCCTTTAAATAATTCTTACAGGATAGATCTAATGTCTGTAAAGTCCTTCACCTCCTATTTGTCTAGGAGGGCTTTTATTTCTCTCTTTTGAGAGTTTTGCAGGATATAGAATTTTGGTCTGGTAAATTTTACTTAAAAACATTTTGAATGCTTTCTTCTGTTCTCTGTTTGTACGGTTTCCTCAGAAAAGTCTTAATGTAACCCTGATGGGTGTGACTTGATAGGTTACCTGTCTTTTTTTTCTAGTCATCTTCAATATACTCTTTGTCTAAATACTTTCTTGTTTCACAACTATGTGTCTCAGTTTAGACTGAACATAAAGCTGATGTTACCAGTGGAAGAGGGGCAGGATGGACAGCAAATCTGGGAAGGAGCACAACGGACTATGTGGAGAACTGTAAGTGTATTGTGTAGATATGGTGCAGTAACAATCTGCAGAGGCTTGACTCTGTATCTCTGAATCATACATAGTATTTTAAGTAAGTGTTACCTGAATAGAAAAAGATTACATTAAAAAAGAAAAGAAGAACAAGCTATATTGCTTATCCTTATACTTAGAACATTGGTGATTTCATTGGAAATGAAATGATAGATTAAAAATCCTATTAGGAGACTGGACCTGCTTTTATGTTCAATGTGAAAATTACCAGTATCCTGAATTACTTACTTGCCATTGTAAAGAACACCCTTAAAGGGTCTTGATGACTAAAGTTTATAGCAGGGTCTTTCTAATCAATGAAAACCAGTCTCCTCAGAGCTGGCCTTAAACCTTTCACAGTTAGGAAGATGTCACAAAAAACAAGTACTAAAACAGTATTTTGTATTGGATTCCAAGAGGTCCTAAATAAAGTATGGTTTAATTGTTAAGAAAGCAGTCTCGGGGTCCTCCCTGGTGGCGAAGTAGGTTAAAGCAAAGTACTAAGAAGCTAAAGCCACTTCAGCATGAGTTTGATCCCCACTGGGGAGGTAATCCACATAGCGCGGCAGACCTCTCCTGACCCGCCCGCTGCTCCCCTCAGCAGTGTACTTTGTAGATCTGCCTGTTCTGCTCCCCACTCTGTCTCTGGTGAATCCTTTCACCACCACTGCACCTCTGGCCTATAACACAGTTCTGTATGTATAAATAAAATCTTTAAAACAAAAATTAAAAAAAGAAAGCAGGCTCTGAAATCAGTCATGAAATGCAGCTCCAAAAATCATGAAGCAAGTAATCCCAGAAAATAGCTAATTTCTTTGATTCTCAGACATTCTCCTTTTTAAAAATGGGATTAGCAAATATAGGAGTGGGCCTTCCCTAGTAACGCAGTGGGTTAAAGTGCAACACCATGAAGCTCGCCAGTGCCACTTCAGCGCAAGTTTGATCCCGAGCCAGGGAGGAGACCCACATGGTGTGGCAGACCTCTCCTGTCTTGCCCACTGCTCCTCTCAGCAGTGTACTTCATCAATCTGCCTATTCTGCTCCCCACTCTGCCTGTCGTGAATCATCTTACCACCCCTGCACCTCTGGCTTATAGCCAGTTATATATGCATAAATAAATAAATCTTTTTAAAAAATAACAAATACAGGAGTTATGATTATGCCACAGCAGGCACTGAGTAATGGCCTTTGAAGAGACCTTTGCTATTAACATAGTATAGGTGGTATTGATTTGTTATTATCATTACTGTTTTTACCTAAGGTACCGAAGAAATCATTGCCTAGAAAAGGAAATCCAGGTCTGTTGGCCAGAACAATCATCCTAAAATCAGGATGGATCACTATAACATTTTCTCTTCCACTCACATTAGCAGAATCTGAAAAACAAAACATCTTATTTACTTACTGATATTTAATAATTCTCAAGACTATCAAGTTACAGCCTTTAAAATAATTAGCTACACTGTTCAATACAAAAGCTCTAAGCAATCTTTGATAACTTGGTTGCAGAAGAAAAAAAACTGTCCTGAGAAAATTTGCTTAAGAATAAAAACTGATAAAGCTTGTACTAGATTATACAGGAACTTGAGTTTTCATGTAAATTTAATGGACATCTAAACAATAAATTTGTCCCATTTTCTTATTAAACTTGGTTTGAAATGCTACTACTCCTTAAAAATAAGCAGCTATTTTTTCTTCAAAATTTGTAATTTGTGTAGAGTCTTATATTATACAGTTTAAGCATTTTTCCTGTTAGATCATGCACCCTTAAACTTAGTCACATGTAATAAGGTGTTGAAAATCTAGTAAATCACTTAGCACAATCCACATTGAGGAATAAGTGATCTCAACTTGACTGGACCCTGGTGAGGTATTAATGGAACTAGGTATTGTATTCTACTGACTGGTACATATTTGAGATAGAACTGCTATTCCAGATAACAACTGAAGATACTAAAAGCTTTGTAATGGTTATTTTAAGAAGAAACACTTATCATAAATAGGTTTATTTAAATGCCTCTGTTTATCTTTAAAAAATGAGAGTTTGGAAGCACATGCAGTTTTAATTGAGATGAGTCTAAGAACTTGTCCTTCTTTATGATACCAAGAAATAATCTCTCAATGTGTCAAATATTCATGTAGTAATGTCACCATATTTTTTAATGTTTAATATACAAATAAAAGGTATGAGATCAAAGGCAAGATTTGATTGACTGGTTAAACAAAATACCAATGACAATAAAAAATTAAATTTAAAGATGTAAAGAAATGAAAATCATAGCCCTAGAAGTGATAAATAATAAAAACCCCATTCAAGAGCTTCAGGAGCTCTGTGTATAGTTACAGTCAACCCGAGTTTAAAAATTAGGTTGGCGGCGCAGTAGGTTAAAGCACAGAAATGAGAAGCTAAAAATTATATCTTCTTTACTTCTAGATTATGCTTAAAAATGTATCAGAAAATGTAGAGGGTTACCAAGAGATAATTATTCCTTTGCTACAATTTTGTTCAGCTATTCTTTTTTTCCTTTCCATTTCACTGCCTTCATAACGTCTCTAAAATGGGTAGGCAGAATTATAATCCTGAGTGTCTGGATGATCTCTGTAAGACACAGTTCAGGCTAATCAAATTCTTGCTTTTCCCACAAATTCATTGTAACACCAAAATGTTAGAATACTTTTATTCGTGCTGAGTTCTAAGCTCATTTTGCCTAGAAATCTTTCCTGACAGTCTTGGTGAGGACAACATTCAAAATTATCACCAGGGGATACATTTGTATGTATTTAGTGGGGTCTTCTTTGCCATGTTCTCTGTGAATGTTGAAGATTTTTGTTAATTGTCTTAACTTGATTGGTTATCCTGTTTTGGGACATAAATTTTCATTTGTCAGTTATAAATTTTCATGACATGAAAATTCAAAATTATAAACTCAAATTTGTTCTCACAGTGCATTAGACAAACTGGATTTTTCCATGTAGGTTAGAATAATGAGACTCACCTATCTACATTTTCTCTAACAACAAGAAAAACGAAAGAATGACAATCAAAAACAGGATAACAGTTTCTAAGGCAGGGGTATGTGTGTGTGTAAAATACATATACATTCATACACAGTCATACCATGAACTCATAATATTAATTTTAATATTGTAATAATTATAAGAGAGATTTAAAAATTGCAGAAAACAGTGAGGGACATTAAATTGCACACAAATAATTGAGATAAGTATGAAAAGGATAACTGGTATTCTTAGAGTAGAAAAATAAGAAGCTGAATTGCTCTAAAACTAATGAAACTGTCAAAAATACCTCTGACCATAAAAAGTGAAACTGTTAAAAGCTAGATTCATATCTACTGATTTTTATAAGTGATTGTCAACCCAGACAACTTGAATTATATGGAATTTATGATTATTGCTCGTACAAGTAAGTGTGTCATTTGATACTGGAAATGTAAAAACTGCATAAATGAAGAAAAAAGTGTGTGTGTGTTTTTAAATACTCACTTGCAACAATGCGTCTCCCATCTGCAAGAATCATTTCTCCATTTTCTACTAGAGTTTTTAAAATACAAGTTACATTTGTTGGGGCCTTGTCTGCTTCATCTACTACCAGAATATGACCCATCTTTACTGATTTAACCTTGAAAATAAAATAGTTACCATAAACAAAAAAATGAAAGCAACCATTTAAAACATTTCATCACTACTTTAGATTCAAATAGCTGATTTTAAAATTTAGGATTACTATAATAACACACAAATAACAGAGCTGAAAACAAATTTTATGAACTCCACTGAAAGCTTCAAATGGTTATTAACCTGATAATTCTAAAGTAACCATTGTATTTCACTTTAATATGAGAGTTATTTCTATTGCGATGATGTCTATAACATCTTGCATCATAGGGTTGAGAAAGGAAATAGTTAAAACAAGCATGAAAAAGAGAAATCACAGTGCCAAGAGGGTAGGAAGGTGAGACACCACCATGAGTCAATTTTAGATCATTACATTTGTTATGACTCTAAAACAATGTATAAGTTTAGGATATGAAAGGGTAGACAAAGTCTCTACTATTAAGGACCTGAGACAGAGCTAATGGCTTAAGAAATATGTATCTTTACCTCCTAAAGTAATGGGATGTAATTAAATATTACAAATATTTATGGGAGTTCAAAATTATAAGAATAGAACCTAAAACCATATTTTTAATATAGTTATCATTACAGCTGTAAGCACACTAGATTAAAAGAAGATAACGAAAATAATGTTGCTAGAAAGTGATCTGGCAATCCAATTTTAGGGTAGGAGGTACGAAAAAATGGAAATAAAAGCATTAGATTGATCTGAAGAGTTTTGCTGAGGTGAAATCTAGTTTTGACAAATAATTAGAAAGAGTGAAAAATAAAAGAGTCATAGATGTTAGGTGACGAGGTGAAAGATGAGAAGAAATGTGAAAGCTAGAAAAACTTAAAAACATTTTTAAGGAAGTAGATAGAAGGGATACCCAATGAATTTAAATATAAGACATTAAGATTAAGAAAAAGGTGATTCACTTTTTCACTCTACTAAAACAAACAAATACCTGGTAAGGATATTTAAAAAAAATTAGGATAAAAAAATCAAACTGAATAAAAAAAGAAAGCAAGTAGCCACTATTCTCAAATTCAATATCCCTGTTCAATAAAAGTTCAAGCCTACCCTGGCAGAATCTCCAGACTCCAAACATTGGGCTATAGATCACTGACGTTTTCAAGATGGTTTGTTTAACCATTTGTGCCACTGCTGCAAAGGACTTATCTATACAGAGGGATGTGCTTGGCAAGCTGGGATTTCTTGGGTACTATATGAGATGCTGGAAATTAGGTTTGCCAAGCTTCCCAAACTACTGAAATAGTATCTTTTACTCATTAAAATCAGTTAAAAAAATTCTAGGAACATTACTTAATTTCAGCTCTACAAGTTTGAAAATAACAGCAAATTTTGTTTACTTTTAAATTCTGGAAAGGGAAAAAAATAGAGAATTTCTATCATTCACTAACACTCTTTGTGGAGAGAGAATAGAGTAACACATCACACCCACTTAATTTGTAATTAAATTATTCATTCCCAAAATGACACAGAAATGAGTGCTTTCTTGTTAAATATGAATTATACTAGAATTTAAGAAAGATTTTCTTTTTCAAAGATTGAAATACAGGTAGTATTTTAAAAACTGCAGTTGAGATATTCACAAAACTGAATTACTAACCAAAGGCGAGTCTTCATACACAATAAGTCCATCTTTAACAGAAGGCTGAAGAGTAAGGGTTTGTACGGTGGTGTCCCTAAAGTTAAACCAACACATAATTAGTAAGAGAAAGAGTGATGATTGAGCATGAATAAAAATACAATATGAAAACTTTTTTTCTTATTCTATACTACCCTGCTACTCAAAATGTATGATGATAGAATATGAAACTCTACTCAGCAGCAGTGTTTTGTGGTTGTAACTACATGACCAGGGTTTGGGAATTAATTCAGAGGTACAGATTATCCAGGTTCTTCTCTTTAACCTCCTGGTCACTTCTTTTGTGATTTTTTTTTTTTATTCTCCAAAATCACCTCCTGATGGTAAGGAGAAACTTTAAACATATATACATATAGTATTATTTAAAAATAGTTGTTATTGTTAATTTGGTGATGGTAGTCACATGGCAATCAAAGCTAGTCTATGAAGTACATGTTCAAACCCAATATGTTGTCACAGGGTTTGAAAGCTAGACTGCTTGCCCTCATTCTAAAAACGTGAGTTACATCATGACATTTGAATATTTTTGCCAGGATTAGGACAATCCATTAACATTGTCAAATCCACAGTTTATTTACCTGATCCCCATAAAGATTAGTATCTTTAAGAGTATTAACTGTGACCTATCTGGATATTGTTACACCTCCTCATATGAAATATGTGATTTACACAAAACCTGTGATTATAATAACCTAGCCAAAAATGTCTGTAGAGAAGTTTTAGGTAATAGGTGAAGTCAGATATTTTTAAGGGGCTCAATCTTGTATCTCATCTTCTACATGAATTCTATCTTAGAACAACAACAACAACAAGTGCTCTAATATACTTCTGAAACTTCTACCCAAATGCCAAATTTTACCACATCTATTAAAATTAGAAAGGCATGTCTATTTTTTAAAATGTAGTAACTATCACATTAATTGCAAAGTCAAACTTAATATAGCTTTCAAACCATTATTTTGCCTTTGGAAAACAAATTTAATCAAAATCAATAATTGTTTTGAAAGACAGTTGTACACAGTTGAGAGAGGACCTTGGAGTCAGACCAACTAGGAGTCAAATTCTATTTCTTGCTCTTTATTACCTATATGTTCTTGAGTACATAATAAAACCCACCCAGAAGGATCATTGACAGGATACTTGAAAAGCAGCTAGCACAGTATATGGCATAGGGAAAGAGTGTAATGTATGTTGGCTGTAGCTTTTTGTTATTTTTATTGGTGTCTATGTGACAAAGTTCCTTGTCTAGCTTCTATCTATCTATCAGATTTTACTATAGAATGTTGATCTTAGCGATCCCTTTGAACATACCTTGCTGTTTGTTCCCTTTGAGTCCTGAATTGCCTCCATTTCAGTCCTTAATATAATCTATTATCAATCTTTCTACATATCCTATAAACTCTAAAAGTTTACACCTTATCTACATTGTCTCTTACTCTATTACCAGCAGTTAATGAATTTCTGGCTCACAGTAAGAATTTAGTAATTATTTGTTGAATAAATTAATATATGAATATACTGACTGACTGCCGTTTCTGTCTATACTGAGCTCCCACCACACTGACGCTGGCTATTATGAGTGTGGAGGCTCTAATCTGATCTGCTGCTTCCCACAGCCTTAGCAGTGTGCTTTAAAAAGACTCCAATACTATTATTCTTTCTTTTCTAAAATTCAAATGAAAATGTGTCTAAAATAAAGCCTATGGGGATATTAAGGAAAGTGAAAATACACGGTAACAATTTTTTGGTGTTTACCAAGTTTCAGTGTGAATAACATATTTCTTATGTAATATAATACTTAAATCATTAAATCACATCCTCATTACTATAGGACATAATTTATGCTATTTCCTGCTACAATTAACTTTTAGGATTTTAAACAAATAAGAACAGAGTTTAAATGGAATCTCAATACAGAAGGGGCAGGTGAGGAAGAGAAAGAAACGTTCATATGGAGTTTTATAGCAATATAATGAATTTTTCACATCAGTTGTCACATATTTAGTGGCAATAACATGACACTTCCCAGAACCAAAATGGAAAAAGGAATTTTGTATCAGTGTCAACAGAAAGAAAATTTAGTTGTTACCTTAATAACTATAGTGTTTCATAGCAGATTAATGGAAAATACAAGTTGTATTCCAACTTAAAAACAAGGCAAGTAAAATTGCTCTATAATACTTGAATTCTGATAGCATCAACTTGTCAAATTAGATTCCTTACAAGACATTTGTGCTAGAAATAAAAATCATAATTTTAAAGGAACAAGCACAATTCAGATAAATTTCAAAAGGAACTATAATGATGGTAACTGAAAGGGGAATCATGGATTTCAGTGTAGTCTGTGACAAAGAGGAATGTATAGGCTAAGGTGGTTTTGTTCTGTTATTATTATTATTACCATATCTTATATGTCAATAGAAAACAAAATGGAAAGCTACTAAAATTTGTAAGATGATATTCAACTTACAAAAATGGATTGGTTTATATTTCAGTAAATGCCACTGATTACATAAGAACAGAAAACAATCCATTATCCTCTGCATGGTACTTAGTTCCAAAAGAAAAAAACTTGCTTTTCAATGTAAGTATTAAAAGCTTCAACTAAACAAATGAGAAGTTGGCCACTATTGCCTCTGGTAGCTTATAAACTGACTCTCAAAAGTAACTGATTCTTTTTTTATATATTTTGATTAAAATCAATGGTCTATATGAGCATCTTGAGTCAAAAGATATTAATTCTCCACACAAATAAGCAATTACTTTAAGATATTGCTACAAAAATTTCAGATCTAATGAGATCTTTTCAAGAACATCTCTGAAACACAGACATACAAAAATTTTAAGAGTCAACAATTTCAACATTACTGGGGAGAAGAAATACTAAAATACATCTAAATCACATTTCCTTAAAGTTTCAAAGAGATGGCTTTCCAGTATGTAACAGTTCCCAGTAATACTTGATGAATTAATTAGAATGGTCAGCTAACTGCTAAAATTGTTCTCACCTCTCGCTATCTTATGCACTATAGCTATTTATTAAATAACAACTGTGTTGATAATGGGGCAAACTAAAGATATGTGGTGCTATATCTTATTCTTTTAACTTTGTGATTTTAAAGCCTTTATTTAAATTGGAGTTATTATTTCAATGGTAATTTTAAATGGATCCAGATTCAATACAAGTAAACTAGATTGTAAAACAGGTTTTTGTCAATATGAAAATCCGCCTCTGGAGACCTAGCACACTCTGTTCTGAAATTTTGCTTGTAAAGGTACATTAGGCTATTATTTTCTCATTTATTGAGGTGCAAAGCTCAAAATAGTGATATTTATTTTGAGGATGTTATTTTAATGAGTTGTATTTCAATTGGTTGATGATTAGTTTTTAGAAAAACTGATAGGTCAACATAAGAAGGAAGAAAGATGACAATTTTCTCTGTTATTTCATTAAAGTATAAATGACAATTAGGAATAGTTCACTCTAGAAGTGAAACATGAGAAAGGAAAGAATATATGGCACCTAGGTAATACTATGTATTTGCTCAATTCTTAATGATTTTGAATATAGAATTTTATGACACTTTTTGCTAAAAAGATTTAAGCATAACAGTACTGATTAAAACAGTAAGTGCTGTTAGAATATTTTTTCAGGTGCAGAAATTCATGGCAATGTTAAGAAGAGCCTTTCCACAATGCTTATTTGAAATAACTAATGAAAGAAAAGGAGCATTAATAATAATTACAATCAACAACACAGAGAATGATACTTAGAGATGACACAAACACATTTAAGAATTAATCAATGTTTACAAACATTCTGGGCTCTCTGCTAAATAGCAGCACAGCACCCTTCTACTCCTGCCAAAAAACATGTTGGGAAAGAGACATCCCCAGACCAGACCCTTAAAGCAGAAGCAGTACATATTATAAGCAATGTTGCCAGCTAGTAATACACAAAAAGGAAGAAACAAATTAGCGATGGTTATTGCTGTGTCGAAAGCCAGCTCTGGGTTTAAGTCTGGTCCTCCTAGTTTGAGCAATAATTTCTTGAAACCCCAGGTTACCCCTCTCTACAGAGGAAATTAAAATAGAAGATATTAAGGAATATCCTAGAATAAAAAGTAAGGAAGGTAACAGAGCAGTATTACTATTACGTGACTTGAATGTTTTGAAAGAAAAGTTCTTTCAAAAGTTCCTTTGAAAGAAAGTTAACGATCCTAGTGTGATCAGCATATTTAGTGTTTCTGCCAAAATGACTAAAAAGATACCAGCTCTTTAAATAGTTGTTTTGGAGCACAAATAGTTTATCTAATAGCCAATCACTCATCACTAATATGTCCAGATGCAAAAAATCCTAACAAACCATAAGAGGAAGGAAGACATGATGGGGACAATATTTATGGAAGGAAATTTACTATATGCAACACTTTACTCTTCAGAGGTAGCTTCTTGCTGGGAATAGCAGGTAGAGAATAACCACAGCAAAACTGTCATTTGATGGAAGATAAACATTTAAAACTATGTTGAGTTTAAATAGAAAAAAAAAAAAAAAGGAATCCAGTTGAAAAATGGGCATAAGAGTTAAACAGACACTTCTCCAAGGAAGGTGTACAGATGGCTAACAGGTACACTTATTATCAGGGAAAAAGCAAATCGAAAACACAATAAGACAGATGTCATCTCACTGCCATGAAAATGGATCATATAAGAATAAACAAAAAACCCCAGAAAAAAGTGTTGGCGAGGGTATGGAGAAAATGCAACCCCAATGCACTGTTGATCAGAATGTAGACTGCTAAAGTATACAGATTATATTATCCAGCAAGATCATATTTATCTTACAAGACTCTCTTAGAAATATATATTATGTGATTCAGCAAGATACTCCTAGATACCTGCTCAAAAGAATAAAAACACTATTCAAAAGGATTATATGCACTCCTATGTTCACTGCAGTACTATTTAGAATGGCCAAGCTACGGAACTACCCAAGTGCCCAAGGCAGGTGAGTGGATGAAGAAGATGTGGTACATATACACAGTGAAATTCTATTCAGCTACTAAAAATAAAGATAAAATTTGCCATTTGTGACAGCATGGATAGAAGTGGAGATTATGCTAAGTGAATGAAGTCAGAAAAAAGACATATTTTATGGTTTCACTTATATGTGCAATATGATCTATGCCTCTGAATCACAAAGTGTTATAAGCCAATGTTACCTCAAAAAACAAACAAAACAACACTAAAAACAAGTATCAAACTGCATCACTTAATATGTAGAATACTGAAAAACAAAGCAAAGGAACTAAACCAAAACAAAGTAATTAATGATATACCATCTTTGGTAATCTTTGGTACAGTGTGAACTATGTCTTTCATGAGGTAAAAAATCAAGACATACTTTACTCTAGCTAATTTAAAACAAAACATTTTAAGACAAATAAGAAACTAGCACACTGCAAGTTCATCAGCTCTGCATGAAGTGGGGCAGACATTTTGATTACTAACCCAAAACATACCTCCCTGTAATGTCATAATAGTATTTGGTATACTATAAGCCATGAATTATTTCACCTTCATTTCTGGTTGTATGTCAACTGGAAAATACTCTCAATGTCCCATTTGAGTCAAATGGATAATATGGTAATAAGCACTGTATTTGAAGAACTCTTCAAGGAAATCTGTTTAAGTTTTCCATAATTTATCTATCTTAAGTTTCCAATGATAAATTTTCTTAAAGATACTACTGAATCATAAGAAAACAATATACACTATTTATAGCAGCAAAAGTTAAGAGTTTGTTTGTTTCAACCCCACTCTATTTTCCAGTGTCACTTAACAGAAGAGAAGAAGGAATAAATACCTCTAATCAATTAAATGTCAGTGGAATAAAGCAACTCTAAGCATATTTGTCATCTTGTATTCTCTCTTAAAATTGGCTAGGTGTTTTGAACAGCATTCCATAACGTACTCTGCAATTTCAATACAAAGATATTTAAGTCACTCTCAGAAAAAGATCCTTCTGGAAACTGGGTTGAGCGGACACTGCGTAGCAAGCTCAGCATCTGGCAGCTTTTTGTGGCCTGGTGTCTATCACATTATTTCCTGAACCCAAAATTAAATAAGTGAGTAGTTAGAAAGGACAATCTTTTTTCTTCTTCTTCTACTGCTTCATGAACTTTGTCAAGATAATCACTGAGGCAGAGCTCCAGAATGATGTTGAAAAGGTAGTATGTGTACTATATCCTGACTTCTGCTGGTAGAGATTTCAGTAACTCCACCTTTAAATAAAGATAGCAAATAGGTTATGGCAAACGGTGATTCACACATTCTCTCATTCCTGAGCACTTTCTTCTACTTACTCTTTCAGGGTATGTATGAAGATGTTGTTGATTTGTCTTGTTATCACTGAGTTTAGGTATTATTGCTATTTTAGATTATTATATCTCTAAATCCACATTAAAAGAAAAGCAAGCACTTAATACATAAATGACTTTTACTAAACAGGCAGGTTTATAGAGGTGAAAGACTGGATATTGGCTACTGTCTATCAGAGCCCTTCCCTAAATAATCTACTAAAATTATAAATCCTACTCCATCCCCCTTCACCACTTTCTTTTCCCCCCATAACACTTACTATCCAACATATTACACATTTTAATTAAATTGTTCTCTTTTTATCACTAGAAACTAGAATATAAACATGGACTCTGGTGTTTTTGGCTATTTTGTTATAATGTAATTACACATATTTAGAAAAGTAACAAGTATATAATAGGTGCTCCAGTTTATAGTAAATGTTTGTTGAAATGGATGCATTCCAGCCATCTACTTCTATCATGTACCCTCAGACTGCGCTGTAGTTACTGGTAGTTCCTTACGCCTCATAGTTTCCCTGGAAAGATTTTTCTTTTCCTCTCCCCACTTTAACAAACTGTGAAGACCTAGTCCTTAAAGATGCAGCTCATATATAACCTCCTGAACTATTAGTTATTTCTCACCTCTATTCTCCCATCTGAATGAACTGTCCCATAGAAAGGACTTTACCCTTAAGCCCTGTTGTTCAATGACTGTCCCCATGTCGACACCACATATAGATAAGTAGATATCATCTTTCTTGATACATCTGGTGTTTATCAGATGTTGCATGGTGTTTACCTAAACAGTGAATGCATGAATGTTTTAAACAAATACTATATATTTCCAATGTGTAAAGCAGATTATTAGTCATGAATGCTTGTGAAATGAAAATCAGTTCAGAGACCCTGCTCTCAAGAAGCTCACATAACTAATTAGATGTGAGACAATTAAATATAATTCATGATGGAAAGTGATAAGGGCTATATGATAGAAATTAAAACAAAGTTTGATGGGACACAGAGAAGGCAATTAATTATGACTGAAGAGAACAGGGTATCTTGATGACTGAGTATGATCTTAACCAGAAGGGGTGGGTAAAAGGTGTTCCAGGCTGCAAAACAGACAAGAAGAGTTTTGGAGCTATGAGACAGTATCTGGAGCTACTGAGCATCTCTAGAATATATCTCCATCGGGGGCAATGGAGCTGGATATAGGGAGAGCTGGAGTGTATAGTTTTCTTAAATATCTGAAATAAAAGCTACACTTTTATTTCATGGAAATGGAGAATCCCCCATCTTACCCACTTCAGAGAGAGGACTCTAAAGAGATGACTCAGAGATGGATGGGAAAAAAGAACTTGTATTTATTCATTTAAAAATGTCTATTAAGCATCTATTTTACTCCAGACATCAGGGTAGTGACAGTTAAAAGACAGCCCTCCCTGAAGAGAAGCTCACTATTTAGAAGGGGGTTATGTAATTATGATAATCACATGGGCAATCAAAGAGCCAGTTCCAGGTTGGTGGCTATGCATGCACTACCAATAAAAATGCTTTTTGGAGTAGGTGTTTTCTAAAACATATAAAAATAGAAACAAAAGGTGAGTTAATGATAAAAAGAGAAATAGTAACTTAAAAACATTTTTAGATTTTATTTTGTTGACATAAATATAAAACATTTTTGTTCTCACTAAAAATTAAAGAAGGATTTTTGGAGAGAACAATGTGACTGATACACTTTATTATTTGTGTAAGCAAGGGTCTAGTTCTAAATTCAATTTATTTTGATACTGGATAAAAAATATTTTCTCTCATACATCAAACATACAAAGGTTTTCTGTTACATTAAACTTGGGTATTTTCATCTTTCCTGATGTCAATCAGTGGTTCTGCAAACTAACTGGACAGAGACACATTTTATATTTTGAATAAATCCACTAAAAACTCACTGAAATTCTTCATGCATATTACTTTTTTATTTATCACATGTTTGGAGACTGTATTTCAAATTTTTTTAGTGTGAAAGCATGAGACATTTTAGGCATGCATGATCTATTTCTACCTTTTAGTACTTCTGACACCAACTGTTTTTCACACCCAGCAATTCTGAAACACTTGGTATCCTAAAGCCAATTCAGCTCCAACACTGGCTACATGGAGTTAGCACAGACTCCACAGAACCCAGTCCAGCAACAGTGTTCCTTCTTCAGACATGAATTGCAAATCCCAAGTTTTCTTCTAATCAACTAGCCATAAACCAGAGTCCCATAACTTTTCTGTTCAGCAGTTTACTAGGACAGCTTGCAGAATGTAGGAAGCAGGAAGAAACCTTTCTTACTAATACACCTGTTGGTTTAATATAAAGGCTACAACCAAGAAATAGCCAAATGGGACATATGCATAAAGGCAAGGGATAGAGTTAGGAAATATAACGAGTTTCCAAGTACTCTCTAGATGCCCTCCTTCACAGACTTTACAGTGGAAATTAGTGTGAAGTAGTGATTTTCTTGACATAAAATAATTTTCAAGTTAAAAAAAAACAGTACTGGAAACAAAAACTAAATTGATAATAGTGACTGAAGAAGAGGAGATGAGATTGAAGGTGGTAGTTAAAGGGGCATCCAGCTATAATTACAGCATTTTATTTCTGCATAAGGAAGAGTAGAGTCAAATTTGAGAAAAAATATGAAGGGTTGTTACATTTGAGTATGTGTTACATACTTTTGTTTAAATTTTTTGGATGTTTAAAGTTTTTCTCAAACTGAAGAAATACATAACACTTGAAAGGAATGTGACTATTCTCTAGTGGCATGGAGTATAAGAAAACTAAGAAAAAATAGACACTGCATCAGTGGTTCTCAAGCTTATGAAGCCTGTGATTTAGAAAATAAAAATGAAGAAGAATCCCACAGGATCCTCCTTGTTTCTAGTCTCATCTTCCAAAAAAGCCTACAGCAAGCCACTTGCTGCTCTCTTCAGTTTCAAGGTCTGTTTGCAGCTCTGACTCACCAGCCTCTAAAACCCACAACTATTCAGTGCATGATGCACCCAAAGAAGCAAAGCAGCATTGCTTGAGAGGAGCAGCACAAAAAGACCATAGGATTTAACTTTATGTTTTTTAGGGATCACTTGGTGACAGAATAGAAAAAAGAACTAATAAATTTATCGATGAGATGGAACTGGAAGGGGTCACGCTTAGTGAAATAAGCCAGAAAGAAAAAGAAAAATACCGGATGGTTTCACTCATAGCAGGAGTGTGAGAGATGGGGGGGGGGGGGGGGGAGCAATGGTAGTGACAAAAAGCAACAAACAACTATATACCAGGTATATTATATAATGGTGGAGTGAGGAATGGGATCAAAAATGGGGTAGGCAAGGTACACAGACTGTGGTGATAGCACACGGGTGAACTGGTGGTGGGAAGTCCATGGGGATTATAACTGAGATGGAAAAGGGCACAACATGAAGAATGATGTAAAAATAAAGAATGGACTTACATGCAAAATAAATAAATAAATAAAGGGATATTTCTAGTAAGAAAAAAATATTGATGATATATCTCAGGGGAGGCATGATTAAGAGATGAAATAGAGTTATGAATATGCAAAAGTGATCAAGAAAACAAAGTAAAATTTAGTAAGAATATTACTATTACCCAAAACAGCACAATATGGACTAGCCAGCCAAAAGAATGTACTTGGGATCAAGTCCATGGATTAGGAACTAAAAAAAAAAAAAAAAAGCAAGCTTTTATTCATAGACTGAAGTATAAAATGTATGAATTGGTCAACACATGAATAGCTCTTTAGTGAAGAACTTAATAAAATACAAACACAGTGGCTAGAGCACAGGATTAAAGCCCAACTGTAGGAAGCCAGCTGTGTGACCCCAGTCAGGATGTTAATCCTGCTTGTGCCTCAGTGTCCTCACTTGCAAAACAGACATGGTAACAGTACTGATCTCACAGAATTGTAGTGAACAGTAAAGAGATACAATTTGAGAAGTGTTTGGAAGAGTGCTTGGCACAGTATAGCTGTTATATACATATTTATTTAATAGAGGGATTGCTCTTCTAGAGAAGAGTAAAATGTTATTAAAAGCCTAATAACCGGGCCCTCCCTGGTGGTGCAGCAGGTTAAAGCACAGCACTAAGAAGCTAAAGCCACTTCCGCATGAGTTTGATCCCCGCCTTCCCCGGAGGTGACCACCTGGCATGGCAGACCTCTCCTGGCCTGCCCGCTGCTCCCCTCAGCAGTGTACTTCGTCAATCTGCCTGTTTTGTTCCCCACTCTGTCTCTGGTGAGGCCTCTCACCACCCCTGAGCCTCTGGCCTGTACCCCAGCTCTGTATGCACAAATAAATAAATCTTAAAAAAAAAAAAAAACAACCTAGTAACCTACAAGGAAATTTTAGAGGTCCTAGCATAATTCACTTTGTAAAACTGACCAGTAGAGGCATATTAAAAAAAAAAAAGAGGAAAGGCAAGAAAATTGTTGCCCAAGTACAGATAAAAATAGTTCTACAACAGTCAAGAAAACTCATAGGAGGGAAAATAAGACACAAAGAGAACCCCCGACATTATATGTGCAGCTGAATCTGACAAGTCTTCAGTTGTCTTTTACTCTTATCAGTGCTAAGAATGTCTTGGTGGGTTAATAATAATTATTTCCATGAAACTTCAGAAAGCTTTTATGATTTCTATTTTCTCCCAAAACATTTATTTATTCTGGGACTTTGTGGGTTTCAAAATTTGCATTCAGTTTTCTTCAGCCTGAGGAAAGCTTTGTATGTTAGATTATGCTGTGATTTTTGAGATACACTAATATCGAGGTGACACTGGCTCATAACAGCATGAGACTTTTGGACAGAGAACATCATAATCTACATGCGATCACTGTCACACCAAACGTCTAGTTTGCACCGATTGTCATACACTCGGCCCCATGACCAGTGCACTATGCTTTTAAGCATGCCACCATACTCTCCAAGCTATCTGATTTAAAATGATCAATGGTACAGCTTTATATTTCATTTTATCTCTTGATTTTACACAGAAAACACATAAAAATGTGAAGGAGAAAGGCAGCTGTTTTAACAGTAACCATCCACAAAGCAGTGTTGTAAACAGCTCAGGTTACATCACTACTAAAATGCAGTTAGAGAAGCCTAATCAAGTCTGAAACTAGTACTCCTTTGTAGGGATGGGTAATCATAGGGGAGTTTGAAAATCAGCACTTAACTAGTCATTTCAGCAAATAGCTGTTGGGTGTCTACTAGGCACTAGGACCCACACAAAGCACTTGCCTCAAGGCAGGGAGACTGTACCTAAGGTGCAGGTTAGTCTTCAGTTCTGACCCCACCAACTTCCATATAGCTGTCAAGGCTTCTAAAATTAGCCAATTAAACTTATTTAAATATGTCCCTTCCTTCTATTCTCATTGTCAATATATTTTTTCAGCCCCAACAATTTTATCTGGATTACTCTAATAACCTGCTAGTGTTTTTCTTTGAGTCAAGTTTTAGCTGATTCTGACCTGCCCATAGACTCTGGGCATAATATTTCTTGCTTTAACTCCATCACATTACACCCAGAATAAACTCCAACTTCAGCAAGGCCTATAAAGCTGCTATACAGCTCACATGTTTCTCTTGTCATCAACACACATTTATCCCATGCCACAGCAAGCTGCCTCTCATGTCCTGGTTTTTAGATAGCCTATTTTTAATCATCACAATGCCACTGTCCTTTTGACCTGCATTTAGAAAATGCCTACTTACCCCTTCAGACCCATTCAGAGCCAACTTCTTCAGACACCTTTCACCCAATCACACACATACACTTAGCAGGTGGGTACCACCTCTCCAGGTTCCCAAAGAGACTGCATGTGTCTGTTTTCTGATTTACACACGTTGTTGAATTCTCCCCCACTGACACACACCTCTAAGTTGAGATCATTATCGTCATCTGTATACATCATCAGTATCTGCACAGCCACTGGCAAACAACGAGGACCTGATATTTACAATGACATGAGTGAATTAATATAGGATGAATAAACCTGATATCTCAAAAAGTTCTCTTAGCGGAACAGACATAACTGGGGAAAAGGGAGAGAATGGATAATAAATAGCAATGAATTATAATGTAGATTTTGGTGAGTTATGAATGTGGGGCATGTGGCATGAAACTAGCATCTATTCATTTCTTTAAATATTTAGTGACTAAAATGTGCCAGGTACTGGTTGGTCCTTTGCACACATTCTTTCATTTAATTTTCACAACCACTCTGTAAGCATTATTTCATTTTGGCATGTAGAGAAATTATGAAATAAGAAGTACAAGGTCACAAAAATTTAATGGTGAAAACATGATTTGAGCTCTAATATCTGTGTTCTTTCTATCACAATGGTACAAATTCCACTTTCTTTTTGTGTAAGAAAGCCGAATGGAGCTTCAGAGGAGAAAAAACTTATGCCCAGAATGATAGTTAGAAAAGCTTCATGTGAAAAGACAATGGGCCAAATGTTGAGAGATTAGTGGGGAAAGAGTACAGCTTTGATGGAGAAATAAACACAAGTATAGAACAAGTATAGATACAAGTTTAAAACTTGTAAAACACAGAATTTTCCAGCTCAGAATAGAATGAGCACAAGGAAGAAAATTCCACTGAAGGAAGAGGTTGAGACTATCCTGGAGGACCAGGAAACTCTGTATGATAATGGGTTGCAATATTTAAAAAATAACCAAGAGCATACATAGGTCATGCCAATGACTGGACCTGTGCTGTCACCTTCATCTACAAAGGACGAATGAAAAATTTGGTAACATAAGCTATTCAAAGTCCAAAGATAATTCTTACTTTAATGTAGAACTTTACTTTTATCCAGGAGGAGAGAGTTAAGTATATTAACATATCAAGTGTCCTTTCTGGTGTCAAATTAACACAATATTGTGGAAAAACATGTAAACAAATGCATTTCACAAATGTGAGTCCTGCAATCTCTTCTGTTCAAAATACAAACTAGAAAAGTAATTAGATCCATTACTCTTTTGAATTTCCTAAGTCACACTCTTAGGACAATATCTTGCTTTTTAACTAAAGCCCTCAATTTCTCAGCTTGCTTATTTTATCAGATGTGATCATTAAAATGTAAGGTGGCCATAGTTACAAGTATATTGACTGTATGTTTTACTCCTGTTTGGTGATGGTTTTCTCTATCAAGATTATATTATGAATGACTCATTACTAATTTTGTTGGACTGACATCCATAAACTAAATTGACTGTGACCACTTGTTTAGATGGTAACATTGCAAACCTTTAAAAAGGGATCTAAATTAAACAAAGGATGCTTAAGTACGCCACCAATAGATCAGATAAGTCCTAAACATTTTTATTTTTGACTGCTATTTTGGGTCCTTTAAAACATATGTTCTCTCAAAGTTTGTGAGTTTATATTTCATGGCAAATATAGCCCTGAAGCTGTATATAATAAAGAAAAACTGCTTGCATTGAAATTAGTGGGAATGTTAATATAACAAAAAAAATTCTTCAGTATTACACATCTAAAATAGAAATGAAGACTTAACTTCCTCCATATTTTTGAGTTTCTTATCCCACATCTGAGATTCATGTGGTTTATTGTTTCTCCTTGTGAGCTTTTTCCAGATCCTGTTTGAGTCGACTTAACCTCTACATATTTTTCTTCTAATTTAAAAGCCTTTATGTTGATGAAATCTGCTCCTAGAATGTAATGTTCATCACCCTCTGTCCACAGAACATCTATTAATTTATGTTTATAAAGCATTAATCACTTTAAAAATAAATTTTGCCTGGTTTTATTACCTTTAACAGACAGGAGAGATAAGAGCAGGAAGAATAGAAATGAAATTTGTTTATAAAATGACCTTTGAGAAAGTATTTTTAAATTGTACTAGAAGAAAAATAAATGATTAAACCAGATCTTTAGAGGTTTTATTTTAACTCTTACCTGTGCAGTTGGATGTATTCTCTGGGTCTGTTGAGCAGGTGGAGGAATCTATCAACGATCTTGTTTTTTCCTACACCCTGCAATTATACAAAAAATAATAAACAAAATGAGACACTACTCTGGAGGTAAAAAAGAGACAGTAGAATCTTCTACCAAAATATACTTTCTTAAAGTTGTACTAGTTGGTAACTGTTTTTTGTTTTTTGTTTTTTTTTAAAGATTTATTTATTTATTCATACAGAACTGGGGTATAGGCTAGAGATGCGGAGGGTGAGAGACTTCACCAGAGACAGAGTCGGGAGCAAAACAGGCAGATCGACGAAGTACACTGCTGAGGGGAGCAGCGGGCGGGTCAGGAGAGGACTGCCACGCCATGTGATCTCCGGGGCAGGCGGGAATCGAACTCATGAGGAAGTGGCTTAAGCTTCTTAGTGCCTTGCTTTAACCCGCTGCTCCACAAGGGAGAGCCAGTAAGTTATTTTTAATGAAAACCAAAATGCCAAACACGTGTAGTACATTTTCTATGACATCAAGGTTCTTTATTTTTAAATTCACTTCTAAATACACTAGTTCTAAGTCCTTCTTATTTAAAAATAAAATCATAATTATTTTTAGTCTCCTATAGTTTTGTTGTATAATTTTAGATTTTACAGCAGAATATTAACTACATCAGATTTGAAGAGTGGCATCAAATATGATCAAGTAAGTATAAAAACATGATTTTTCTAATTAGTTCTTTGCAAGTATGGTTTTCAGTTGCAGGAGATAAATATACTTTACTTCTGCTTAAGTCAAATGCTGATTTTTTTCTTTAATCACCCAGTCCTTATTAATGTCTCAAGTATATGTTATAGATATTACACTAGTTGAAAGAGGTATATAATTGCAAATAAAATAGCTACAGCACCTGATGACATTCACCGCTTATATTCCAGTAGACAACACAGACAATTAAGCAAGTATAACAGATACAGATATGATGAGTGTTTTGCTCTGGTGCATCCAAGATACTTAAAGATTTAACCTGAGGGCTCAATACAGACAGTGATATTTAAGTTGCAATAAGGGGGAATTAAAAGGAAGAAAGAGAAAGAGGGTGTTCTAGGTACAAAGAACACTATATGTAAGTGTCTGTTGGTAGCAGTGAACAGGAGAGTTGGGCACGTCTAGAAGAACAAAAGACAATGAAGTAGGAGTGAGGAAGAGGGAGGAAGAGAATGGCAAGTACGTCTAGAATGGGAGGCAGGATGTAGCTTTGATAATGCTTTTGGAAAACTGAAGAGTTTGGGCCATTTCCTAATAGTAATGAGAAACCAATGAAGTAGATTTTGATTTTGGGAACTCATTCTGGTGAAACAGTCTAGCTGAGAGTAAGAATGAAAGCAAAGAGGAGCAGTTTGTCAACTCGTTTAAATTTTTAGGCAGGCAATAAAGGTGGGTTCAACTAAGGAAAAGAGAGAAAAGGATGATTTTGAGAGAAATTTAGGGAAAAGAACTGACAGAATGTGGTGACAGATCAGATGTCACAACTGGATGAGGAAAGGAAGTCAGATTATGTCTTGAGCAATGGGGTAGAAGGTGGTAACATTTGCTGAGATGTGAAATGGTGGCAGTAATTGAGAAATATGAGAAAAGTATATTTGTTGGTGGGGAAGGAAAATCTAGTTTTTCAAAAGGCAGCTTAAATTTGTATATGCTACTTTGAAGTATGTGTTTCCAACTCCTGATGCTTTCTCTTCAATTCCTTGTCACTACCAAAGACAGTCCCTCACCTACCTGGACTCCTAGCGAGCCCTGTCTGGTCTTCTACACCTGGACTCACAACAGGCCAGTCAACAATTTCTTTTGTCAGGGTATTTCAAATTTTACTTTTTCAATTTCATTTAAAAGCTCTGGTAATTTCTTCTAGGAATTGCCAAAAACTTAGCCACGATGGAACTTCTGTAAATATCCTGAGTAAATTAAAAGAGATATAGTGACCTGCTCTAGCTAATAAGTCTTTGTCTGGAACAGAAAATCCTCAGGATTACGTTAATTCAATAAATACGTAAATAGTATCTTATTTTTCCATTATAAAAGCTACATACTCATTTTCCTCACTGCGATATTTAGAAAACAAATCATTACTCAATGTGCAACTGCTAAAACAAATAACCTATCTTTCATTTTGTGCTTATGCATATTTATCTTTACTTACTACTCATTATTCTGTATATAGAATTTGTATATTTTTACTGAAAGCCAGCACCAAATAGTTTTCACATCATAATTAAAACTTGATCATATTTAAGTGAAAATTTTGAAGAATAGAAAGAGCTTGAAAATGAGATCCTAAGAAACATAAATCATCCCAGGAGCCTGTCCAACTTGTTTTTTGTGACAATATGTAAGGAGGAAGAACAGTCACAGAGTTGGGATTCAGAGTGTCCTTTAACTACAAGGTTAAGAGAAGGAGGGAATATATTAAGTTATACAGGAATCAAATTGAGGATAAGAATGCTTCCAGTTTCTGTGAAAAGATCAGAAACCATCATGTTAGCATACCTAGAAAGAGGTACAAAGTTATACCACTACAATATGTAGTGTTGTAAGCCAATGTTACTGCAATAAAAACATTTCATAAAAATAAAAATATATAGATAAAATCTTTATCTTAAGAAAACTTTGAAGGATTCTATGACTCCCTTGACTTTATCAGATTTATTATTTTATTAGCCTGTTTCCTCAAAGACATTAGCCGTAAAATCTATTCAGAAAAAAGGCTTCTAGGTTTTTCATCCTAGACAAGAAAATATAGAACTTGGGAAAATCTATCCACATCCTGTCAAAGCGTTAAAGGAATAAGGTGGCAGAAAAGGCTAAGAGGAAGGAGAGCAGGCAAAGAGAAAGTGAGTCTTGAATCCCATTTCATAACATATTTACACATTTGAGCTTAACATATTTGAGCTAAGAGCAACTGTCCTGGGATTAATGTCAAAGGGTCATTGACAGGCCTTGAAGCACCCCCCTACCCCCACAGAAACAGATAAACCTTCAAGCTTGCTGTGTCGGCCAATGCAAGATTCATTAAAGCATGTTCCTAATCAGTCAGCAGAACCTTTGCATTCCACAGCTCTGAACATGTATTTTTTCTGACTAGAAAAGCAGCCTCCCTATCGTTCTGTCATCTTCCACTCCCCTTTAGTGTTTTGATGAAATCTCACTTCTCTGAAGATTTGTCTTTTTCTTCTCTCCTTCAACTCTGAGCGCTACAATGGTTTTTTCCTTTGGAGCCCTAGACCACAGTCTCTCATAGCACTCACCACACTGTACTCTGGTGAACTGTCAGGCACCTCAGTTCTGAGGACTAGCACTCCAGGACATCATGGGCTTTCTATTCAGGTCCCTATCACCAGTGACTCAAATATAACCTGCGAGTAGTAACTATTTAAATGTGAGGGAAGGAGGGAAGAAAGGGAAAGAGTTTAATGTGATTTGATTGGATTTAAGGAGATAGAAACCTCTTCAGGGAAACTAATGCTCACTTTGTGCAAACAAAGAAGGAGGCTAATATTTATGGGGACCTCTTCGGTGTGCACACAACCTCTTTGGTGCCAATCACTTGAGTCCTCATGACAGCCCTACAGGTGGGAGGTAATGGATGTCTTTGGAGAAAAGCAAACTGCAGTGCTCGGCAGTGAAGAACTCCACACAAATGGCATCTAAATAAACAGATGGGGCTATTTTGTTTCACCACATTGCCAAACAGACTGTCAAGAGGTGGCCTCCCTGAACAGATCTGCCTGAGACTTTATAATTCAGAGTCATAGAGCCAAAGATCAATCACTTCAAGGTTATAATATAGTTTAAAATGTGTGTCCAGGAACCCCTTGAGTGACAACATGGAAGTCAAGTGTGATCTTTTCATCTGCACTAACTGACTAATGGATTTCAAGTGACTGCCACTGCCAATCTTGTTTTCCCTCATGCTCTCTGGAATGTCTCAACTTTGGGCCCGCTTCCACCTTCCCTTAATTTTTTTAATAACTTTAGTGGAGCTAATCAGTTTGTACAATATTTAGAAATTTTTCTTGTGTGCTGTGTCCTAATTTCCTTTTTAGAAAAGCTATTATATGAAAGTCATTAGCAAATACCAACAGCAAAGTTACAAAATAAACAAATATTTCAGTAAAACCAGGAGAAATTAATTGTTGCTGCTTATTTGTTAACCTTACAATTTCTAGCACATGTTAAACCTTTGAATTCTTTGCTTAAAATTCCTGAAAGTATATTTACTATACTAGCAGTTAGGACTAGGACTATGATCCTTGCTCAGTTTCTCCTAGGTAGAGGTTCTACCACCATTTGAGTCAAGGTTTGCTCTTTTAAATAAAGAGGGCCTGGACAAGTGGATCTTTAAATATTAACGGATTCTTATATTCTTCCAGTAATAAAACAAACTGTGTTTATACAATCAATGGAAATTTCTTATTTTCCAAACTTTCTAATGGAGATTGAAGATCGAAGTAAATAATCCTAACATTTGCATAAATGGATTCTTTGTGACAAATGGAGCAGAACACAGGAGTCACATGCATGCTCTAAGGCAGACTTATTTAGAAAGCTTCATGTTAAGTCATAAGCTCCTTCAAACAAGAATAATAAAATCCACGTCCTACAATTTCCCTTTGAAATAGTGAGTAGCTATAAATGACTGTGATATACTTTGGGATTGTTCGGTTATTAAGTATGACCAAAGCAACCATGGCAAAAAGCGTGGGGCTAGGGGCCGGGAGCGGAATCAGTGTGTCTGTAAAGATGAGGTATAGATTCACAGTAAATGTAGGAAAAATACTATGAAACACTGGATACAAACTAAGTGACAGAGAGAATGTGGCAGAATGGCAAAAAAAAAAATTTGTCAGATTGTAATTCAGGCAATTTCACTAATCAAGAGTTTTAAAAGGGGACACACAATAATATAATATAAAAAAGATGAGTGTCATTATACTTAATGAAATCAAGTTTTTCATAGCTTTGAGACTTCCCAATGGCTGGAACTACTACAAGCACAGCACACTTAGTTATCAAATTCCCTGCTGCCACTACCAGCTGGGGACACAAACAAGAAAATTTCTGAACAAATTGTTCAGTCCCTCTACAGATATTAGACAATTATGCTGGCATAGCAACATGGTATATTTCTGATGTAGCTCAGTAGCAATCTGGCAGGGCTCAGTTCAATTATTAATTAGAAAAAACACATTCTTTAATTTTGGCAATAAAGTATTCACAGTATCTCAATATTAAATAATTCAACAAACATTTACTAACCCTTTCCCAGGAGAAAAGCTAAATCTTCGATCACAATAGACTTATAATTAATAGATGGAATGAGAAACAGAATCATACAGAATTAATCATCTAGAATAGGAGTCCTGCTTAATTGGTACTAATAATATTGACTGAGTTTCAGTGTTTAAAAGATTTTAAAATCAAACATGAAAAATTAAAAAATGAAAGCAATTACTTCTAGCCTTAAAAAAATGGGTATGGTTTAATTTCATTTGTAAATTAATCAAACTTAAGCTAATTTAAGGAAATTTACTCTAGAAAATATTTCCTCATCAGACGTTCATCAACAGAGGTATTATAATTTCGAATAAAGTATTTGTATTCATGAAAATGGATCAATACCTCTTGAGATAAAGATAACAAAAAAGTAAACCTTTCCTTTGTAAAAATCATTCTTTCCTCTTGGGAGGTGCAACTACTAAATGCAATGATCAACCTTTATTTGGATGCTAAGTGAAAAAAACCAACCACAAAATGACCTTGGAAATAATTAAGGAAAACTGAAAATAGGGTACCAGAGTTTATCAAGGGTTATTATTAACTTGTTAGGTATAACAATAGAATTTGGTTATATTAAATGGTGAGGTTATTTATAAGAGAAGCATTATATAAAAGGATAGTGTATTAAAAGATGACATTTAAAAAGTACTGGGGACGGGCCCTCCCTGGTGGTGCAGCGGGTTGAAGCACAGCACTGAGAATCTAAAGCCGCTTCCTCATGAGTTCGATTCCCGCCTGCCCCGGAGGCGACCACATGGCGCGGCAGACCTCTCCTGACCCGCCCGCTGCTCCCCTCAGCAGTGTACTTCGTCGATCTGCCTGTTCTGCTCCCCGCTCTGTGGTGAATTCTCTCGCCCTCCGCATCTCCGGCCTGTACCCCAGCTCTGTACAAATAAATAAATAAATCTTTAAAAAAAAAAAAAAAAAAAAGTACTGGGGACTAGATAAAACGAGTTGGGCAAAATGACAATCACTGAAACTAAGTTTTGGGTACAAGGGAGTTCATTTTATATATTAAGAACTTTTCATAACAGAAAAACTTAATTGCTTTGTACTCTGTATGTACAGCATACCTGAGCTATTAAGTACTCTACCCAAGATGGTTATTAATTATTATTATTAGTTGTATAAGAACATGGTATGATTTAAAAAAAAAGAGAGACCCATCAGCTTTTAAGGTCTAAGGCTTAATTCTGCCAATACCTAGTTACATGATTGTGAACACACAGTTCAACCTTTTCAAACATTTTTAATCCTTGCTTTTAAGAAACCTATAGATATATAAAACATACAATTTTAAAAGAAAACTAAATTAAATGCTGATAAAATATTACATAAGTTCAGAGAAAAACAAAATTATTGCTATTTGGGGAAAACTAAAAAGACTTAATAGAAGGAAAACATCTGAGTTCTTAAAATTTGGCAGGATTTTGATACGCACAAATGAGGGATTACAACACTAAATAAGGGAAACAATGTGGAAGTGCTGGGCCTGGAAAACTCAGGGAAGCAAGATACCCTACTTTGGAAGAATTATAAATGAGGTTTGGAGTCAGGTCATAGGTCATTTGAACTGTCTCCTTATAAACAGAACTTTTATCTGACAGGCATGAGAACCACTTTTCAATTTTTTTTTTTTAAAGATTTATTTATTTGTGCATACAGAACTGGGGTACAGGCCAGAGCCTCAGGGGCAGTGAGAGGCTTCACCAGAGACAGAGTGGGGAACAGAACAGGCAGATCAACGAAGTACACTGCTGAGGGGAGCAGCGGGCGGGTCAGGAGAGGTCTGCCACGCCATGTGGTCTCCTCCGGGGCAGGCGGGAATCGAACTCATGAGGAAGCGGCTTTAGATTCTCAGTGCTGTGCTTTAACCCGCTGCGCCACCAGGGAGGGCCGCACTTTTCAATTTTTAAGTCAGAATTTTAAAAATCAAGAGACGCTTTCTGGATTTATCTTACTGCTGGTAGATCAGAACTTGCAAAGAGTACCTCAGTACTCAGATACGTAAAACATGGAGAATGTGAAAGTTAGGATGAGGTGGGGCCTCTGATATGTAACCCAGCCACGGCTAACTTTGTACCTGATACAAAGACAGAGTTGGGCCTCAAACTTTCATATCGTATGTGAGACTTGGTAAGGGCAAAATATATGGGAAGCAGGATACAAGGATAGCTTAAATATAAAAATTTCACCAAGCTGCTATTATTTAATGAAATGGTAAAAAGACTAGCTTATAATAAAACAAACAAACAAAAAACCTGAAAAATCATGGCAAGTGATTTTACTGGACTACATTCATCTGGAAGTGATTATGATTTATTAATTTTACCTCATTAAATGTAAGTTCAATTTTGATTTGCTCTGTAATTTTATCTATCATAAGAAACCTGAAACTATAATTCTATGTAGATAATTAAATATTCATTTCTTTTTTGAAAGTTTTATTTTGCAAGTGTAACTGACATAATTTTAATTATACTAGCTTTAGAGTACAACACAGTGATTTGATTTTTTGTGTGCATTGTGAAATGATCACAAAAAGTCTTGTTAATAACTGTCACTATACATATATACCTAGTTATAAATTATATCTTTTCTCTACATAATGAGGACTTTTAAGATCTACTATATTAGCCACTTTTAAATATGACAAAGAGTATTAACTATAGTCATTCTGCTTTACATCCCCATGATTTAATGAATTTGTAGATGTAAGTTTGTACCTTAAATTCTCATTTTTTTAAAAAAGCACTCTGCATATTTTAAAAATAGTTCTCATGAAAGGAATTCCCTCAATAGTTTAGAAGCCCACATTACTAAAATGTTTTTCTTCAAATGCCTGATAAAATGCAGCTGCCTCTGGAAACACAGGAACTCTTACAAAAGAGAAATTTATTCTTAGGGAGTTTTTAGACAAAAGACAATTATACACCGTGAGGCTGCAAATTTTTTATAGTTCAACATTTTCACTTTAAAGGTTTTATAGATTAAGTAGAACATAGCCCTACAAATCAAAAGGATGAGATAAGAGAAGGAACAAATTTATTCCTGAGCTGGAGTTGGGACAGTGAAAACATCACTGGCTTGAAAATAAACATTTCTTCCCTCCCTGCCCCCCACTCAGAAAAGCTTAAAGTTCTACTGTGATTGGTGGCTCAATGAGTTAGGATGCAGCACTGCAAGATAGCCACAGCTGCTTCAGTGCAAGTTCGATCTGCAGCCCCAAAGGTGACCAACACGGCACAGCAGACCTCTCCTGACCCACCCTCTGCTCTCCTCAGCAGTGTATTTCATTGATCTGCCTGTTCTGCTCCCGACTCTGTCTCTGGTAAAGCCTCTCACCACCCCTGCACCTCTGGCTTGTACCCCAGTTCTGTATGAATAAATAAATCTTAAAAAAAAAAGTTTATACTGTGATTGAAAAAGCCATCAGGAAACTCTTAAGTGCACAAAAGGTACACATAATATTATAATTACAGTAGGTAGAGAATAAAGCATGTCAACAGCATACTAAAATGGCTATAGAATAGGCAGCATTATAGACTGAGGGACCATTAGACATGTAATTTCTGGGAATCCTGTTCCTTTGGCTGACAGCAATTCTTCACTTACTGGAAAGTCAATGTGCTGTGCCATAAAATCCCAAATAGAAAACAGATTTAAAAAAAAAATCAATTTATT
Source organism: Condylura cristata (assembly GCF_000260355.1). Lineage (NCBI taxonomy): Eukaryota > Metazoa > Chordata > Mammalia > Eulipotyphla > Talpidae > Condylura > Condylura cristata. Next base: position 34,984,774 of record NW_004567111.1, read on the forward strand.
TCACCAAAATAAAATGTGGGCTACTTTATTTTGCTATGATTAAGTGGTGTATATGGAGCCATTTTTAGCTTTCAATGGTCATGAAATCTTATCTGGTGTCACAGTTTCTTAGAAAAAATAGCACTCTATAGAAAGAAAAGGTGGAGTGGGATTAATAAAGACAGTAAACCTTGAGATACCTCAAAATCCATACTGATTCCATTTAATTTTCTCATTGTAAAAGCTTGCCACTACAATTAGAGCAATCTTTCAAAGCATCTCTAAATTTATAATATCAATTCTTGAAAAGTTTCTTTCATGGACTTCAGCCAGTCTCTAGTTGGCAAACAGAAGGCTGTCTGAATCTATCTATAGACAGTTTGTATTAAGAGTATTCATTACCCTTTATTGTATAATTATACCAAACCCACTGCTGGCTTCTCTGTCAATATTTAATCCTCAAGCTTCACTCCTAATTGACAATTTTTTTTTGGAGTAGTTATCTTGTAATGTTTTAGAAAAAGGAAAAAATGGAGCCATATCAACTGCTACAATGCTTTCAAAATAAACTATAGGACTGAAATAGACTTTTTCCAAATGGCTGTTACTTTGCATCTGAATGAAGACATTAGTGATACTACTCCATGTAAAGGTGAAAGCAAGAAAGTACATAAAATGTAAATACTGAAATACCACTATTAAGTAAAGCGAGAATTTTTTAAGCTAACCTGAGTTACGGTGACTATAAAAGTACACATTCTGGAAAAAGAAATCGAATTCTAGGAAAGCACATGAATGAAAACCCGTAATTCCATACTTATCCTTAGCAAAACACCAGTCTCTGGGGAGCTTACTCTCTATTCATCAACTAATACTGTAGAGAGGTTCACATTCCTTTGTATGTATCAAATGGAAGCAGTCGAGAGACTAATCCTAATGAACTTGGAAGGAGCCATGTTAAGCGAAATAAAACAGAAAGGCAAAAAATGCAAGGTATTAATATATGTGGATTTTTTTTTATGTGAAACTCTTACATAGTATTAAAAATGTTACGAGAAGCTATTGAATGAGGGAAGTAGAGAGAGAGATTGGCAAGAAGGCTTAAATTTTTACTTCTAAGATGAATAAGGTCTGAGGATCTTATGTAAAATATGGTGACTAAAGTTGGTGATACTTTATTGCATGTGAAATTTGCTAAGAGAATAGAACATAAATGCTTTCACAATGAAAAGGTATGCGTGTGAGGTGATGGATGTGTTAACAAACTAGATGGGAGGAATTGTGTCACAACTTACAGGCCTATCAGAGCATTATATTATCCACATTAAATATCTTAGAATTCTATCAATTATACCCCAATAAAGTTGAGGAAAAAGGAAACTAGTCATAAAATCTTGATTGGATCTTAACACCAATGCTAGCTTTTGAAAATAAGTTTGCAATGAACTGAAATTTGATGTTACTCTAGAGTTCAATTAAGATTTTAACCAGTAACTGGTCCAACTTTTACTCCCTATCCTTTTAAAGGTAAGCATATACAAAGATGCATCAGTGTCAGCTAGGATGTCACATCTTGACCTGTAAAGTTTCTTTTGGAAGTCTGCTCCTCATTTAATTAGCTAAATACTAATTAGTATGTGATTACTAGAAATTCTTACAAATTATTATTTCATTATTCTGACCCACTGTTGATATTATCAGTATCTGACCCTATCAGAATGTAACCATGCACAGTTGAATGGACCACTATCTACTTACTCTCTTAAGCAGGCACTCCATAGATTCTAATTTATTTGTTTCTTCTACTTAACAGCAGCAAATTTACAAAAATAAACTCCTATCTGTCTCTGAATCTCCTGGAAATGATACAACTGAGCTTAAATTTTACATTCAGATTACTTACAAAGCATTTTGATTATTCATTAGGAATTTATTTTAGGTGGCTTTTTACAATACAATAACCCAATCAACAAATATTTACTTACTTACTAAAATGCAAGCATCAGGGAGACTATATAAATAACTAAGATTCAAAGGGTGTGTTCTCTCACTAGTAGAGATGGAAGGTAGATGCCTTCTACAAGTCAAAAGAAAACTATAGACAATATGCTATATAGCTCAGAGAATGAAGCCAAAATTTGAGCTAAGTTTCTTAAGGAACCATAGTAGAGAATATTACAGCCAGAAGGATCTTAGAAATGATTTATTCCAATCTTATCACATTATAGATAAGAAAAAAAAAAAAGGAAAAGGAAAGCAGAAAAATGTCTGTTAAGGGGGAACAGCAATCTATCCAATATCATATAGAGTTGAAAAATCTCAGTAGGTCTCGAATTCTTAGCTTTTGTTTGCTCCATCATTGTCACTGAAAGAGTATCAGGAGGCAACACAGCAGCAGCATGTGGATCACAGGCATAAACGTACTACTGATAAGGTTTGTTTGGAAAACAGAATGCTTAATTTAACTGAGGGCAAGCATATAGGGGGAGGAATGGGCGATTGGGTTGAAAGTAGACAATGGAAGATATCAAATGATAGCCTGAGCAAGTCCTATATTTTCACTAAACAACTTAATGGACATAAGTAGAATTTACATTAAAAATCTGAAAATTCCTTCAACATTGGATTATACAATACTGAAAAACTTAGAGGTTTCTAATAAAAGAATAAGAATTCATGAAATGAAAATTTATGTTGAATACAATCTCCCATGGTAATTTTTTACTTTCTCCAAAGTGGAGGATGGTAGAATAGGGGTACAAGAAGGCAAGACACTGATGACAGGTGGAGTTTGTGACTGTGCTGAGAGAAAAAAGTCTGCCATATTTGATGCCTCCTGCCTTGTTCCTATCCAGTGCCTTCAGCTTTCAACCTTAGGCAAGCCTGAACATCAGTGCTAACTTCTACTGTCACTAGATGCTGAGGTCTATCTGCAGATGCCTGTAGAGACGTGGTTGCTCTTAACTCCACCCCATGTTCAACATGGAGCCTAGTATTGTTCTCTTCCTTGGGACTGAAGTAGCACATCAGATATGATTCCAGCATTTGCATTTATTCCATACATCAAAATACTTTCACAGCCTCTTCCATTTCTCATAACACAGACCATCTATTCCAGCTCAACCTTCACCCTGCATAGCTGTCACCAATCCCTTTTTCTCTGGTGAATGGCTTCTTTCCTTTACCCTTTCTACCTGTATGAATCTTGGAAAACCCTGACTCTATTGTCTGGAGACCTTGTCTTTGACAAGAAACCTAATTGTTTTCCCCATACTACACCCCCAGAACATCAATATCACCTGGGACATTTCAAAGCCTTTGAACATCAATGCTTGACTTCTAGGGACAAATATCTATGTAATAGTGAGTATACTGTTATTGTATCTTAAAAAGAATTTTTTTCCTTTATCTATAAAATGATAGAACTGGAATAGTATTTTCTAATATCTCCTTGGCTCCTAAGGAAAATTATACCTCAAACTTTACCTCTAAATACTGTTGGTATTCTCTCTTTGTTATCTGATCTGCTGCTGCTGAGAAGTCAGAAGATTCTCCCTTCAGCTAGTGGCAGAAACTATTAGAAATAACAGAGAATGTACCACACTTTAAGTACTTATGATGAGTTTGTGAAGCATTCTGGGCTATTTACTTATTGTTTTTCAAGGAGAGGTAAGAAACTGACTTCCTGAGTTTCAATATCAAGGACCAAATGCTGCACTAGTAAGTGATCTTCATCCTTCCCTGGCATATGGGCTTATCAGGAAAATACTACTTTTTTTTAAAGAAGTATTTACTTATTCATACGGAACTGGGTACAGGCCAGAGATGTGGAGGGTGAGAGGATTTACCAGGGACAGAGTGGGTAGCAGAATAGGCAGATAGATGAAGTACACTGCTGAGGGCTGCAGCGGGCGGGTCAGGAGAGGTCTGCCGCGCCATGTGGATCTCCTCTGGGGCAGGCGGGATCGAACTCATGTGGAAGTGCTTAAGCTTCTTAGTGCAGTGCTTTAACCTGCTGGGCCACCAGGGAGGGCCAGGAAAATACTATTTTTTTAAATAAGTAGGATTTTTTAAAAAGAGGGGGAAAAAAGATCATGAGTAATTTATCATTCTCCTTTTAATTCTTGCTTAGAAAAGATGAAACAAGAGAATATTAAAATACCTTTAAAGCAAAACAGTGAAACCAGAGTATTTTTAATTGAACATCTACTTTGAGCCAGGTAATGTATGAAGCATTTTCCATGAATTATCTCATATGATCTTCACATCAGCCCAATCGAGTACATAGTACTTTTATACCCAACTTAGATATCAGGAAACTGAGTATGTGTAGGATAATAAGCAATTTTCCCAAAGTCACACAGCCATCTGTGATAAAGTTGCTATTTTAGCCAGCTAACATCCAAGATTCCGTTCTCAACCAGCAAATCACTCAACTGACCCATTTAAAAAAGACATTTTAAAGTTATAAGTTAAGGGACACAATATATCAAAAATATATTGCTTTTATAAGAAAAAACAAAGAGTAAACTGAAACCTTAATGTCCTTAAGTTATAAGGCCATTTTTTAAAAAAAAGATGCTATTCATTATCTGATAATTCACTAAGGAAAATTATCAGAACCCTCTAAATATAAATACCCATCTATCCCTCCATAAACATATACTGAGTATCTACCATGTAGCAACTACTGTACTAAGAACCTGGGCTACAATAAGCCAGAGAATGGTGGCCCTGCCCTGGAGGATCATACAGATAAGATGAGAGAAGATAGTCATTCTACATGTAACTACAGTGACATGTTGTTACTAGAGTGGTGACAAGGAGAGAAAAGCAGGGCAAACCTAGTTCAGCTAGAGGAAAAGGAAGTGCTCCTGTGAGTCAGAGGATGGGTATGTCAAGTGGAGTGCAGAGAGGAACATTCAGCAAGGACCAGCGCAGGGGTAAGAAACTGACGGAAGTTCAGAGTGGGTCAAGCAGCTAATACAGAGTGTGAGAGAGGAGGAGGCTATGGTTCGGGCTAGAATGCGTTGGCAGAGGCCAGATCCTGTCTACTGAAAACTATACCCCAGGGTTGTAGGGAGACAAACTAAGGAAAAAAAAAAAAAACTTATATAAGAAAAGTTTCACACATATCAAAGTGGTGGCAGAGTGAAAAGTAAGTCAGAGCAGGCATTAAGACTGTTTGAGCTGTACCTGGGAACTTCTGCTGTAATCCAAGTGACAAGAAATGATGAGCTGAGCTAGAATGACAGACCTGGGAAAGAAGAGCAGCTATTTATGTCATAGAATGAGCAGGACATGACAGATGATTAAATGGAAGGTGAATTAAGTCCTGAGGTAATTCTAAAGTTTAGAAAGGAAAAGATTTAATTAACCCAGTCACTTGCTGGAAAAATAATCATTTTTAAAAACTTACCTCAACAAGGAAGAAATTTACTGCTTTTAAACTGTTACCACCAATCATTCATTAATCCTGAGGTTCCAGCCATAACTAACTCACCTGGTTACCAACCAGTAATAGGTGCTCTCCAAGAAGAAAGTCTTTGAGCATATCTTCCATGACTATCATGTGCTACAGGAGTAAGAATAGAGGTTAACGGCGTCTTTGTAATGAGGGGAAGCTAGAAAATTAAGTCAGAAAATATGAAAATATTGCCATGGAGAGTAAAATATCCATCGTAACATATAATATTCAATTTGATTTTAAAAGAACAACGTTAACGCTGTGGTTGCAAGTTATATAACGAATGATGTTACTGATACTAAAAATCTAAAACAGATTACCTCAGCAACACTAAGCACTGACCAACATTTCAGAGTTTTAAAACTATGAAACTATATAGAGTTGTCTTATCATTTAATGTAATATTTAACACTTGCTAATAAAAATAAAGACTTTCTAAAATAATTAGAGATTTCCTGGAACATTTTATACTGATTTGTTTTTAATTCCAATGAATGTTAAGTTTCAGATTTTAAATATTATTTATGCTCCATATTTAAAATTTTGAATTATGACATAATAAAAGAACACAATCCAAGTTGCTCACAATAGCTATGTCTTTTGTGTACTGAGAAACAGAACAAGTATAAGTAGGTCATAAAAGCTTACAGTGGAGATGGAGAAGGGTTGATTATAAGCAATTTGATCACTTGAGGTTGAAGACCTATCCCAGAGAGACTATCACCTATACCAGTGACCTATATAGTAGGCATGTGCATGGATGTATCTGTGTCCACCATGAGATTATAAGCAATTCGACACTTGAGCAGTTGTATGTATTTTTTTTTTAAAGATAATTTTTTTTAAAAGATTTATTTGTGCATACAGAACTGGGGTACAGGCCAGAGGCTCAGAGGCGGTGAGAGGCTTCACCAGAGACAGAGTGGGGAACAGAACAGGCAGATCGACGAAGTACACTGCTGAGGGGAGCAGCGGGCAGGCGAGGTCTGCCACGCCATGTGGTCACCTCCAGGGCAGGCGGCAATCGAACTCATGCGCAAGCGGCTTTAGATTCTCAGTGCTGTGCTTCAACCCGCTGTGCCACCAGGGAGGGCCAGTTGTATGTATTTTAATCTCTGTATTCTAATACTTTAAGGACAGGTGTAATGTGTGGCAGATTTTTTTATAATACTATTTTCAGAATTTTTGGAGATCTAAAGATCACTAGACTATATTAAGAGCCTATTAACCTCTCTTCAAATTTCTCCTCCTTACTATTGCAAATATACTACTACTTCATGGTGAATTAAAAAACACTCCTGATTATGAACATTCAAAATCCTGTCCATTCCTTCATTAATGGACTCAACACATATTTACTCAATAATCACTATGTAGTACAAATTGCACTAAGATTGTGCAATTTCTAGAGATATAAAGGAAACACTGGACTTCACGTAAGTGTTATAGAAAAACACATGTAAAAAAAATCAGTGTCACACAATGTGGCAAGGGGACCATAGGAAACAGAACAAGTACTGAAGATTACTGGTTTAAGGGAAGTGTATCATGCAGAGATAGATTAAGATATACTATAAAAGCAAATTTTATGAAGCCACTGTCCCTAAAACTGATACAGTCAAATTTTTCATTAATGATTAATTCATACTGCCTTATGATGGGAAGGTATGCATGGAACAGACTGCAGATTCCTCAGGACAATGTGTAAAGTTCACAGCAGCCTTCAGTCCTCAGTGTCTATGTCACAAATGCCATGGCAACAGACACTGTACTCAAGGGCTGCTGCTCAATGTCCCACATTCTTAGATGCTGGGAAGGATTTTCAGCATTGGCTACCATGGAGTTGTTCATTTTGTCACTTACAACAAAATTTTCTGATCCTTTTTCCTATATTCCTCATCAATCTAATGATAGAGCAAGATACTGTCAATGCTCAGTTATAGTATAGTTTCCATGATTTGGTTTTTAATAGGTAAGATATTTTTTCCTTCTGTATGTCTCATAGGTAACTCTCTGTCCATTTGTCAACTGCTTATGTAAGAGCTTAATGGTTTTGGAAGAAAAATAAAACATAAATTAGTTAATGGGCTATCGAGTAAATAAAATGCAAATTGGGGCCATGCTTTTTGCTGTGCAGTAGATAACAATTTTGACAGATTTCAAAACATTTGAGATTTTTATTGAGAAAGAACACAATGCTGTTCCCCTCATAAATAGATTTATATTGGTAATAAAATGTAGGGCTATAAATTTTGGTTTTCACTACACAACAAATAGGACTGGGAAATGAAAGATAAAAAAGAAATTTTACATTAATTTCCCCAACACTTTAGTAAGGTGAAAACAATAAGCAGAAGTTGTTCTAAAATAATTTATAAAGGTACAGTTATTATTTATATGCAGATTAGAGACCAATCATTACAGAACAACTTGGGTGTTTTTTTAATAAAATGTAACCACTTAACAGAAAAACTCTTTATGGGTAATTTTCTCTGAAAACTATTTGTATTAAAGTGAATGTCTACAACAAAGCTTCTGGGTACACACTAATTTCTTTGTCTTAGTGGGAGGTTTATAACTACTGGTTAGTTTGCAACAAGGAAATTACCAATTATTTCCCTTAAAAAATGAAAAGAATAGAAATACTAGGAATTGGCAGGGAAAGGAAAGAAATAGGAGAGAAGCAGTGCAGAGGACACATTGCTCTTTGAACAACTGAGAAGACTTAACAGGAAAGCAAAAGACAGTATTAGATCTATTTTGTTTTAAATTTAATACATTAATTTTATTTACCTGAGTATAGTGTATATGCACACAGGAAATTACTACTCTTATAAAAGGAGCAACTCTTCCAATTTTCAACTATCTTTATAAAGAACTTTAAATTTATAATACCTTTCTGAGACATATTTCAAGACCTCATTTTGTATTATCTAAATCAAACTTGGCAAATTACAGCAAATAGTTACATTTCACTTGAATCAGAACTAACTATCATAATGCAAGTGACTTACTCGTGAATGCACAGCCAGGCAAATAATCTTACCTGAAGGTTGTCATAAAATAGAACATCAGGCACTTTCATTTTCTCATGGGCATTATAGATGGGTGCTTTCACAGAGCCAATCCTCAAAAACCCAGATGCTACATCACCTAAACATTTTACAGGTAATTAGTCATAGCACTTTTCTCGGAGAAGCTCCACAGAATGCAATATAATATCTTTACTAAGTCATGGGCTCTATGAGGATTTTTTTTTTTTTTTTAAAAGATTCATCTGTGTATATAGAACTGAGATACAGGCCAGAGGCTCAGGGGCGGCGAGAGGGTTCACCAGAGACAGAGCGGGGAGCAGAACAGGCAGATCGACGAGGTACACTGCTGAGAGGAGCAGCGGGCGGGTCAGGAGAGGTCTGCCGCGCCATGTGGTCACCTCCCGGGCAGGCGGGAATCGAACTCATGCGGAAGTGGTTTTAGCTTCTCAGTGCTGTGCTTTAACCCGCTGCACCACCAGGGAGGGCCTCTGTGAGGAATTTTAATTAAAGTTTGACGATGGTTACAAAACCCTACAGATTTACAAAACAAGATTAAGACCCTACAAACGTAGATTAAAATGTTCCAAAAAGGGGGCCTTCCTTGGTGGTGTAATGGGTTAATGGGCAGCACTGCAGGCCAGCCGCAGCCACCTCAGGATGAGCTCAATCCCCAGCTCCTGAGGTGACCCAAGAGGTCCATGGTGGACCTCTCCTACCTGCCCACTGGTTCCCTCAGCAGTATACCTTGTCAGTATACCTATGCCTGTTCTGCTCCCCACTCAGTCACTGCCCCTGCGCCTCTGGCCTATGCCTCAGTTCTATATGCATATGTAAATAAATCCCTACTCTGTCTCTGATGAATCCTCTCACCACCCCACACCTCTGGCCTGTACCACAGCTCTATATGCATAAATAAATAAATCTTTTTTAAAAAAAGTTCCAAAAGTATAACATTATTTTTTTAAATCAAAACAATGTATATAGTAAACAACATATAGTCAAAATTGACATGGGGAAAAAGATAATCCAAAACTCAGTCAAGCCAAAATTATAAGTTTATTTAGTTAGAGACTTAGCATATACAGAAGTCAAATAGACATTCAAAAGCTCAAAATTCTTTGAATGTAACTTTTTAAAAAGATTATTTATGTATACAGAACTGGGGTACAGGCTAGATGTCCAGGGGGTGATGAGAGGATTCACCAGTGGGCGGGTCAGGAGAGGTCTGCCATGCCATGCGGATCACCTCCAGGACTGGGGAATCAAACTTGCACGGAAGCAGCTGCAGCTGGCTGGCTTGCAGTGCTGTGCTTTAACCAGTTGCGCCACCAGCAAGGGCCCTGAGTGTAATTTTTTAGGACAACCCAGTGAAAACCCCCACATGAAAAAGTCCTAGAACTCTAGTAAAAAATACAGATCTTTTGTATTAACAGCAGCATCCAGGAGATCTATATTTTCAAATAAGCGCCTTAGGTGCTAGACAGCAGCTATTCTGTGATTATTATCATTTTATTGTATTTGCTTTAAACATAATTGATCTAGAACTGCATACAAGCTCCCTGAGGCCAGGAAACAAACAGAATTTTTTTCTTGAAGTCAGAGAATATATCTTGTATGCATACTTTACGGTAAGGAGATCCACATGTTCACTGTCTGACATCCCAAGGTCAATAGTAATATTCATAGTAGAAACCCTTGTAGTTCTTACAGTTACAAGAGAAGCTATCATTTCCTGAGGCATTTTGATGTGCCAGATCTCAAATTAGGAGCTTCAGTTCATTGTTTTCTCTTAACAATGACATAAGAATTATGAGAAAGCTAAGAAAAATGTAAATCAAGCATTTTGCTTAAAACCACCCAGCTAGCATGGACTGAGCTAAAAATAGTATAGTATGATGTTCTTTCTGCCATGTAGAGGATGTTCAATCCCTTGACTCCAAATAATATTCCAGCCTGTGGAAATACCCTGGGGCAAGCATTTACAATGCCTTAAACAATTCACCCAATTTTCCCCTACTTCCAAATGAAAATTGCTATTTTGAAAGCAGTTTGAAAGACAAGGGAGAAAGCAACATTATACATCTGGAGTACTATGAACAATTTTGAACTAGAAATAATTAAATTGTCACCCTTTCAAACACTTCAGGGTGTTATACAACTGTCAGAGTACAGCAGATCCTAACAGTAATCTCTCCCCCTCAAAAAAACCATGCCATTTTGCTTTTATTCACAAGTTCCATGGCAAGGAAAGTCATGGCTGTCCAGATAAGATTTATTATTTATTTACTCTGAAATAGCTCAGTATAAAACTGCAAAGGGAAAGACAGGGTTGTGGCAGTGAATTTATAGATATGTATATATTGAGGTGGCATACATTTCAGTTCTAACAGCATCTTATTCTGTTCAGTTTCATTTAGGGACCTCATTAATAGAGTATATTCAAGGCTTTAGGATAATTCACTAACCAATGTTTGTTAAAATTTCAAACTAGGATAGAAAAGAGAAATGCACTGAGAGAATAGTGATAGTGATGCTAGGACTTCCTTGGGAGGGAGCTGATTAGCTATCTTCCAAGAAATCTCAAAAGACTGCATTATTACAGTAAAATTTCAAAGGAAACTTAAAACCTAATTCTGTCATTACAACTGCTTATCTCTACCCAGCCTCATCAGTATGTTGAATTTATAATTTTACCCTTAAAAATTAATCTTATTTCCTTAATACCACATCCTTATCTGAACATTGCCCCAGTTATTAAAAAAAAAAAATCTACTCCCCAAATAGTTACAATTGTCCCTTTTTAAAGGATAGTCATGCATTGGATGTTTTGAAAGAACAGGTAATTACTTCATAAAAAAGAGGGACTTTCACTGTGCTCTCACTGAAGAACTGGATCTTTCAGAGGAAAAGTTAAGCTTCCCTAACTCAAAATTACGCTAAGGTTATCCAGGAGAAAATAACCACAAGAGACAATAAAGATGCAAATGTCTCTTAGCAAACTGAAGAAGGGAAGAAGGTATGAAATGGTTCTCTGAGTATTATTTTAGCCTACATTAATTTAGAACTGTTCCCCAAACACACCTCATAGGACCCTGATGGGCACAAAATGTAAAGACTGTACAAAGAAAACAGAATTCCAAATTCTATGGTAAAATATATTTGGAAAAAAAGAAAATTACACAAGTTTGTTTACACCAGGACTCCTTGTTAATTTTGACTCTTGGTGGTGAGGACCCAGATTTGATGTGCACTAAAGTAAAGCAAATATTCTAAGGTTTAACTTTTAAGTGGGTTCTAAACATTTTTAAAATAAAAGATTCATTACTTCAATCCAATGCATTAAACAAAAAAGATAGAAAGTAAACCCATTTTTCATTGAAATAAATCATATTCAAATGTTTGAAGATTACTATTTCACTTACAAGAAAAGCAAATCAAATACCTACATTTATAATCCTTCAGATCCAATTGCTGAGTATTGTCAGTGTTGATTTCTATTGTAGCATCTGCCAGATTTTTTTCTAAGGCTGACCTTGCAAGTGCTGGTAAAAACCTGGGGGGATGAGGTAGGATGGGAAGAATAGTATGATAAAATGAAAGCTTTCTGTGACTCCTAAATCTTTTGACATAAACACAAATACATACACACACACACACACACACACACACGACAACCAATTAAGGAAGACAGATCATGGTTTGTGAAATCATAAAGTTAGAGTAAATAAAAACTTTAAGTAACTTCAAGTATAGGTGAAGATGAAGAAAATGTATTTTTAATTTATAGAACATTTGAACAAACCAATTATTAGCAATGTAACTGAAACAGTAATTGAAACCCTACAAAAAACAAAAGCCCAGGACCAAATAGTTTCACATATACGTTCTACCAAATGTTTGAAGATAAACTAATGTCTATCCTGCAAAGACTCTTTCAAAAAAACTAAGAAGGAATATTTCCAAATACTTTTCACAAGGCCAAAATCACACAGTAACACCAAAACCAAAGACAACACAAGAAAATAAAACTGCAAGCCAATCTCCCTAATGAACACAAAAGCAAAATCCTTAATAAAATCTTAGCAAACTGAATCCAACAATGCATTAAAAGGATTATACACCATGACCAAGTGGGATTTATTCAAAGGACACAGGATGGTTCAAAATCTAAAAATCAATTAATGTAATTTTCTTAATACTCATTTGAAATTAGTATTTATAGACATATTTCAGGACAAACCTTAAAAATATTGTTTACATTTGCCTGCTAATAAAATTTTTAAACAGATTAAAGAACAATACTTTAACTTGCTCTCTTGGGCAACCACAAATTCAAATTAGTAGATTATTAATGAGTGAATTTAAGATTATGCAGATTGGTCCTTTTTAAAACTAGGCTTGCTTATCTCTTCTTTATGTGTGCTGTTAAAATAATACTTTCAGTAACAGAGGCATTTTTTTTTAAAACCACAAATAGAATACAAAAACCAGAATTTTCCACTCACACATATAACATTAAATCTGGAATTTAAGATCCCAAATGGGTACACAGAAATGTTTTTTTATGCATGGTTACCTGTACTTTAATACTATAGTCACTGTGTGCCATAATATTACAAATAAACATAATGGAACATATCACTTTCAACTTAGGTTTTCCATATCTCTAAACTTTTGATGGTGCTTTCCCCAAGTTGATAAGTTCTAATAAAAGAGTGATCAACCAGCAATCCCACTCCTAGGTATCTACCTAAAAGACAAAAAAACACTGATTCAAAAAGACACCTGCATCCCCATGTTATTGCTGCTTTATTTACATGGAATCGACACAAATGCCTAAAAGTAGATGACTGGATTTAAAAGATTGGTACATATACAGATGGATTATTTCTCAGTGGTCAAAAAAGATAAACTCATGCCTTTCGCAGCAACATCGATGGAGCTGGAAGGGATCATGCTTAGTGAAATAAGCCAGAAAGAAAAAGAAAAATACTGGATGGTTTCACTCATAGCAGGAGCATAAAGGACCAGGGGGAAAATAAAATAATAATGAACAACTATATACTAGAGACATTTTATGGGGGTATAGTGGGGAATGGGATCAAAAATGGTGGGGGGGGGGTGCGTACACGGGACTATGGCGATAGCCTAAGGGTGAACTGCTGATGGGAAGCCCACAGGGATTATAACTGAGATGGAAAAAGGCACAAAACGATGTAAAAATAAACCATTATAAAAAAAAACAAACTTAAAAAAAACCTCCTTCCCACCCTCCCCCAAAAAGTGATCAAGGCGGTGAATGGATTTATTATAAAGAACTGTCAGATTTCTTGTCTATTATTCCAATCTATATATGTGACATTGTATACAACCTACTCCCTCACTCTGACTACCACATGGAGTTAGACTAAGTGTTGTTCATTTCTGACTTTTTATTTTTTCTTTGGTTATTGCCTTGTCTTGCAAAATCAAGCACATACCTTAACTCCCGCACCCAATGACTGGACTTTCATTCTAGTTTTCTGAGACCCTTATCATGGCACTGTCTTCAGCCCTTTTCTCATACTCATGAGAGTCTGTTCTGGTAACTCTAGGCCCTGCAGCTGCATTTTTATGAATTCTTTCACGTAACCTTGATTCACCACATTTGAGCTTTGACTTTGTTTGCAATTCCCAGAAATCCCTGATATGTGTATATAGTTAATGTAACAAGACACTCTCACACTGCCTCTGAATTGGAACAATCTAGATTATTTCCCAAGACCTACGAGGATAGCCTCCTTTCAATAGTGATGACAACCGCTGCTTGCCAGTAGGATACTCTTCCCGCTGAGACTGAACATGTTTCAGAATTATTTTCAATCCCTCACCCAAACAGTACCCTTAAATAATTAGTGGTAGCATCAAAATTGAAATGAATTTACATCTAGTACACATGCTCAAAAATAATGTTCCACCCAACATGAGGTGAATAAAGCAGGGTGATATGGTGTGAGGTTAACCTTTACTTTATTTCTCAGTTTCAAGGGACTTTATTCCTCAGTTTAACTGTTTGCTTTCTTACCTTTCACTAAAACTTTCTACTTAATTTTTTCTAGCATTTAATAAAATAAATGAGTATACCATTGAAACCTCTTCCTATAACCAAAGCAAGCACACATTCTGTTTCAAAGTTTCAAATGTATTTATTGCCATTATGAGCATTGTAATGTTTTAAAAAATTTTTTTATACTCATTGTCTTCATTTGCTATCAGAAAACAAAACAAAACAAAACAAAAAAACAGAACAGATCAGTCTCTAGTCTCAGCAGATCTTGTTTATGAGAAATACTAAAAGTTAACTGCATTCTGGAAAACACAGAAGTGGTTTAAAAGTAGGACAATTCAAACCATAACTGTGTCACTGGCATGGTGTGGGCTACTATTTTTAGATTAAGGAATAGATAGGATTTCTCACCATGATAACTTAAAAAGACAGAATAAGGATAAGGGATGATCCCAAAATAAATAAGTAAATAATGGGGGGAGGAGTGTTGGTAGTAAAAGTGGGAGAAAGAGATTTGGCGACTACATTGTGGATATCAGGGAGCCTCTGAATTCTAACTTGTGTAATTCTATCAATCCCTTTATACCTGTGATTTTAAAATCTTCACTTTATAAAGAACACTGGAATTTTAAAGCTAACATGGTTCATCCTAAATTTCATATTTAGAAATTGAATTTGTTACATTTGTGAGTTATTTCATTTCTCAGGAAGGTTTTGTTAATTCAGACACTTGAGGCAATTCGAAGGAAACAAATTCAGTATTTGAAGATACTTAATTTACTTTAATTTTATAAATTAAGCCAAGCATTTTTTTCAAAGGCCCATATAATTAAGATTTGCTGTACTTACGAAGTAAGCCAAATCAGAAAAAAAAAAGATGTCTAGATTTTTTAAATTGTGGCTTTAAAAATTGAAAAGCGTTTTAAAGCCAATACTCTTTCCTGCAAGCAAAATCAACTTCAGAACAACAAAAAATTCACATCAACAATACCATTATAATCATTTAAGACTCTCTATGATTTGTTCTATCAGGTTTATGATTTTTGAAAAATTAGCTAACAGCTTACATGGAATTATTTTACTTCATAAGATGATTTTTGAAAAATACTGTATGTATGCTAAGTTTTCAGTAAGTGGAAACACCTCCATATTGTTCCAGTGCAAAGGCAGGTATTACTTCTGGTTAAATTCTAATGTCTCTGACAAAAATTTATATGATAAAGGATCATCATGCCAAAATTTTTCAGAAGTTAATACTCTGTTGGAATATCAGATATTTAAATGGGACTTCTAACTACTTTTTTAACCATATATTTTTAGAATGCCAAGTACTTGATGACTTTGCAGTCTTCTAATCTGCTTTTTGATTTCTTAATATAAGGTTTTCAAATATCTAGAAAGTGAATTATGCATCTAGGTTCAAGACTTAATGTACACATTATTGGTTATGAGGGTGAGGTACTTAGTAATTCCCACACATTAAGAAATGTTCCAGTATTAGCTCAATGGGAATAAACAAACATGTTTAAACAATTAAAATGACAAGATAAAAAAAGGCTTAGTTAATATAACCAATTTAATGTTTAAGAAATTTAGGCTAGAGAGTTCCTTCTGATTTTGGCTGTTTAATAACAGACTTCATGAATATAAAATCAATTTTTATTTTGAAATTTTCCATGAAACTAATTTCTTTTCATTGCTTCAACATGGAATGAGGTCACTTAAAAAATTTTATGCAACAATAATTTGCATAACTTCCTGCCAGTGTGCTATCCTGAAAAGAAGGTTAATACAAGGCTTTGGATTCAGTCTTGCTGAAGTAAACAGATTGTGCAAAAACAAGGTAGCTGTTTTACTACTTGGTAAGGATGGAAACAAGGACAAAAGAATTGTATTGTGGTTAGTTAGTAAACCTGGAAAATTGGCTAGGCAAAGTATTTTTGTGTGTGTTTTAATTTTTATATTTTAAGCACATAGAAAATTACAAAAAAATTATATTAAACATTCTCTGATCTATACCTGGAGATAACTTTTGCCCTGAAATTTATGATGATCTTTCTTGTCCATATTTTATTGGCACATGTACATGATTAAAATAATATATTGCACTCTTCACTAGACTTAACATTTTATGTAAATGATAACATATAATAAATCTCTTCTTGCAAACTGTTTTTTTTATTCAATATTGTTATGACCCATGCCCATTGATTCATGTAGATCTATTTCATTTAACTGCTGTATAATTATTCATATGAATACATCAATTTATATATGTTCATTTCCCAACTGTTGCACAGATACATAATTTCAATGTTTTAATCTTTCAAACACTGATGCAATGAACATTTTTCTACCTGTTTCCTTATATGTATAAGTTTATTTCTGGTGTGATATGAAGAGGTCAAATCACAGATTGTGTATATATTTGTGTGTCCATAAGTGCTAATCTTTTCTATGGCTAATTCTTTTGTATTTCATTAATTTGTGCCCTTCAAAATTTTTCCATTTATTTAATTTATTAAGTTGAGGACTTAGCTCAATATTTTTTCCCCTATTCTTTTATAATAGGTGAATTTATGGTTAAAAGAAAACCCCTAGTACACTACTTAAGGTATATCCTTTTTCCCTTTTCATGTCTACCAATGTAGTCTTTTCTTGATTCATTTGCACTCTTCAGTCTATTGCCAGTCTTTTTGGTGGTTACCCAAAATTTTTATGTCTATACTTGAACAAAATTCTGAGGTATAAACAGTTAATCTGAAGTGAGCAGTTCAATATTTGTTGCCTTGCAAATTGTTCACTATTTTTCTACAGTTTTGCAGCAATAGCAAAATGTATATTTATTTATCCAAACTTTTAATGATTTGGCTATTTCTTAGTTTAATTCATATGATTTTAAAAATTATTTAAGTGAAGTAAAATCTGATTCAACTACAAGGGGGGCATATATAAAGTTCTGAGGGTGTTTTGGGTGTAACTGTTTCACTCTAATATATCCAGTTATTATTTTCTTTTAAGTTCCAACACTATTTACATTGTTTAGATTTGACTATTTACTTCCATATACACTCATCAATAACCAAATTCTAATAAATTATGAATACATAATGAGTCTTTCTTTCTGTCTATAGTTCCTTCAGTTCATCCCGCTGAACTAAGAAATGAAAGCATTTTTATGGAGACTACATGTCACTTATAGACCCCAGTCCTCTGGCAAAGTAGAACGCATACATGGGATTTTAAAGGCACAACTTACTAAGGTGGCCCTGGAACTCCATACAGATTGGGTATGCAACCTTCCAGTGGCACTAGTGAGGGTCTGTACAGCCCCCCAGAAGGGCATGGCCCTGCCCCACTCTGAATTAATGTATGGGAGACCATTCCTGCAATCTCCTGTTCCAATGAATCTGGGACCACTTGCCTCGATACTTCCTCTCCCACAGCTCTGGCACAGACTGCTTAGAGACCATGCTGATCAGTATATTCCACAGACAACACAAGGCGGGGGCAGGGGCTTCTAGGTAGGGGAGGTAGTACATGTCAAATCACTACACCTGGAACCACTTAAACCAAAATGGACAGGACCACACATAGTGGTCCTATCTATACCATCAGCTGTCATGGTGGCAGGAAGATCAGAATGGATTCATAACTCTTGAGTTTCTCCTACAAGACCACCTCATGCATGGCCAGTCACGTCCACTGGACCTATAATGCTTCATTTCTGCTGACACATATCACCTCTGAACCCAGCTCCCCTGATTCACTAGAATGGTACCTAACATCTCCCATCAGGCTGGACTACATTGGCCTATCTTTGCTCCTCCATATATCAAACAGACCCATCCTCGTAAAGATAACTCAGGGCAGGTGGAACAAAATGTGGCAAACCTACACGAGTTGGCCAAGAACATTAGAGAATCCAGCGCTAGAAGAGACACCTTCTGGGGATGGCCGAAACAACCTTTCCCACCATGGCTAGCCTCTTTACTAAGCCCCTTGATATTAGTCATAGCCTTCTTTACCAGGGCTCATGCATGGTCCGGTTTTTAATGGCACGGGTACAGGCCCTAACAAAGGTCACAGTAAACCAGCTCTTGTTACACCCCATGGTCACCTATATTGCTTTACAGGAAATCCATGACTGTACCTAAGTCATGCAGGAAGTAGCCATGGAGAAACCATGCCCATTTTCCTAATAACAAAAGAAAAATTGGGGAATGTTGAGTGTGACCAGATATGGGCAGTAACACAAGGATCAGCATGAACTGGGCCTTGCATCCAGGTGCACAGTCATATGTCAGCTTTCTAGAATCTGAACCTAAAAGCCTATATAAGAGACACTTCACCTACAGCACTCGCAGTTGCTGCGGACCTCACCCTAGGGAGCTCCGTCTCAGCTGCTGCCTGGGAGCAATAAACTACTTGCCCAGCCTTTCTGCCTTCCATCTTTCTTCTCTGTGGCCGGTCACAGAAATCAGGACAAAACAATCTTTATTCAGAAATCTTATACTGTTCTAATTAAAAGAAACTCAATTTTATTATTTCTTATAATTAATAGTTATTCAAAGAGCTACCCTCAGTTAATAAACCTCAGTTTAGCTGACTATACTACGGGGAAAATAAGTTATAGTTCTAACACAAAGAGCTTACTTCATGATAAGAAAAATTGTCCATGAAACTGAAGATTTATGAGGGGCCATTATATTCTCCCAAACTTGAAGGAGATTCTCTTTTAATTCCTTTTATATATCAAGAAATGAATGTGAAAAAGTCAAGACCATCCTAAAAAAAAAAAAAAATCCTAGGTTCTATGAAAAGAGTCCAAAGCATCTGTGGACCAAGTCTATTGGCCACTGTTCTTAATCTTTTCTTAAAATTCTTTAAAATAGTTTCATACAGGTGTGTAATTCTATATGAAAATTCTACAAGCAAATGTATTATAACTGCATCCAACTAGGTTTGAAAAATATAAGTGTAGACTGAAGAGGCATTAGTTTGTTAATTCAGCAGCAGAGCAGTATGATCAAGCATGGAAAGGTTCAATTTGAGCTTGAGAGCTATTAAGAGTAATGCAAAGAGTGCTAACTCAGAAGCTAGAGAAATTATTGTTGAAATCCTAAATCCACATCTACTTATTTACCACTATGTGACTTGAACAAATGACTTAGTTTTCTAATCTACAAAATGCCTCTTAAATTTGTTGGTATGCTTAAATAAGACATGTTTTAAAACTCAAAGCAAGGTTGAAATAGATACAAATTCAGACCATACTTTTTGCACACCTGTGAATTCAGCATTTCAGCTAAATTTCTGTTATCAATTCTGTACAAAAGGAGGATATGGTTACCTGGAAAGGCAGGCTTTATGAACAGCACCATGAAGATTTTCATTGGGGTATTGTGATAGCCGACGAGAGATCCGCAATAGCTGTCTGGTTGAAAGTGATGATGCCAAAGACTGGGCCTATCAAAAAGGCAAAGACAGGCTGTTAAGCATCTTGTTGAAAATCCCATCAGGTGGGTACATAGCAGAAAGTCATTATTCCTGAAGGACAAAGTCATACTTATATATGTCCTGTTAACGAATTATGAATAAAAATAAACAGAAATTAATTAACACTTAAAACATCTTTGAAAGCAATTTTTAAAACAATCTATAAAAATGTATCAATAAATTTAATTAAAGTGCTCTACTAAGTGTTGTATATACATTTTTTTTTTTTGGTTGGGGAGGAGAGAGAATGAAGGAAGGATATCATATAACACAGGCCACACGACTTACAAATATCCCTATGCACAGCTGACTATTTGCTCATAATTTTCTGCATCTAGAAAGGCAAACTATAAAGATATCCTGAAAATGCTTAGAGTCTTAATTAATATGTGGCTTCTGAGATACAGGAAAAGAGTCATGGATACTTTAAACTGCCCATCACAGAGATGTCAACACTATCACGAGAGTGGCAGCCTGCTGTTTGGAATCCTTCCCATACACTGTCAGAACAACTTCATTTTGTTTTTTTGTATTTCCTAAATCCCATTAGTAGAACTGCTAGTAAATAACTCAGGACAAGCAAAGTACCAATACATATTTGTTGCCTTCAATTTTAAATGACGCTGACAGGCAACATAATGTAATGGTAAAGAAAAGAGGACTCTATGAATAAATAAAGCATTGAGAATGAATGGAAGGATGCCAAATGCACACTGCATATTTTCTTGTTTTTAAGTTTTCACTTAAGGTCATCTCTGTAGAAAGATAAAACAAAATTGATTTTTCTCTCTCAGTTTATTTCACAACTCCATACAATGTTGATTTACTCTTATTAGCATTACGTTTCAGCAACATGGAATATATAGTACTCTGGGAACTAGATTTGGAGCACAACAAAATATTTATGACATATCTTTTTTTCTTACTAAAAATACTTTCAAGTT
Source organism: Condylura cristata (assembly GCF_000260355.1). NCBI lineage: Eukaryota > Metazoa > Chordata > Mammalia > Eulipotyphla > Talpidae > Condylura > Condylura cristata. The sequence goes on from NW_004567111.1 coordinate 35,005,744, forward strand.
TCAAAGACTCATTTCTAAGCTAACATTTGTTTCATCCTTCTTTTAAAAAAAATTGCATTGTAGTCAGAGTCAATATTTAAGTATAAGGATGCATAGAGATTAAAATACAATACATTCATTGCCAAAATAAGTGGAACAGGTGACAATTGCTCTAGGGTTTTAAAATGTTCAGGTGAGCAGGAGAAATGCTATGAACAAAGGTATGAAAGCAAAAGGAAATGAAATACATGCAGAACATGAGGAAACCAGCCAAGATTTACTAGAGGGCTCTACTGGAAAGCCTGATACCAAATAACAAAGACCTGTGACTGATACTTGGAGGAATGTGGCCTTATACCTGAAGGTGACAAAACTTTGTTATGTGGAAAGTAGTAACATGATTTTAGAAGAATTAACCGGACAATAATCTGTAAAATAAAGACTAGAAAGAACTCAGACAAGAAATGAATTATTTAAATGATCTTCCTAGCAAGAAGTAAAGTCATCCAGCAAGGTTACTGACAACACAAATGGAGAGAATGGTTAAAAGGCACAACATTCTAATCTCCCCAAAACACCGCACTGAATTCAAGCTTCCCATTTCATTTCAATTATCAGTAAGAAATTCTAATAATGTGAAAACCAGCAACGGTCTCAGTCAGGAACACCAAAATTTTCTGAAATAATATCCAGTGTTAAAATAAAAAAATCAGAACTAAGCCATTAAGTTGGGCCATTTAAGAGTTGAATGAAAGGTTTGGTTATCTCTATTCTTATATTATTATTAAAGATGAATAGCAAACTTTAATTTTAAAATTCCTAATATACTTAACATTAACAACATCAAATTTCTTTTTTTTTTTGTATGTCAATGTCCTTTATTAATTGTACCAGAATAAATCCACTTGAACAATGTTAACTCCCAACAACATCAAATTTCTAACTGAAGTTTTATTTTGCAAGAAAATGGTGATGTGAGCATATTCCCTTAGTTACTATGGTTATCCAGTTTAAAAGCATACCTCACAGGCTTTTCATATTAGCATGATTAATAATAGTATGTCAGCTTTAACATTTCAGTGTTCTGCTCAAATTCTTAAAAATTTTTACTTTTTAGAATTATTGCTTATGAAATGTAACACATTCTCAGGAACAGAAAACCCTAGGGATGATCTGTTAATAAACTAGTAATTAATCACTTTATTCATTTAACATTTATTGTGCATTATGTGCCTGACACTGGGTTGGGAAATGTGAATAAAAAAATGAAGAAGACATGGCTGTTGGCATTCAAATATTTGTCCAGATTCTCATAAGAATTATGAACCCAAATGTACATGAGGTCTCCTCAAGAGAGTTTACAATTTTGGATGGAGGCATCTAAGTTAACCTACATCAAGATTCAGATTACAAACTAGCAATGCCTTGAAATTAGCTTCCAGCTGGCTGGTAAGTGTAAGGGTTCCCAGTTCAGAACTAATCGGAAGATAAGATATATTGTGCTACAACTGTAGCAATCAACATCAGAAGAACATGCAAGAGTCATAAAAGCAGATTGCTGAGAATTATTTCTGTGTAAGGGAGTTTGAGAGAGACCTGACAGAACAGGGGATCTGGGGATAAGTGGATAGGAAGAAAGCACATTCTAGGGGTGATACAGTGCAGAAATGTTTAGGAATATTCTGGGCTTAGAAATTATCAACAAGCAGAGTGGAGGGTGCTTTAAAAGAGGCTGTAGTAAATGAGGCTAGAAAAGCTGCTAAGGTCAGATGGAACTGGCAGGTGTAGCAGGCTGTTCCTCACCCTATAGCTAAGGAGAATCTATCTCTTCATATTTTTAAGGTGATGAGGAAGAACTCAAGAAACAGATTTGGGAAAAGCAATATAGAAGATTCAGACAATCATTTATTTAACACATATCTGTTGAATATCTACTATTCCACATGCAATGGTCCAGATGCTAAGGATATGGCAGGGACCAAGACAAACCCCTGTCATCCCTGCACTAAAATCTGAGTGAAAGATCTTATAAATTCCATTTCCTGTGGCAAAACTGATAAGATTAAGAGAGTCTGAGAAGAGATTACATACAAGATTATTAAGAAGCCCCTAAATGCTGTCACATGTATTCTCCTAAAATGGAGGCAAGGAGATCTGACACACAGAACTGAGGGTGATATGAAGATGGAGGCAGAAAAAAATAGTGACAAGGCCACAGGTCAAGAAATGATGGCAGTCATCAAAATCTGAAAGAAAAAGATCTCCCCTCTTGCTTCTGAGGAATTCTACCTCTACTGACATCTTGATTTCAGCACATCCCAAACTTGGGACTATAGGAAGAATGAATTATTGATGAAGAGGGCAGTCAAGAGGGAACAACTATATTCCAGGACAAAGGTTAAGAAATCTACTAAGACAATTACTGACATCACATAAGAGGACAGATAATATGTTAAGAGGATAAACTGCTTCCAGGTTAAGGGGAGATATTTGTAGACAAGGAATCCACACTTATGTCTACACAAGTAATTTGTTAGCTAGATCATTAATCAAATCATAAAATTAAATTTAAGGAGTAAGAATAGATTTAAATCGTAAGGACAGTTTAGTTTTCAAAGACAGGTTGAAATTACAGTGACCCTGGAGTGTTCAGTTGGGAACTGAAAGAAACTTTTATTAAAAAGTGACCAAGTAGGAGACTCTTCACATACATTTTTTATGCTTAATAATCACAAACACTTTATAAAGTAGCTGGAACTTTCCCGTTTGACAGGTGAGAATACTGAAACTCATAGAGTTAGACAGTGACCGTCCTTTATCTTTCCAGCATACCATCCCAGAATGGAAATAGAGTTAGTGAGAAAAGAGAACACAGAAGCTGAAAATAAAGATACAGGCATTAATATAGAACTGACACATGAGGCTATACACATAGGTGAGATGGAGTCACATGGAAGGCAGGGGGCTGAGCTGAACACCTGCAAACACCATGTGCTCCTCTAGATCTAGAAGTTATTTTCTATGATACTAGTCATAAGGAAGTGGAATGTTAAAAACACGGCTAGAGTAAAATATATGCACAGGACAAAGTGTAGCATAAAGAACAAAAATACCAGCTTAAAAAATAGATTTTAAAACAGTGAATTTTAAGAACATAAGGCAACATAACATCAACAACAGAAAATTCTATGGTGAAAAACTGAGACTTACCGTTGGATCTTGTGTTTCTCTGAGGTTGTGTGTAAATGACAACAATTTGTCCAAAGCTTCCTGAGGTATATTTGGAACCTATTTTATGAGAGAATTGAGGAAAAACAGAAAGAGTAAATTAGGATATCTGATCAATTTATGGCTAGTTAGAAAAGAACATTACAGTTACATTTTTAGAAAGTCCCTAGTTAAAGGTAACACGTTTATCTCACAGATAAATTTGCTCATTCACTTTCTCAGGAAATACTTAACCAGCCTTTGTTTTCTCTTTAAGAATCAGGTAATTAAAACCAAGTCGCTATCGTCCATTTACAATTCTAGTATCAGGATAAAACTGGAATGAACTTGCTGGTTTGTAATCCTTGCAAAACTTCAATTTTAGAAAGGAGCTTTTACACCTATCTCTAATTAAGAACTGGCATATAGTGTACCTATTAAAAGAAACCTTTTCATATATTATCATTCCTTTTCTTGTTAGCTTTAACATATTTCTTTGATCTCTAATTTTTGCATTTTCTTACTGAAAACTAACTCCTTCATTGAGCAGAAACCTTACATAAATGTCTAAATGATGGACTGCATCTTGTACAAAAATGCTTAAAATGTCCACCTATTCAAGGACTTTTAACCACATCCCTATCACATTCTTAGTGCAGTGGGCATTGCCTCAGCCCCATAAATTACATTCCTGAGAGTCATGATCAATTTATATCAATGACCACTAAAAGGGAGCTGCCCAAATAATGCACACTGATGGATTTTAACCATAAAAATTTAAACCTAATAATTGATTGAACTGAATCATATAAACTCTTATTGAAACAATATAAAATTTAAATTTTAAAAGTGAGAGATTTAGAAAAATGATAAAATGTGACCATTTCAGGAGCACACTATTCAGAGTATCTCTAATAGTTAAATGATTGGAACTTTGACTTGACAGCCTGTCTCCTTATCCACAAGTATGCTCACAATAAAATCTAAAATTCATCTGTAATTTCAAAGGAACAAGTGCATTTACATACAAAGTTAACTAACTAAGTGATCTAGAATAGTTCTATTCAAAAGAAATTTCTATGCTGATAGAGATGTTCCTCTGTTTCTGCTGTCTAAAAAGAAGCCAGAAGACTGCCAGGGCAATTGCCACTGAAATATGACTGAGAAACCAAAATTCATAGTGTATGTAAAATAACTAGTGCCACTAGATGATTGAACGTGCAGTTCTAGGACTCTAGAGTGCTACACAGTGCCACTAGATGATTGAACAGTGCAGTTCTAGGACTCGAGAGTGCTACACACACTTTTATTTTCTCTAAGGCAGACACTGATGTGCTAAGTGCATAAAACTTCAAGCCACCAGATAACTAATCAGGTAAGTAGAGGGTTAATTACAATCTTGAAGGGACCAGGACTACTGCACATTTTCTACAAATTCCAAGAACTGCCATTACAGTAGAAAATTAAAATAGTCAACTTCGGCTGAAAATAAAAAAAGGAAAAGGAAGCCCAATACTTCCTCCATTTAAGGAGAGAGGGAGTGCTCACATACATGGTTCTCAAACTGTGCCCAGACCAATGGCATCAGCAGCATCTGAGACTTAAGAAAGGCAAATTCTCATGTACCATCCCAGACCCATGGACTCAACAATCTGTACTTTACCAAGCCTCCAGATGATTCTGAAAATGTTGAAGTTTGAGAAATCATTATGTAAAGGAATATGGAAATATGTGGGTAGAAAAAGCCAAAAATGTCCAGTGCTACTCCAGCAGGTATGTGAGTGGCTTAAATAAAGCAACAGATTAGAACTGGTCTCACTCTTACCATTTCTTTAATTACTTGGATTTCTTCACTTTTCACAAGTGGTTTCATGTGATGGAATAAAAACATGGTTAAGAATTCTGGCCCCAGCCACTGCTGTGTTGTGCTTCCTATAACTGGGGGCTCTGCCAAGGCGATGATTCTGAAGGAGGGATGGACAGGAAAAATGGATCTAAAAAGAAAAAAAAATTTAAAAGCATAACTTTTCACATTAGAAATTAGGTCATAATAGCTAAAGCTTAGGGCACTAAAAGGTTATCATGCTGTTGAGATAGTCAGAGCTGTGATCCCAAGAATGAGCTTTGGGGGGGGGGAAAAAGGATATTTTAACCAACGAAGATTGAAAAAAAAATAACAACAATCACTGACTGGTAATACAGAATACATCACATCTACTGAGGAAACGTCATTCGGACACAATTCATTGATTGGATATGTTTTAATGTCTAAAATAAGTTTTTTTCTTTTTTTTTTTTTAAAGATTTACTTATGCATACAAGAACTGGGATACAGACTAGAGGTAAGGGTGGTGAGGGCATTCACCAGAGAGAATGGGAGCAGAACAGGCAGAAATACTGAAATACATTTCTAAGGGAAACAGTAGGCGAGTCAGGAGAGGTCTGCTGTGCCATGTGGGTCACCTCCCTGGCCAGGGATCGAACTCACTCTAAAGTGGTTTCATTTTAACACTTGTGCCACCAGGGAGGGCCCTCTATAATAAGTTTTCTTCATAGTCTCTTGAAACCAAATCCCACCCAGTTTATGTTCATTACATAGATCTCCTACTTTAATTCAAGTATGTCTTGTAAGATACCATGTCAATCATAGAAAGACTAAAATGCATGATTCAGGATGAAGAGACTTTTTATAATACAGAAGATGTAAACAACATAAGGGTTTGGATTAAATTTAAAATTTGGATTCACAACAAAAATACTTAGGTCTTAAAAAGATAGAGAAAATTTAACTTTTATATAATTTTCCCCTTTGTCATTTTATAGGAAACATTAATTTTAAAATGACCCCTTCTATAAATGTCTGTTAGAGAATCTGAGAATATAAATACTCTAGGACACAAAAAGGGATAAGCACCTTATAAGGTGGGTTAAAGCACAATACTATGAAGTTATCACAGCCACTTCAGCATGAGTTTGATCCCTGGCCAGGGAGCTAACCCATCTGACACAGCAGACCTCTCCTGACCCACCCGCTGTTCCCCTCAGCAGTGTACTTTGTCAGTCTGCCTGTTCTGCTCCCTACTCTGTCTCTGATGAATCCTCTCATACCCCTGGCACCTTTGGCCTGTACCCCAGTTCTGTATGTATGAATAAGTCTTTAAACAAAGAATTCCTTAAAAAAAAAAAAAAAGAATACAGTAAGAATTCCCATGGTTTGCCAAATTGTAAGAGAGGCATCTCCATGAAAGGCAGGAGGTCCATCTTCCCCACCCCCATTTAGACTAGCTACTGAGAACTAGGGGGCCAGGTGGAACTGAGTGGCCAGGTAGAACTGTGCAATCTAGGGGCAGGTGGGCTCTGGGGAAAACACATGGAGAAGAAGGGTCCCCTTCCTCCTCCTCAGTTTTGGACTTACACGGGGGCTTGAGGGACACAGAAGGAGATACATGGAAAGGCTGCTGTTACCTTGATCAATTTGCACATTGATTCTGCTCCTTTCATCCCAGACTTTCCTGGCCTCTATTGCTCCTTTCCTGTGGTTCCCTGTCAGAGTTGACTTAGACTTGTGGCAAGGTATTGGCCCATTGCAGTGCCACTTTGGGCCAAACCTTTTTAGCTAGACATTTACCCAAAAGGTAATGGGTAATTTTGGGTGTTTTGCTGTGAAATCAGTATCCTTATTGTTCTTCTCCATGCACACTAATCCTGTTAAAGTTCTTCCAAACTAGGTGTGCTTTGTCTTTGTGCACAATGATATCCCTTTAAAGTGTGAAAGTTTGGGGATCCCAGGTACCTCTCAGTTGCCTACTAACTAAATGACTTGAAAATTATTTAGAGAAAGGACTAGACATCTGTATGAGGAACAAATCAAAGTGGATGATAGTGCCATTTTTAATATTTCTATTCAAAATCCAGGTAGGAATACACCTTTACTAGTATTATCTTTATTAAGAGAAATGAGAGATGAAATGCACATATCTTCCAAGATCTTCAGAAAAACAGAACTATAGGTATACAACTGGCATTTCTCCAGAAACAGGCTACCTACCGACAATAATCATTATGATAGACCCCAACAGTTAAGTGGCTAGGTGACTGGAATATCAGAAAGAAGAATATATGTAGAAAGAATCCTACAAGTACTCTGAAGATTTCAGATAAGAAAAAGTCCTCTCAATACAACAGGTAGGTCCACTGAGTCCTGGACTGCATGATCTGAAATTTTAGGAAGCAAAGGAAGAGCAACTTTTAGAAATGGTTACATGAAAGGTGAATACAGATGCACAAATGCTATTTTGTCTTTCTAGGTAGGAAAAGTAAAAGACTTATTTACAGATATGTAAGTAGGGAATGGGGATGATGTGTCAAATGCAGCTATTCTAGGGCCCTCCCTGGTGATGAATGGATTCAAACACAGTACTGTGAAGCTTGACCTTGATCCCCGACCAGGGAGCTGACATACATGGGAGGACAGACCTCTCCTGTCCCGCCCACTGCTCCCCTCAGCAGTGGATTTCAGTAGCTCTGCCTGTTGTGCTCCCCACATTGTCTCTAGTGAATCCTTTCACCTGTGCAACGCCAGTCTGTACCCTAGTTCTTGTATGCCTAAATAAATGTGTTAAAAAAGAAAAAAGGAGCTATTCCAGGAACAGAGATGGACAACAACATGGACAGTGCCTGAAAGTCCTAAGCCTAGAAAGATCACTCCGTGATTAGACTGTCACATACTAAAACCTGGACACAGAAAATCCTGTGATCTGAAAAATAAAAGGGAATATTATTCTATGTTCTACTTCAGCTCACTGGTTTGCTATAAATCAGAAAACTACTTCATGGCCTAGAAGGAGGTGTTGGATTCATCCCTGAGTCCCTCCAAGCTGGTACAAAAGAAAGTGAGAGATAGGGTCTGTTGTGACTGCATAAAACTAAAATTGTAGACTTAATTTCTCACACATAATGGCGAGGGACAGTAGTTCAGGAAATAAACAAAGCCAAAATCCAATAAGCAAGCCAAAAGGGGAAGTCCAATTTTTATCCTTAACCTAATAGTTGAAATGTGAATTTAGAAGCAAATGAGCAATTAACATGAGAATAAGCTAGGTGGATTGAATTTAAATAAGATCACAGTTATTACTTAGGACACAAAATTGTCCGTGGTAAAAAGGAATACTAAAAAAATGAAAAAACTAGGCCTGACCTATTTAGACAAAGAGTATTATTATAAGACTGCTTGCTTCTAAAAGTCAACAAAGTCCTAACAAACTGCTAACAGATATGAGAGAAAGAAAGTGAGAAGTTCTGAGTAGGAGGCTAACTAACAGAAGTGAAACTTAGAGAGGCCAGAGGAAATAGGTAAGTGGGACTGGTAGATCTATTAATAGATTGTATGACCCATATCAAAAATACTCCAATTGTAAGTACTGGCAAGGACGTGAAGAAAAAAGAACCTTTGTACACTATTGATGAGAATGTAGAAGTGGTCCAGCCGTTATGGAAAACAGTATGGCGTTGTCTCAAAATATTAAAAGTAGATCTGACATATCCTTCAGCCATTCCATTTTCTTGGTGTCTACCCAAAGAATGTAAAAACATTAAAGGGATATATACACTCCCATGTCCATAGCAGCACTATTTACAATAGCCAAGTTACAGAAACAAAGTTCCCAAGGATGGAAGAATGGATTAAGAAGATGCAATAGAGATATATAATGAACTACTACTCTGCTATAAAAAAGATGAAATTATGCTACTTGTGGCAACATGGATGAAACTAGAGGGGATTTTGCTAAGCAGTGTAAGATAGAAGGAGAAATATCAAACATTTTCACTCATATTGGGAATATAGAAAAAGAAAAAAAAAAAGAATGGACAAAATTAAACCAAAACAAACTTTAAAAGTCAACTGCAGATTATGGCTACCAGAAAGGGAGGGTGGGAGGTAGGCGACAAAATAAAGATAGGACTCAGTGGACTATGGTAGATTATGAGTGTTTTAGTAGCGGCCAGGGATGATAACATGTATCATAAGTTGTTCCATCTATGCAAGAAAGCATATGCAGTGTTTTAAACCAATATAATTTCAATATAAATGGTACCAATAAATTGATAAAGGAGGGATTACCGTCTCAAAACTGATGTCCTTATTGGTTTGAGCCCACGATTAAAAGAAAATAAAAAGAAGGTATACTTGACAATAATTGTAAGAGCAGTGTATCCAAAAATACCTCTTCTGTAGTTGCTCATCAGTCACTTGCATCTCCTCTTTTAAACGCATGTACCTGTCTTCTCTCAGAAGCCTGGAGCCATCATAGAGGCTCAGCTCTCGATCATGAATTAACCTAATGGGGTAGGTGAAAATCAGGAAACAAAATTAATCAGTTTTGAAAGCTGAAGTTATGATAGGTAGTTATTATAATCTGCTAACATTTCAATCATATCTGATACTACTGGCAATTTGTCTACCAGCTTTATCAGAATCACTTTTCAAAATTTTAAGATGCTGCTACATTTGGCAAAACTACTGATTTCTGTATTGGAGGTGAACAGTCATGGGTACTGATATGGATGGGATGAGGAGATGAAAACAAAAACAAAACAGCTCAATGAGTGGCTAAAGGAGAACTATGAGACATGTTTATGAGGAAGGCAGTTGAAACACACTCCCTTGACTAATTTTACTATGAAATGAACAATATCAAAATATTTCTATCTTTAGAAATGCAGGAAAAAATATCGAAAATCTCTGTAGTGAAATAGCTAGTACTATTTCATATACCAATTATGACGTTTACCTAATTATCCACAGTACAAATTGCACAGTGTCTTCCAGTAGTAGTCTCGATCTTACTGCAGTGAGGGAGCGTAGAGTGCAGAGGTTAGGTACATGAGCAGCAGAATGAGCCTACAATGAAGTCCAGCTGGGCACCAAACAAGCAGGGAGGGAGAAAACTACTCACTCTACATTTTTATCTTTTATAAATTGTGGCAATAATACCAATTCCATAGTATTGCTGTATGAAATGACAGCTAATGTAAGGCAGATGCTTAATGAATTCATTCTTAATGTTGGCTGTACAGTAGAGTCTCCTATGAAGAGCTTTAGAATACCAAATGTTCAAGTCTTGGCCTGGACCAATTACATCACAATCTGAATAGATGGAGTGAATTTGTCAGTGATTTTGAAATCTCACCCCTGCAAGGTGATTCCAAGATAACTAAGGTGAACAGGCCTAGCACAGTACACAACATAGAATACTGAAATTAATGATAGCAGTTGTTATTACTACTTGCCCTAACAGAAAAAAGATAAGACAATGAAAGAAAAGTGTTAAGTATTATGTTGTTCATTTCTGTACTTGTCTGTTAAAAAGAGAAAAAAAATTACAAATCTATGGGATGAAGATGATAAGTCACTGAGTCTGTATTTATTACTTTTAAAGTACTCTCAAATCTGGATTAACACAGTGGTTTTGGAACCTTTAATTATACTTGGTATCTGCATCCTGTCCAGGATAAGAAGTTTTGACTTGCTGATTGCGGAAAGGGATTATTCCACTTATTTGATCTTTTTTTTTTTTCATTAAATCAAAGCTAAAAATTAAATGTTTACAAATGAAAGAATCATATTGTAATCAAAAAGAAAAATAACTACTATTAATCTCTCAAAGGACTCAGTATGGGAGTATTTTCAATGAAACTCAAGATAAAAATCTTCCCTTAACACTAAATTCTAAAGAAATTAATTAGTAATGTGTGGTGGGTTTTGTCCCAGCCGAAATGGAATAAGATAACAGTTACACAAGTGTGACCATTTGTAAACAAGACTTCATATAATCTCTATAAAATATAATTAATAGTTATTACATTTTGTGTAAGGAATTACATTTTCTCTCTCCCCCTCGAGAAAAATGCTCAGTAAGAACAACCAACAGTTGAGATATATGATTTCTCAGGAGTTTGTAAACATGTAATGAACACTATCACCAAAATATTTCTACCATTAGAAATCACAAGGTTTGTAATATCAAAAATCTCAATAATGAAATTCGTACCATTTCATGTATCAACCACGATGATGCAATTGTTAACTCTAACAAATTATAGAAACTTCAGCTGTGTGACTTGGTGTATTTAACCCTAAACATACATAATCTTGCTAAGGCAGATTTTCCCCAAATTTTCATTTGTGAAATTTTTATTGTATGGTGTTTATAACAAAAAAAATGTACTCCACTTGGATGTGGAATGTTAAGCTTCTCTGAATCTATTGTAGGTCATCAAAAAAATAAAGTGTTCCGAGTCTACTGTTTATGACATCTTTTTATATGTGTGACTCACACAAACCTTTGCAGTACAGCCAGGGTGCCTGCATTGGCCCGGTGAATGCCATCCAAGAGAACCAGTTTTCCTTCGATAGCTGCATTTACAAGGGGAGAAGACCTCCAGGCAGTGTCTCCATTTGGAAGCGTGTATCTCTGCTGCAGCAGGTCACGTGCTGTCATGTCCTACAACCAACCCCGACACCCATGAAAATAAATGTAAAATTAATTTTAAGACATGACTTGCTTCTTAGCTTTATAGTTACCTTTATTTGAACATAACATCCCATACAACAATTAAAAAATCATCTGCAAACCAGCAATAGAGAAGGATATTCAGAAGCATTTCTTGTCCATTTGAGGTATTTTTCCTTTTACTCATCTGTATAACACAGTAAGAGTGAAGGATTTTTTTTCTCCTTTTAATTTAGCACCACTGCCCATTTTTAAATGTTTATTTGGTGTGTACACAATGATGAAAATAATTTCCATCTGACTTTAATAAAATTTAACACAATCTGCTTTCCTCCAGTAGGGAACAAAACATAGCGTTTTGTTTTAAAGACACAGAAGCCAAGCAAACTCAACAGGAAAACACACTTATCAATAATATGCAAAAACAATCTTGTAGGCTGAGTTCTCCTGAAAAGCTATGCTAGGAGCCATCAAAATGACTCATTTAAAAAGGCTTGAAAATGCAGGAAGCTGAGTAGACAGTCATTAGATGAGATATAGTAACTGACAAAGATTAGCATGGCACTTAAAAGCAAATTTTAAGGACACACGTGATGTGTTAACACTGAAACAGTAACACAGGGTTAAGCAAATTATTAATAATTGTGGCATACAGCTATAGTAAAAAAAAAAAAAAAACAACTTGAGAGCCATATAGTAGAAACAAGCATGTGTTAGTGTTATAATGTCTTTACTGTTGTCAGTTTGATTTTTATGCTACTTAAATCAAATAAAAGTTAAACTTTCATAGTAAACTTTACTGAAAATTAAATATCTTAAAAAAGTCATTTGTAAATCTTTGGTATGCAACTCTAAAGTTTAAGCATATAGAAAACTAGTGGTTTTGTTTAGTCACTATGTTAAGTCTCAATTATTTCAAACTTCTCATTACCAAAGTACTGACTTAGAAAGTATGAATACTGTTATATTAAGACACTCAAGAAACAATGACATTCAAACTTAACAAGTCTCAAAAATTCTAAAAAAACAATTTTGACATATTATTAGAATTTAGCTAACTAACTCATTTGTTACTCTAATTTTTCAGCTCCAAATTGAAATTCTATGCAAACTATAGAGGAAGATCCTTCTAAGTTGCTAGTGGTAGTTACAAGAGCCAAGACTAAATTTAGAACCATCTTCAATGTTTACTGAAGTGGTTCTTGGTGAGAATGAGCTCATTCCCACTCATGGCTGTGCTCAGCAAAAGGATCACACTATAAGAAAACAGAACAAAATCAAAATAAATGTTTGTGGGTCATTTTCACAATTAAATTATTAAAAAATTCAAATACATATGAACTTTTTAAAAGTCAATATAAGAACAGATTAATTTGAAGAAACCCTTGCTACTAATTATCCCAGAAAAATACTCTCTAAGAAGTTACATCACACACTGATTGCCCTAGAGTATAAAACAGACAACATGCTTGGCATAGTGTTTCTAAATCAAAGCTACATATTGGAAATGGAAGAGGCCACTTTCAGCAAATAAATAAGATTAGGTACCATCACCCTGAAGATTTGGATTCTATACAGTAGATCGAAAGAGGAGCTTACTAAATAGGTTTTTTTTTAATTTAAATACTACATAGGTGATATCTAATATGCTTTCCAGTGTCATATCTAATATGACACTGCTCTATAAAAGAGACACAAAATTAACATGAAACTTTGTCCTGAATCATCTCATTTATTTATATCCTTTCCTTTTATTTATCTTTCTAATTAAAAATTATAAGATTGCATGAGGAAATATAAATTCATTACAAAATGGCAAACTACAATGTGAAAAAATTGAAGGAAAAAAGGAAAGATGATGACTTATTACCTTCAAGTTATTTCCCTACTGGTATTTAAGAGATAACATGAAGAAGGCATCCCACTGATAATAGTTTTAAAGAAATGGAAGGGTGTTAATCTTGAAAATCCCAGGATCACACTGAAAACAGATGCTGATCTAACTCGGTTCTTGAGTGTTTTGCCTTAGTTCAGGAAAAGATGGTGAGACTTAAGAGGTTCAGACTTCTAAGGAGCTAAGGTTAGCAACTGGTAACTCATTTTAAAAATTCTTCAACAGGCCCTCCCTGGTGGCGCAGAGGGTTAAAGCACATCACTGAGAAGCTAAAGCCACTTCTGCATGAGTTCAATCCCCACCTGCCCAGGAGGTGACCACATGGCATGCGGCAGACCTCTCCTGATGCACCCACTGCTTCCCTCAGCAGTGTACTTAGTCAACCTGCTTGTTCTGCTCCCCACTCTGTCTCTGGTGAATCCTCTCACCACCCCTGCACCTCTGGCCTGTACCCCAGCTTTGTATGTAAATAAATAAATCTTTAAAAAAAAAATTCTTCAACAGAGAAAATTCTTCACTCTCATACCAGCATATCGTGAATCACCAGTCAGTGAATGATGATACGAGAAAGAATAACTTCATTTGGCCATGATTCTGAAGTGTTTCATATCTTGTTAATTCATACAATGTGTACACTAGTTGCCTCATTCAAGTTAAGAAAACATTTACTAATAATGATGGGAAAGATGATTAATATCCAGGCCTCCTCTTTACCAGTCTAGCTGTTTCCAGTTGAAAACTTTCACTTACTGAAGTAAAGGAAAAAGACAATTTGTTGCTAGACAGTGAGTAACAAGTCAATAGAGTTCATTGCTGTTAATATCAACCCCAAATACAGACCAGAAATAGTGTTCCTTTTTTTCAATCATCAGAGAGAAAGAAAATGCAAAAACTGGCTTTTCTTAGAGACTAACTCAATTTAGCTTTATCATTTACTCTTGCATACCATCATATTAAAAAGAGGCATTCTTTATCTCCAATACACCTTTTCATTAAAATAAACCCCTCCTGAGAGAAAAACAATAGCATTCCTCTTAATATGAGTTGTTAGTTTTCATAATTGAGAACTTATGGTGGGAGTAAAGATGAAATTCCAGCTTTTCCTTAAAGACATGATTGGCCCTACTTTCAGAATATCAGTTAAAATCAGAATTAATTTTCAATTGTGAATTATTTTCAGTGTGTCAAAATACAGACCAACAAAGTAAAACTGAATTTTCACAAAATAACTGAATTTAATCAAACCCAATTATAATCTGTAAATTTGTGATATGAACTAATCTTTAGTTCATATGAAAAGCAACAGCATTTTCAAATATTGTTGTCTTTAGAATATTTGATTTTTAGTACCATGAAATTGTATTAATAGCTTTGTTTACTTTAACATTTACTATTTGGTGGAACTGTTTAAAATATACATTATCATTTCCTTACACTTCCTACCTACACACAGATCCCAAAAGTAGGTAGACCGGCAAATTAAAAAAAAAAAAAAAAAAGGTTGTGGCTTAATCCATGTAAGCATTTGGAAGCACTAATACAAATCAAGAATGATAAGTGATCGCATTTGGCATATATTTTGTTATCCCTGAAAACCTTTGAACTTAAGAGAATAAAAATAGCACTAATGATATCATAGGGCCCAAACCATTTCCTCTTTCTGCATTTCCTTAAAAATTTCTAAATAACAGGACATGAAACCTAGTTCCTTTAGAGCTACCATTGTCTAACCTTCAACACCTCACCTTCACTCAGATCTCTGGGAAAATCCATATATCTCATAAGATTCTTTGTCATTTGGATTTCTGCTTTTTTGATTTGCAATGAAGAAACCCTACTGAAAATAAAAATGTCTTATTAAAGGGAGAAGCATAACAATGAAATGTATCAGAGAATTTTATTTGAATCTTAAAGCAATTATAAAACTTAAATGTTTTCAGTACCTAACTTTTTTGAGATTTCTTAAAAACCCAGATAGAATCATTTGCTTGCTGAAATAACTGCAGAGTGTTTAAGTTGTCTTACAAAAATATATATTTAATAAAGCAAGAGTAAAAAAACCAAAGTAAACACATATAATGCAAACTATAAGAACATCTGAAAACATAAATCTACAATGTCTAACAGAGAGAACCTTTTCAAGTTACGTAAGTCATTCTCTCTAATACTGACAACAAAAAAGATATGCTATCAATTTTGATAATGAGATAAAAAAATGCCTTACATAGGTCAGGTCATCATATATATACTGTGTTTAAAGAAATAAAAATAGAAATAGTAATTCCAGTAATAATACTCATAAGGAATTTAGTAGGTGTTAAGTGCTTTACATAAATTCACTCGTACTCCTTAAAACCTTACGAGATAGGTACATTTATTATTTTTATTTTACAGATGACAAAACTGAGGTACAAAGTGGTTAACAGAAGGCCACATTTGATAAGCAGAGGAGGTGGGATAGTCTTAAAAATATTATTGTGACCAATACAACAACAAATTTCAGTGAAAGAAATTCCACACAAAAGAATTAGCCTGGATTAATGAATTCATAACTATACTTTAGAGTTACTACAGGAATGTGTCAACAGCACCAACTCAGATTACCCTTCACAAATGCAGTTTCTCAACCCACTTCCTTGAGAAGACTAAGAAAATAATAAGTATAATGTTACCACTCCCCAAAATGCTGCCAAAGGTAATTAGTCTCTACTGTTTTTGCAAGAACATCTTTAAATGCATATATAAAAATTGAATAAATATGTTTTAGTTGATAATAATATCTCTAAGTAGATAGGACTATTCATTCCTTATTTCTGAATAAACCCACAAACAATGGGTATTTCTTTTTCTTTTTTTGATTGGGGTAAATAAGTAATATTAATGTGTTGTTTTTTTTGCAAAACAAGCTAGATAATATTCTGTATGTTTTCCAAGGCTACCTCAAATAAGTTTTGTTTGCTTGAGCAAAATTTTCCCTACTGAAAAACATTTTATCAGTAGTATAAACATAAAGAAAATCTAGGACTTAATTCTTTTATTCAAAGAATACTCTGAAACTAGCTGATGTGAGCCATCAAGTATACAATAAGGAATTAATTATGTCCATACCTATTAGTGGCAGAATACTGCATGAATATTGTATAAACATAGAATGCTAATGATTTTTAGATTGCAGAATAGAAGTGAAATCGTTATTTACACTTGAGGGACAGTCAGTGAACAGTAGACAAGGCACGCTGCCAACATTCCTCAGTGTCATTTATATTTGATTTCAAAGGAAACGGCTTCTTGTTTTACTATATTGTAAAATTATTTGTAAACTCTTACAAGCTTCTCCTCAAGTTCCCCTTTTAAAGAACTATTTTTAGCCTGTCATCCATACAGTTAATGCTCCCTTTATGTCAACCGTGATGGCAGTACAAGCCTATTATGACTTAACAAAAGGACATCTTAATAAAGTCACAAAATATAAAGGTTAGTATATGTACAAACAACTTACATGTGTCCAATGAAAAAAACCAATAAAATCCCCTTCTACTATCATTCTTGTATTACAGAGGATAAGAAATGTCCTGCTTAACTGTCTTTGTAGTTTGAGTTCTGTGTATGACCCAGGTTCCATTAAAATTAGTGCATATACAAAACTGGGAATTCAAAAAATCGGCAATGGACAACGAAAGTGAGGTGGCAGTCATTAACAGGAGGCCTACTCTTCTAGAACAGCTATGGCTGAGGTTTTTCTGATGTTCTCATTACTAACTAGGTAAATAAAATATGTCCCCATTGGAATGTAAGGTCCAAGCTTCTTTTCATGGCAGTAACCTCAGCACCTGGGAACAACCTCTCCCTAAAATCACATTAGCCATTATTCTCTACTAAGTCGCACTTGGTGTTAGATAGGCAGAATGGGTTCTATTGCCCACAACACAAGGATAGTATTTTAAAAGTAAAGCAACTTATTAAATGCAGAAATTTTCACAGATTAACTATATAAAAAGATAAGAAGATCTTCTAAAAGGTGGGCAAAAAATAGAGATGTTCTAGAGTAAAACTCCAATATATACAAACTAAAGAGTCACTCTTTAATGGCACTACAAACTCAGCTGCATTTTATTGCAAATGTTTAACTGTGTTAAACAGTTGGAAAAGCAGCAATTTTAGTTTAAATATTGTTAATAATATCTTCCTTATAAGGAGCATTTTAAAAGTAATAAGATATAAAATCAAGGCTGCTTTAAATATTACTAACCTTTTCTGTTCTCAGTAAACAACATCTGCAGCAGATACATGGTATTTGGATTCACTCAGTAACACCAAAATTCCTACTAGTCAGCTAACATGGAGGACAGTAGAGCTGAGAGGACAGGCACAGAATGGGGAAAGCTAGGCTTCAATTCCAGTTCTGCCACATCTCATATATGGTAAACAGGGAAAAGGAGTGAAATATATCTAGAATTAATGAGATAATATCTAGCATGTAATGGACATTTAATAAGTGACATTGAATTTTAATCAACTTAAGAATAATATACAAACACATTAAAATTCACATCTGACAATAAATTTAATCATCAGGACACAAATACAAGTAACCAATGCTGTATGATAGCAAAGTTTTATCTTAAACTTAAAGAAGAGGCACTATTGAAACAAGTAGGTTTTAATAAAGAAAAGCTGACAACAGTGAGATTTGAACTGGTCCTTTGAAATTAATTTTAAAAATTTATTTGCTCACTCCTTCATCTATTGACTGGTTTCTACATGCAAGAAAGTCACTGTTCTGGGGGTGTGAATACAGCAGTGAAGAAAATAATTGTGAACCTCTCTGCTGGAGAGGGAACAAAAACAAAGGAGACAGAGAACAAAAAGGAAGGAAGGGGGGGGATACAAAAAAAATCACATTGTAGTCAGTGCTATACAGAAAATAACAATATTATACAATATAGATATGTAATATAAGTAATTGCTCTGTAGATCAAGGATGTTTTCCCTTAGTATATTCAAGTGACCTGATTTAAAACAGGCCAAATGAAGACTGGGGAAGAGTCTTCCAGCCAAAGCAAAGCCTTGCAAAATTCCAGGACAAAAAAAAAAAGATTGTTAGATTTGAGAAACTGACAGTAGTGAGACTGACTCATAGCAGCGGGAAGAGAGAAACCTGGAAAGGCAGGCAAGGCTGGATGATACAGGACAGTGGTTTTCAACCCTGGCTGTCTATGAGAAATGCTGTGTAGCTTTTGAAAAATACTGAAGTTGGGTCCATCAGGCCATTACCTCAGAAACTAATGTTTTTCAAAGATCTTTGGGTGATTCTAATACATAGTCTAGGTTGAAAAACATTGGTAGAAAACTCAGAAGCCAGGATATTAAGTCCCTATTTTAAGTTTGATGAAAAGCCATTGACAGATTCTAAACAGGATAACGACATGATCTGACTCACATTCTTAAAAACTCATTCCCTCTACTCATTAGAAAATGATGATGGAATGCAACATAATCTAATTAAATATATACAAATGTGTGAGATCTACAAATGAGATCTCTAACTCAAATGTTCTCAGCAAAAAAGATAATAATCTACAAATATTTCACCCACAAAACTGAAAATTGTTAAGATATTAATAAAAGAAATTGAAGATACAAATAAAATGGGAAACTACTCCATCCATGTGGTCTGAAAGAATATTGTTAAAATGCCCATATTGCACAAAACAATCTACAGATTCAATTCACCCTCTATCAAAATGCTAATGGAATTTTTTACAGAAACAATCATAAAATTCTTATATAGCCAAAGAAGATCCTGAATAATGAAAACAACCTTCAGGAAAGAACAATATTGAAGAAATTACACTTACTGATTTGAAATGATATTACAAAGCTATAGTAATTCTACTAAAAGTACAGTATTGGCATAGAAACATACTAGGTTAATGGAAGAGAATAAAGACCAGAAATAAGTCCACAAATATATGGAAAACAAATTTACAGTAATAGTCAAGAATATACACTACAAACAGTCTCTTCCTAAGTGGTGTGAGGAAAAAAGAATGAAATTGAAGCCCTATCATCTACCAAACACAAAAATCAACTCAAAATAGGTTAAAATCTAAGACCTGGCCATAAAACTCCTAAGAGAAAATAATGGCAGAAAGTTCTGTGACAACGTGGTGATGATAATTTTAATTTGACACAAAAGTGAAGACAATAAACATAAAAAAAAAAAGGTGGGGCATAAAATAAAAATGAAAAAGCTTTTGCAGAGCAAAAGGAAACTAATAAAATGATGATTGTATATCTGATGAGGGGTTAATGTCCAAAATCATCAAACTCTTCTAATACACCATCACCAACAACAAAAACAGCAACACAATTAAAAGGTGGGCAGAGGAAGTAAAGAGACATAGCAAAATGTCCAATAGGTATTCAACATCACTAATCACTAGGAAATTCAAATCAAACACACAACAGGGTACCACTCCACACCTGTTAAAATGGCTGTCATCAAAAGACAAGAGATAACAAATGCTAGTGATGACCTGGGAAAAAATAATGCTTGTTTGTGCATTATAGGTGGGAAAACACAACGAAGTTCCTCAAAAATTAAAAAGTAGAGCTACGTATGATATGATCTAATAGTTCCACTTCAGAGTATATTATATGAAGAAGATGGAAAAAGGATTATCAAAAAGATATTTGCAACCCCATATTTATTATAGCATTATTCTTAATAACCAACCTCTATCCATGGATAAATGGGTAAAGAAAATGTGATTTACGCTCACTCACATACACAGAGTATCATTATGGAAGGGTCTTCAGGGCATTATATTAAGTATAAAAATGTCAGGCAGAGAAAGAAATACTACAATGAGTCACATGTGGAATCTTCAAAGAAAAATCAAACCAAACTCTTAGAAACAGCTGTAAATTAATTGTCAGGGTCTGGGGGAAATAGGGAGATGTTGATAGAAGGGGACCGATTTTCAGGTATAATGCAAATAAGGTCTGAGATGATAACATATACACAGTGTCTACAGTTGATACCACTGTCTTACATAATTGAGGTCTTCTCAGTGTGGAATTTCAATGCTAGCAACATAAGTTCTTAAGAACTCTGTATTATAAAGTAAAATACCACATGCCAAATGCATTAACCACCAAATTCTCAACAGAGGGTCCAGGAATGGAGGGTTAAAGCTACTTCAGAAGTCCATAATGGATAAGTCCCCGTGCTATAATGGATATTGTAAAAAGCAAATGATGTTACATTTCTAACTGGCCACAGGAGTAGGGTAACATGGCTAAGTAGGTGCCATGGCTCCAGGACTAGACAGTTCTTTTGACACCTTCGAGTGTCTCTTCTGGTAGCACAGAAAGAGACTTGTTAAAATTATGGAAATAGACTGGTGGAGGTAGCTGGGCAACTTCCTAAGTAGAGGCATAATGGGTCTCATACTCTCCCGACCACAGACAGTGCCTGACCACAGCTAACAAATCTAAGAGTTTAAGGCAACCACAGGAAATAAGCAGGAAGCATCACAGTGCATGGTTAGCCCAAGTCACTCTTAAAATTGTTAATCTCCTAATAGTAGTCAACAGAGTAAAAATCAGGATTTTAGCAGCTTCTCTCAGCTTAAATTTAAAGCTACTTAAACTCCTAAGTTCCTAAAAGTACTGAGTGACTGTTAAAGAACACAGGTTACCTAAAAGGCTCTTACTCCAAACACCTAATAAAGTCCTCTTTCTACTATTAAATCTGAATTGAAGTTTTAGGCATTTAGAAAGAGTTTGGACCATAAGTAATTGAGTTTTGTTTTTTTTTAAATAGGGGAAGTAAAAGAAAAACAAAGAACTTAGGAAGCATAATAAGAAACCATAAAGTAGTATTCATTTCCAAGAAAAAAATTCACAAAATATATTATACTAACAAAAATTAATGAAATCAAGATCAAATCAAAGTTATATTCTTCTTTCTCTTCCTTTTTTGAGATAATCTCCTCATAATGAGAACATAGAAACATAACCACCACTAATCTAACTTCTGACAAACACCAAACACCTTACCCTTGTAAAGACTTTTGAGAACTATGAAATCTTGGGGATCCCTGAAAGGTGTTCCTCAGACCCCCAAACAAAATTACTGCTTAAGTACATTTAAAACAAAAGTACTGACTAATGAAGATGGACAAATGGACAACGACCCCAATGGCTCTTTTCAACAGTAGTAGGCCATCACTGCAGTTTGGAGCTTTTCCACAGATTATCTCTAAATTTGAAATTCCCTTTCTTCTCATTTTTATGGGTCTTATGTTTTTGTACCACCAAGCATGGTAAATTAAATACCTCTCAGGCTGGAATTCCTTATTTGGTAGGATTCCTTGGTCACTTTTGCTTTCTTCCTTGGTTATGTGGTTTTATTGTAATGTTTATTTTTATACGCATGACTAAAAGCCTCCTAGTGTGTTTTATAAATCAAACAAATACCTCATGATAACTAAATTTGTTAAAATAACCCAAAAGATGCTGCTATTACTTTAAAAGACGCTCTTTCCAATAAATAAGTCCAATGATTTTAAAGTAATAATTTCAAAGTTAAAAATTGAAAATAAAGTTTAAATACTTTTTGTGAAAAAGCAAATGAAGATCATTTTACATTTGCATTTAAATAGTAAATTTATGCAACATAAGACTGTTTATTCAAAGTGAACTATTCAGACTTTAGCTCTTCGGCATCTTTTGTGGTTCCATATTATATTTAAGCAGGTTTGGCTCAATTTCTTTGAGTGCTACTGAAAGTTTGGGTACAATGGCCATTTTGACAATGTTAATGTGTCCAGTTCATAACAGGGGTTGTATTTCCATTATGTGCATCTTTATTTCTTTTAACAATGCCATATTATTATTATTATTTTTTCTTTTGGAATTGTCCTTTACCTCCTTTGCTAAGTTTACTCCTAGACTGGTTTTGTTGTTTTTAATGCAATTGTAAATGGAACTGTTTTCTTTCTTTCTCTTCTAAATGACTGTTTGAATATAGGAAGAAATTCATGTTATCTGAAAATATGGATAGCTTGCTTTCTTTTTTTCCCAATTTGCATTCCTTTTATATTCTTGTCATGCCAGATTGCTCCAACTAGGACTTCCAATACCATGTTGAATAGTGGTGAAAGTAGACATCTTTGCATCAGATCTTGGTGGAAAAGTATTCAGTTCTTCATCACTAAGAATATGTTAGCTATGGGTTTGTCACATAGGGCCTTTATTGTGCTGAGGTATATTCCATTTATCTGAAGAATTTTTTTTTAAGATTTATTTATGCATACAGAACTGGGGTAGAGGCCAGAGATGCAGGGGCAGTGAAAAGATTCACCAGAGATGGAGTGGGGAGCAGACCAGTCAGATCGACAAAGTACACTGCTGAGGGGAGCAGCGGGTGGGTCAGGAGAGATCTGCCACACCATGTGGTCACCTCCTGCGGCGGGGATCGAACTCATGCTGAAGTGGCGTTAGCCTCTCAGTGCTGTACCCCAAGCCGCTGCGCGACCAGGGAGGGCCCCTATCTGAAGAATTTTTTTAGGATTTCCACTATAAATGAATGTTGGATCTTATCAAGTATTTTTTCTAACATTTATTAATATGATCATAATTTTTATCTTTTCTTTTATTGATATGTGTGACCCATAAAATGTGTTTTGAACACATTCTGAATTTTTTTTGAAGTTTGAGAATGACAGGTAGTAGCTCATTTTTGAAGGTTTGATAGAACCCATTAGTAAAGCTACCTGTTCCTGGTCTTGTGTTTTTTAGGGAAATTTTTGACTACTGCATCAATTTCCTTACTTGAAATTGATTTATTGAGGTTTTCTATTCCTTCCTTATTTAGTATCAGGTAGTTGTATACCTCTAAGAATTTTTCTATCTTTTCTAGATTATTCAATTTAATATAGTACATTACTACAATATTAGTATATAAATATTCTCTTATGATATTCTAAATTTTGGAGATATCCATTGTACCTTCTCTTATTTATGATGCTATCTGAATTTTCTCCCTTCTTTTCATTTATTCCTATCTAGAGGTTGTCTATTTCATATTTTTCTCATTAACCCAAGCCCTTAGTGTGTTGTTCAGTATCTACCTATTAGAAGTTTTTCCTGCCTTCTTTTAGTAGTTGATTTTTCTATTAGAAACACTGTGGTTGGGAGATGATGTTTGGTATGATTTCAGTCTTCATGAATTTGTTGATACTTGCCTTGTGAACCAATATGTATTCAATCCTGGAGAAGGTCCTATGGAGACACTTGAGAATGTGTATTCAGCTTTTTTAGGGTACAATGCCCTATAAATATCTATGAAGACCATGTGGCTTAATTCTTTAAGGCTACTGTGTCCTTCCTAGTTTTCTATCTGGTTGATTTGTCCATTGGTAAAAGTGGGGTTTTGAATTCCTCCACCAGTACTGTGTTTTTCCATCTCCCACTAGGTCTAACCTACTTCTGTATCTCCAAAATTTTTATTGCCTCTGTTGCGTCTTTTTTTACAAACTGCATCTTCATTATTTTCTTATTCATAGCTTCTAATTTCAATTAATTTCTAATTAATTTTCTTTCTTAGAACACTCATTTTTCTGAGTTTTTTTGCATATATCTTAACAGCTTTTCTATGCTTTCTTCATTTATTTAAAAAAATCTTTATTATAGTAATTATAAGCTCTGTATGATAGGAAGAAAAGTTTGCCCACATGTTTGCAGTTGGGTTCTGGAAATTTGTTCTGTGTGGTCTGGTATTTCCTTGTGGACTCAGGTTGCCATTTGTTGTGTTTTCTTATCTCCCCATTATTTGCTTTTGAATACTAAGGTTCCAGAACTTCCACTTTTCCAGTAAATAGCATACTGTGTCAAGAATAACTAATCTATAGCTGGGTCTTTGATGTGGGCGGGGGTAGGTTCTGGAGGGTCCTGTCACTGGTAAAAGTGGTAAATGCAAATATGGCTTGAGACTGTGTTACTATTGCTAGCCCTCCTCTCTGAGTGTCAGACTCATGTCTTTATAGTAAGCAGGATGAATGCTCACTGGAGTCCCAGCATATTTCAACGTGGCTTCATTCTATCCACTTGTCCCTAAATCTGACCATTGCCAGGGGAAATGATCAGCTGACTTGTGCCTTTATGAGCTTTGAATTTGTCAAGGCTCAGTTCTACTGGCTCACCACAGTGCTCTTATCCTATTCCAACAGTCAGATTGACAACAAGCAGTCTAACCCTCCTGGGTGCAGGTATGAACCATGAATTCCACCCCAGCACAACCAAATCCCTGACTCACACTTTTGCTTTTCAGCACTAAATTTCTTCAGTGACTCATCTGTTGTACAGTTAGCATTGGTCCCTGGTGATCACTAAGGCACACTGGTATCACCCTACATCACATATGCTTTAAGTCCAGTGCTTATCTGGACTTTACTTGAAGTCTGTTCTCTCTAGAGTGAAGTGGGGCACATCCTCTAAAACCACCTTCCCCAAACCTCAACCAGGTGCAAAATTCTATGGATTTCTTCATTTCAAACACTATGCTATGGTCTAGCCCAACCCTGGTCAGAGAAAGAGAGATAGTAGAGAGGAGAATTCAGGGCTCTGCTGCCAGTTCTGAAGTTGAAGGGGCTACATGCAAAGACTAAACAAATATAAAAGCTGAAAAAGGTATGGGTGAAATCTCCTATAACTTAGGAATAAGGAAGTCTAAGCATGACTCAAAATCTAGATACAGTAAGACAAAATATTAATAAAAATATTAATAAATTTATCTATAAATATTATCTAAAATATATAACAAGGCAAAAAATAATTTATTCAAAAATAAAGGAAAAGGGCAACTGACAGAAAACCTAAGCAAAATATATCATGGATAAAAGACAAATGTGGGAAAAGAAAATGATAATTTACAGCTCCCAAACTAGAAAGGATTATCTACTTTTCTCTGACTATAAAAAATTAAATTGAAACTACTGTGGAGATGCCATTTTAACTATCCCACTGGGGAACATTAAATACTTATTAGCCTTCTCTACTGGCATTGCTGGTGAGAATACAATACTTACTGAAGAAAACCTGGCAATATTTTAAAAAGACATGCATATTCTTACCGATTGCTCTAACAATCCCATTTCTAGGAATTAATCCTGACAGTATGAAAATGTGTATAGGCAAACATTCACTGCAACTAGTGTGTAAGTACAAAATATCAGAAATAACCCCACTGCCCAAAAGAGGAGACTGATTGACTAAACTCTGGTATATCCAGATGGTGAACTAAGTAAAATTATAAAAATAAATGAGGAAGATCTCCATAAAAAGGAAAAAAATAATTACCCTTACTTAAAGTTTCTACTACAGGATTCATAGAGGACACAGGATTAGGAAACTTCACTTTTCAACTAGATATCAAGTATGTTCTGATGGCAACAACAGAGAGAACTTAACAGTGCACTGTCCCTGCCATTTTACAAATGATGGAAAAGACAAACTGCTAAATTTATCAATTACATACTTTTTACACTTCAGTATCTTTAAAGTCAGGGACATCTTTAATTAACAGACTCTTACAACAGTTGCTGGCCAGCTAGTTTTCTTTGCCTGTGCATGAGTATGCTTGGCTGGGTATGCTGTTTCTGGCATAAAGGGGTAAAAGTAATTTATTTGTTTTAAACAACAAATTCAGGACCAAGTGGGAAAAGAATGTAAGTCCCAGCTATTGCCTAAAAATACTTCTGTCAACGGCTGTTAAAATCAAGAGTACCACTATCAAACCCAGCAGAATAGCTGACAGCAGTTTGGAAGAAAATTCTGCAAACAATAGAAGAGCACTCTGTTCTTGAAAAAGTACAGAAGATACACAGGGTATTTTTGTGAAGTAACTTGAACATGTACAACTGAACCAAAAGTATTAGAAGATTCATATGAAGATAAAGAAGTTTAAAAAATACTTCAACCATTCAGTTTTACATTTTGCATGCACAAGAGATATATAATCTAAAAGAGTTCTTTCATTAAAAATTTAAAAAAATGTAACTGACAAAGTGTTAGGTCATATTTAATCCACTGCTCCTTTTTTTCTTAGCAATATCTAATGTCTTACAATTGATGACATCTTACAATTGATGATGTAGATAAAGTACCATAGTACAAAATAAGTGGTATCAAAGGAGGATATTTTAAGAGCTTCTGAAATTAAAAGGGAGTACATGAAACTCTAACTGGGCACTCACAAAAATCCATAAAGGTGGCAGTAGTGAATTGTTGAAAAGTAAGCAAATTGGCCCAGAGGAGAAGGAAGTTCAGACAGCATGAACAGTGCAAGAAAGTATAGATATGGATATGTCAGGAAGTAAGTCATACTGGGGGAAACACAAATCAGTCTTCACGCTGGAGTAAAAAGGTGTATATTAGTTGCTAGGTTTGAGGTCTCAAGACTGCCTTAAAAAGGAGGGCCAAGTAAAAAAGAGCACTGTACATGAAATAACAAAATTAGAATATTATGTGGCCAACTATGAGATGTGATTAAAAGCTTAAAGCATGGGCAAAACTAAAGAAAACAAAATTCAGCATTGGAAGGATGAACTGAGCAAAACCTAGGCTGGACACAGGCAGAAAGTTTAAAAAACTATTGTTGATAACCTAGGTGAGAAAAGCTGAGAATCTGAAAGCAAAATAGCATAGACACTAGTGAAAATGTGTTAAGTTATTCAGCAGTTAAAAAGAACAAGTTACTGATAATGCAACAATGTGACTGAATCTCAAATGCAGAATGTAACAGGTTGGAAAGAATGAAAAGACTGTTTAATTTATTTCTATGCCATTCTAGAAAAAACAATTCACAGAAAAGAGGGCAATAGTTGCGAAGACCTGGACGAAAGATTTTGGTGTGAGAGCAGCCTGGAGAATTTTTTGAGGTGACGGAGGTTATATCTCAGCTGAGGTGGTGGTTATACAAGCACCATGCTTGTCAAAATAGAATGAATTTCACTACATGTGAATTATATTTCAATAAACAATACAAAAAATAATCAAAAGCATTACTAGGTGGAACACAGCCATACTTATTTATGTATTGTCTATATCTGCTTTTTCACAAAGAGTAGCTGGAAAGTTTCTAGAGGGAGTGCCTGGCTCACAAAGTCTAAATTATCATCCAGCCCTCTACAGAAAGGTTGTTAATTCTGTTATACAGAGAACTAGTACCAATTTGTTTGCTTTCCATTCAAAAACTTAACTGGGAAGCACTAGCAATGTTTATAAATATGCTAATAAAACTGGGGTATAGAAGAAATAATTTGTTTTCCAAATACATTCTAAATTAACTCTCCAAAAATAAAGAGTATTTATTTAGTTTTCAAGAACAGCCATAGAGTTTTTCTTAGAAATGTTCAGAAAACCTTCCTATTCTAATCACTACCTTTTCTAGTTTGACTTAACTTTGAATTAAAAAGGAAGAGTGTGGATTCCCCTGTTTTAGGGATGTAGTCTTGGCACTCAAAGTTTCTGCTGGTCAAACTAAAGTATAGAGTCAGGCAGGGGGCCTCTCACAAGGATAAAAGTCTTGGTATATGCCTATCTGCTGAAAACATCAGGCAGATATTATGCCCAGATTTGCTTAAAGAGCTAGACCAGGAAATTAAGTGTAAACAGGGACTAGAGATATGATGTTTTGATCAGCAGCAACAATGGTGTCCCCCAAGCAATAACCTCCATTCACACCCCCCCCTAGTTTGTGCCAGATTACTGTCCATCCCCAATACACATCCCCACCAAGCACATTTTCACATAATTGCCTACCTTCCCTGAATCTAACACAAAATAAATATGAGACTGGCCATGCAGAAGATGCTGCATCTCCAGAGACATAAACTCCTCTTTCACTATTAGGCCTTTGAGTTATCTTTCCTTCATTCTATGCCCTCCCAACACTGCCACTCTGCAAAGCAACAGAAAAGAAAATTGCTAACTCTGTGTATGAGGCCAACATAATACTGGTACTAAAACCAAACACATACAGTGCAAAAAAAAAAAAAAAAGACGAAACTAGAGATCATAACATTGCAGGTGAACATTGATGTGAAAATCCTCAACAAAATATTAGCAAACCAAATTCAACAATACATAAAAAAAATCATACACATTGACCAAGCAAGGCTTATATGAAAGCAGAAATCTAGATGCAAGAAGCCCAATGAGTTCTAAGTAAGAGAAATCCAAAGAGACCCACACCAAGACGCATTATAATTAAAATGGCAGAAATTAAAAATAAAAAGAGGATATTACAAGCAAGCTACATACTAGGGATACCCCATAAGACTATCAGATTTTTCAACATAAGCCTTACAGGCCAGAAGTGAGTGGCATGACATACTCAAAATGCTGAAAGGAAAAAACAAAAAAAAAAAAAAAAGAAAACTTTCAACCAAAAATTCAATACCCAGAGTATCATGTATTTACAGAAAGAGATCAAGAGTTTTCAAGACAAGCAAAGGAGGTCATCACCACTAATTTGCAACTTTAAGAAAACTTCAAAGGGTCACATCTAACTGAAAAGAAAGGCACTAAATGAAAGCCAAAATTTATATGAAAGGAGGGGGAAAATCTCACTTTAAAATACACATGCAGTAAAATTATTTTATAAAATACCTATAAAGCAGTGGGAAGATTAAACAAAGAATAGTAAAAATTAACTAAATATACAACAGTCAAGGGATTTATACAACAAAATGATATAAAGTAAGAGCAAAAATATAAAACATGAGGGGATGAAAAAAATAGTCATTGTGTAATATGTTCAAATATAAGTTGCTGCCAACTCAATAAAGGTTACTAAAGACTTATGAAATTGAAGATATGGAGCCATTAAAAATATAGGTAATAAGCTTTTTGATGTCAGCCTTACTGATGCGTTGTGTTTTCATCTCCAACAATAAGAAACTAAAGATTTGATGGGAATACATCAAACTAAAAAGGAACCATTGTTAGAATGAAAAGAAAAAAAAAAAAGGTACTGACTGGGAGAAGATATTTTCAGCTTACATACATATAACTAACCCAATTCAACAAGAAAACATACAGCCCAATTAAAAAAAAAAAAAAGGGCAGAGGCTCTATATAGACATTTTACTAAAGAAGATAGAGATGGCCAACAGATACCTGAAAAAATATTCTACATTGTTTGGCTTTAGGAAAATGAAAACCTAAACCACAGTGAGATTTCACTTAACACTGGTTAGAATGAGTACAACCACTATGGAAAATAGGAGCCTCTCAAAAACTTTACCATTTATTTGATCCAGGTAAATGCAGGGCATTTATCCGAAGAACATGAAAACATTAACTTGAAAAGATATATACACCCTTATGTTCACTGTAGTGCAGCACATTTCACAATGGCCAGGATATAGAAATTACCAAAGTGTCCAAAAACCGATGAATGGGTAATGACAATGTAGTATATATATATATATATATATATATATATATATATA